>NC_059142.1:45621493-45924523 GCF_020740605.2 Lemur catta | reverse complement strand
CCCTCTGTAGGACAAACACACTTCTACTGTTTTAGACACAGGTAGGATTCAACCAGTAAGAACCAGCTTGCAGTCTCTGCTCTTAAAAAATAAAGGAGTAAGCCAGGTGTGATAGTGCACACCGGTAGTCCCAGCTACCTCGCAGGCCAAGGTGGGAGGATTACTTGAACCCAGGAGTTCAAGACTAGCCTGAGCAACATAGCAAGAATCCATCTGTTTAAAAGGAAAAAAAAAAAAAGAAAACAATACACACACACACATACATATATGCATATACATAAGAGAAAAAATTATCCCTAATTATGTATTATAGTAATAACTGTCTCTCTCTATATATGTGTTTACATTGAGAAGAAAGGTTCTTTCCAAAGAGGCCTTACCACATTTAGAGGGATTCAGGTACAAAGAGGACAGTCAGGGTTTGGCTGGGTTCAGTCTCCATGCCAGGCGCAGCTCTTGTTCTATTTGTTTTGTTTTCCTTGACTTGCGGGTCTGCGCCTTCCACCCCGCCCTGCCGCGCGGCCGCGGACCGGGGACACTGCGCAGGAAAGGCTTTCCCGAGGCCCGTCCCGGTGTCCCACGGCCTCTGTGGCGGGTGGATCCCTCGAGAGAGAGTTTCAGGACGCTGAGTGCCAGCGTCACTCTGCTGTTTCAGGCAAGGGAGACCTGAGGGGCTCGAACGAACCCGGTTCACTGACTTCCGTGCCGTGGTGCAGGTCACCGGCGGTCACTGGGTCGGGAGCGGCGGTGCGGGGCGTCGCGACCGTGTCACTGGCTGGCGGTGGTCTGAGGCTTAGCTTTGCTCATGGAGAGATACCCACTTTTTGTGCTTCATTTCTATGGCTTCCTGGTGAGTAAACTTCCTGTTTTTCTGGGCAGTGAGTCCAGCTTTTTATAAAGGTCAGAGTTCTAAACATTAAAAAAAAAAAAAAAAAACAAAATCCCCAGGCCCAGAGGGCTTGAGCAGATGAAGCGTTTCCCTCCGGAGGCCGGTTCGAGGCCGTGCCTGCACGTGCGCGCTGCTGGCTACTGCTCTCCCACCCGGGAGGGCGGGGACTTTGCAGGGACAGCAGCCCAAGGCCATGCAGCTTCAGAGGGGAACGGGGACAAGCCTTGGCTCTCCAGCGCACCAAGGTCCATGCTCGGAGCACCTGCGTGAGCTATCGTCCAGCATTTTCTTTAAACATCTTTCAGCTTGTGTTTCCTGGATGTTACTCAGTTTACATTAGTTCATTTACTTAGAGCATTTAAAAAACACAACTGCAAGAGACTGGGCAGAAAGCCCCTAGAGGGATGGTATCCAAAAGATGCTGAGGATTTATGATACCTGCCGTGCTGCATTGTTAATGGAATATGCAAGTCTGATTTCAGGCAGGGGCTCGAGCACATAATGGTTTTTCTGTTGAGGTCTGTAAATGTGAGAGTGACAATACTTCCCCAGCGCCAGGCTGCTGGGAAGGGAGGCACCAGGGCAGAAGTCTGGTGTCTGCATCTGAGGAGTTCTGGGTGGCGGCCAGCCTTTGCACCCAGGGTGTCTGTCAGTTGGTGTCAGGTGCACTTTGGGGAACTTTCTTTCACGCTCCACCCCATTCCCTCCCTCTCGGTCCCAGCAGGACTGATCCCAGCGTCCACAGGTGCCCCTCTGGGGATCCTTCCTCTCCATGTAATTGCCACTCTGACTCGCTTCCTGTCACCTTAGTCCTTTCTTCCCCACCTACCCCTTTGTAGGTACTTTCCCACCCTTGGGAAACAGCTTGAGTCAACTGAGCAAGATTTTTTTCTTAAGTTCAATGATGAATCCTTATCGGATGAAGCACAACATGAAGCTTCATCCTTTTAGGAACAGGCATCACTGCGTGGCGTCTATCAAGGTGTTCTTTCCACATCTGTTTTCTAGAAAGAGTTAATTAAACGTGGTTTTCAAATCCTTCCCCAGAAATCAAGTCACTCAGTCTGATGAAAGCAAAAATCAGAACAAATGGGCATTTACAACTCTGCCACTGCATCGGAATTCATCTGATGATTACGTGGAAAGTTTTTCAAATTTAAATTGTGAGATCTAGAATCTTGGCAAACGGAATGATCAGTGAGTGAAGCTCTTAGGAGCCAAGGAAGATTCCAGGGTGCTTGGAAATGACATTCCTCTCTAATACAGGTCTTCCTAGGTCAGTCCTTCTTCCTAAAAGACAAAACAAACCAGAACCTTGACGGTGATATTCATGGACAGTGTGTCTGTGGGCCTTTAATCTGTCCCGTGTTTGTCTTCAAATTAATCACACATGTTCCCTGATTTGCAAACATAAAAGTACATGTTTTTTTCATTCGGTCAGTGGGTAAGGTGCCAGCAGTGAGCAAAGCAGGCTGCCCCTGCTTTCTGTGGAGTTTCTGTTGTGTCCCTGGGGCCCTGTTCAGACCTCCTTGGGAGTGCAGCAGGGAGCTTGTTGAGAAAGGAGCGCACCAAACCCCCTGTGCTGTGCAGCGGGTCCTTGGGTCTCCCGTCGCTACTGGGGAAGACTGGGATTCTCTCTCTTCCACTTTTGGGCTCTGCTCCCTCTGTTGAGGCTCCATGGCCAGAGCTGGGACAAGGTCCACTGGTCCTTAGGTCTGGAGGGTGGTTTAGCGCTGACTCCACAAACCTCTGTGAATGGTCAGAGAATTAATATTTTAGGCTTTACAGGCTGTGCGGTGTCTGTTGTAGTAACTCAACTCTGCACTGTAGCACGGAGCAGCCGCAGATGGTGCACACACGAACAAGCCTGGTGTGCTCCGGTAAAATGTTATTTACAAAACAAACAGCAGGTCAGATTTGGCCCATGGGCCACAGTTTGCCAACTTCTAGAACCAAATCCTGGTTTTGTCACTTGTTAGCCATGTGACCTCTCTGTGCCTTAGTGTCCTTAACTGTAAATGGGTATAATAGCAGGATTTACTCAGTAGCATTGTTTTAAAGATTAAGTGGCCAATAGAAAAGTCTCCAAAAGATACTAACTATATAAATGTTAGCTTATAGTCACCATCATTATCAAATATTTTATTGTGAAAACTGGGTTATAGAGGGCACTTTTTTTTTTTAAACCTCTGAAGTTTCTCTGAAAAAGAATGAATTTTCATGCTAAAATCATGGTCCGAGTAGTGGGCATGTTCTGTGTCCTGTAGTCCAGCCGTCGTATGAAATAGAGGCATATTGGTGAGGACCTTGTCACCATTGATAACTTTGTTTTTATGGGAAATTATATCCTGATTTACATTGAGATGGATTTCTGGAATGTAGGGTTTCTGTGATTGGGGACTTTGTGTGTCCGGGAACTTATCAGATAATCTCTGAGCAAAACCAGCCTATCAGTGGTTGTCAGTTAATATAATCCCACACTGAGAATTCGGCTTGCACTGACACTTCTCGATTCAATGGTTTGGTTTAGAGTCCCAGTTTAAAACTCAAAAGTGAGCACATTCGGATGTTTGATATAAACCACACCAAGAGTAAACACAAGTATAATCATGATGATAGTAGGCACTGATAATTCATTAGAGAAATTATTAGGTTAACAACAGAGATGTCACAGTTGATTTTTTACTGATTCCATTCACATGGAAGTCCAGTACTTTTGGTGGTGCAATGTTGCCATTTTGGTCTTTTATAAAATCTGGGATCTGAATCATTCACATTTTGAGTTATGCCCAGGGAGTTACATGCTACATTCAACTTTGCAGTTGGAGGGGAAACAAAGATACCCCCTTAACCATTTCTTTCCCTCTTTTAAGCCAGTTCCAGAGGTTCTTATTGTCATTCGTTGTTTCGTTTCCATGGTTATTAGTGCACTTGAGCATTTTTATATTGTGTTTATCAGGCAGTTGATTCTTCCCCTCAGCCCACTTGGGCCACATCTACCTCCAAGCTGGAGTTATCCTAGAATCGAAAAAATAGAAGGAGAGACGGGGGAAGGGGCAAAGGTGAGGTGAGGTGAGTCTGGGCAGTCTCTCGCCTTCCTGTAGAGCCAGCACTTCCCTCTTCTGCCCACCCTCCTCTTCCTGCAGTACAGAGCCTTTCTCCTGAGGCCTGGCCCCTCTACCCTGGGCGGTTTGCTCCCGCCACGACCTCCTTCCCCAGTCCTGCTGCCTGGCGAGAAATCAAGCCAGAAGGGCACATCACCATAGTCACGCACCTGGCCCCCTCGTGCCACGAGCACGTCAGGACAGGTGGCGAAGACCACTTTGTCCCTTCTCCACATTTCATATTTCAGAATTTAACAAAATAAAACCTAAATTTTCTCATTTTGCTTTAGTGTCATAATTACTACTTCTGATTTATAGTTTGATGGCTTTTAGCTGCAAATGGACTTTAAACGAGCTCATTTCTACCTATGAGTTTCTTATTGATTGACTCCAATGTTGTTAACAGTTAATTGAGATTCTGATATAAAAAGGTCAAGCAGCTTTCCTGAAATGAGACTTCCCCACTCTGTTCTGTCCAGTCGTCCAGGCTTCTCATTTGTTTTCATCATTTAAAAAATAGAGGCCAGGCGCGGTGGCTGACGCGCTTTGGGAGGCTGAGGTGGGGGGACTGCTTGAGCCTGTCGGCTTAAGACAACCTGGGCAACATAGCAAGACCCTGTCTCTACAAAAAATTTTTAAAAAATTAGCCGGGCATGGTGGTGCATGCCTGTAGTCCCAGCTACTCGGGAGGCTGAGGCAGGAGGATCGCTTGAGCCCAGGAGTTTGAGGTTGCTGTGAGCTATGATTGAGACATCGCACTCCAGCCTAGGCAACACAATGAGATCCTGTCTCAAAAAAAAAAAAAAAAAAAGCAAAATAAGAAGCTAAGAGAACCTTCATCTCTTTCTCTTTTTACTGTAACCTTGACTTTTGCTGCTCCCCATTGCTCCACTTCAGAGTAAGTTAAAATCTAATATCAAGAAAAAAAAAAGTCATAGCCAGACAGACATATCCATAGCAGAGAAAGACAGGTGAGAGGCAGCACGCTTTGGGGTTTGTCTGCAGTGGGGTGTTTCTGTTGAGAATATAATGAAACATGATGTCCCATTAGAAAGCTGACAGATGATATATCAGAAGTAACTCTTTAGAGTATCAGGACCCAAGAAAACAAGATAAATGTATTTAAATTGCAGTAGCGCTTGAAACTCGTATGAGCTCTCTAAAGGGAAATAAAGTTCTTATAAAGAGAGGAATTTACGATTAAGTGTGAAATAAGGCAGCTGCTCTTGACGTGCGTTTGAGCACCCCCTCCCATCCTGCCCTTCCTGGGGAGCGAGAGCAGGAGGCTGACCGGGCGGCGACAGTGGTGGCTACACGGCAAGCAGTTTCTGTGCTGAGTGCGGTGTATGACTTTGATGTGAGAAGTGGTGTTGCATAGTGGTTAGAGGCCCCAGCCCTGGAGCCGGACGGCTGGAGTCTGAATCCTGCCCCTTCTGTGTCCCAGTTGGACCTGGGGCAACTTACTCGATGTTTCAGCGTGGTATTCTGGAAAGAATACACAATTTAAAATAGCCAGCCATAGTTTCACACTTCCTAGCTGGTGACCCTTGGATAAGTTCCTTAAGCCCTCTGGCCTTTGGTTTCCTTGTTTATGGAGTGGGGATTCTGTGAGGGGGTTACATCAATCCATTTGTATAAGCTGCTTAGACTCTAGTACCTGATACAGAGAAAAGTGCTCGATAAATATTAGCTGTGACTGTTTTTTCACTTGTATCATAGTTAATTATATGAAATAGACAATATTTACATTTAGTGTCAACTAAATTATGAAATTTTATGAATGAATGAATGATGAATTATATTTTAATTATGAAAAGTTATTTATATGTGCAGATGAGGGGCTATGGAGAGGCAGAAGCATTCTCAGATCCCTGTTTTAAGCATTAGAAATTGTTGTCAAGGAATCATTCCTGAGAATGGACCAGTGGATTGGTTGTCCCAACATGTATATCTTTCTGCAGCCCGAAGGCTAACTCTAATTCTTCTGTCTTGATGATGTTTTCAGCAGACGGGCTTCCCAATCTTTCTCTGCTTTGACCTACTTTTTCATGTCACCTAGCACACAGCTAACATCATACTGAAGCTGAAAGTTCTTCCTCTCAGATCAGGAACAAGCAAAGGATGCCCACTCTCACCATTCTGTTCAATGTAGTACTGGAAGTTCTACCAGAGCAACTAAGCAAGAAAAGAAAATAAGAGGCAACCAAATCAGAAAGGAAGAAGTAAAACTATCTGCAGATGACATGGTCTTGTATATAGAAGGCCCTAAACACTCTACCAAAGAACTATTAAAACTAATCAATGAATTCAGAAAGTTGCAGGCTACAAAATCAGAATATAAAACTCAGTTGTGCTTCTGTATGCTAAAAACAAACTATCCAAAAGAGAAATTAAGAAAACAATTCCATTGACAATAGCATCAAAAAGAATAAAATACTTAGGAATAAATTTAACCACGGTGGTGAAAGTTTTGTACACTGAAAAGGTACAGAAAAATACAATATAAAAGGTTAAAAGTGGTACAATTACCTAAGGCACTTAGCTTTCAGGACCAGAAGTTGCCCTGGATGAGTCAGTGAGTGGTGAGTGAATGTGAAGGCCTAGGACATTACTGTACGCCACTGTAGACTATAAACAGTGCACATTTAGGTACACTAAATTTATTTAAGAATTTTTTCTTTCTTCAGTAATAAGTTAACCTTGGCTTACGGTAACTTTTATTTTTTAAAACTTTTTGACTCTTGTAAAAACACTTAAAACACAGAAACACAAACATATTGTACAAAAGTATTTTCTTTATATCCTTATTCTGTAAACCTTTTTATATTTTTAAAATTTTTGATTTAGTTTTTAAATCTTTGGTTAGAAACTGAGACACAAACACCCATTAGCCTAGGCCCATATAAGATCAGGATCATCAGTAATCACCGTCTTCCACCTCCACATCCTGTCCCACTGGAAGGTGTTCAGGGGCAGTAACATGCATGGAGCTGTCGTCTCCTATAGTAACAGTGCCGCCTTCTGGATACCTCAGGAAGGGACCTGCCTGAGGCTGTTGTACGTTAACTGTTTTGTTTTTGTTTTTGTTTTTGTTTTTGTTTTGAGACAGAGTCTTGGTCTGTTGCCTGGGCTAGAGTGCTGTGATATCATCACAGCCCACTGCAACCTCAAACTTCTGGGCTCAAGTGATTCTCCTGCCACCTGAGTAGCTGGGACCATGCCCGGCTAATTTTTCTATTTTTTGTAGAGATGGGATCCTGCTCAGGCTGGTCTGAAACTTTTGGCCTCAAGTAATCCTCCCGCCTCAGCCTCCCAGAGTGCTAGGATTACAGGTGTGAGCCACTGTAACTTTTTTTTTTTTTAAAGTAGAAGGAGTTACACCTAAAATAATAATAAAAAGTGTAGTATAGTAAATCCATAAGCCAGCAACAGTCATTTTTATCATCATTATCAAGTAGTATGTACTATACATAATTGTATGTGCTGTATTTTTATACACCTGGCAGTGCAGTGGGCTGTTTCCACTGACATCTTCACAAACACTGAGTAGTGCATCGAGTTACAACATTACAGTGGCTGTGACTCACTGCATGATAGGAATTTTTAAACTCCTTTAAAGTCTTTTGGGACCACTGTCTTATATGCAGTCTGTGGTTGACCAAAACGTCATTGTGGGGTGCATGACCTGTATAAAATCTTTATCTGCATTTATGGTCTTGGGGAAGTTAAAAAACAGGAAGAGATTAAGTTCAGAACTGGACTTGAATTTAAATTCCCTGCTGTTAATGCCACTGCTATTGATTTAGTTTAAACACATTATCTGTCCTAAAAATTAGTGTTCTTGTTTTGAAATGTATCTGCAACACTTTGTTTGAATTCAATTTGTATCTTTAGGTACAAATTAGTTTTAGAGTTAAGTTGGTATATTGGTAAATTTATTAAGGCTTACAGTTTTCTGTTCATACATATTCTACTATATAATAAAACATGTTAATCCAGAGAGGGGAAAAAAAATTAAAGGTAGCTTAACAATGGCTTATGTCAAAAACAGACCCCCTGGTAACATTTGGATTACTTGAGTCTCATGCAGAAAAATACAGTATGTGTGTCTTCACAGTTTTTGTATCTGTGACCGTTGATAACCATACCAGGGTCTAAACCAAAAGAAGTCAAAATAAAATTGATAATCATGCATGAGTTGTTTTGTGGAAATTGTGATATAGGTTCAAACACTACAAGAAGTATCATCACCCTGGATTATTCAGATGGCCTTCAGATGGCATGTAAGTCTGTTTTTATTTATTCAAGGGAAATGTTTTGAGCTTATCCCTCTTACTAATTAACAAATTAATGTGATTCAATTAAACTATAGTTAAGGTACTTAGAGTAGATGAGTCTCTGTTACTAGATTTTATATGGAAAGAACAAGCATTTTTCTCTTTACTATTGTCAGAATTGAATTTTCATCTATTGTCTTTGAAGACTTTACCTAATTCAGAATGTTCTTTTCCAGATAGGGGGAAAAATAGTTCATTAGAGACCCTCAGACAAATTGTAGCTATTTGTTGATCTGATCAGCCCTGCCACTGTTGCCATGGAAACCAGAGTATTTTTCAGATGACCTTTTAGACACAAAACAGAAAATCTATGTGCCCCACTATGGACTTTGCTTTTTTGTCCCTAAATAGCTTACTTAATTACTTTCTGAACTGTGTGATGTTGGGGGGGGGAAATCTATAAAATGCACATCAGTTGAAAGATATTTTAATGTCTGTACTTAAGCTTTGTGTTAGAAGCAAAGTCTTGAACTGGAATAGGACAAGGTTGAGTGGTGGAAATCATTTTCACACATTCATTAGATCATGGTCAGCAGAGGTTAACACTGCCACTCAACTCACAAACCCAAAGAGAAAAAAAGCAAGAAAGCCTCTGAAAGCAACAGCACAGCATTTCTGATCCATCTGTAAGGGAGGGTGAATGCTTTTATATTATAGCATTGGCAACGTGTTTGCAGTTTATCTTGGAGAAATAATTTTGTTGGGAAACCAAAAAAAGATTGTACATTCTGGTTGTCTGTTCCGTCCTAATGAATTCCTGAAACAACATAAAAAGGCCTTGTATTTATAGTTACAGGGGTGGCCTTGTGGGTAGATCTTGCTGTTTGAAGAAATATTAGTTAATATTAAGCAAGGCTAATATTAAATGTTAGAAGCAGCCATTCATGTGTACCCAGGCCCTGGTATCCACATGGATTAGCAGATACCAAGGATGGTTCCTTCTATTTACAGGAGTTGGAGGAAGGGAAGACAGAGCCAGTGTCCATTGGCACTAACACAAACACAGCAGCTAAGCATTGACACAGGTCTTTATGGCTCTATCTGGGCACCTAAAAGGAAGCTAAAGCCCCCTAAAATTAAAAAATAAAACCTAGAGGCCTGATGTGGTGGCTCATGCTTATAATCCTAGCACTTTGGGAGGCCAGGAGTTTGAGACCAGCCTGAGCAAGAGCGAGACCCCGTTCCTACAAAAAAAGAAAAGAAAAGAAAGAAAGAAAGAAAATTTAGCCAGGTGTGGTAGTGCACACCTGTAGTCCCAGCTACTTGGGAGGCTGAAGTAGGAGGATCACTGGAGCCCAGGAGTTTGACGTTGCGGTGGGCTATGACGACGCCACTGCACTCTAGCCCAGCAAACACTGGGACTCTGTCTCAGAAAAAAAAATAATAAACCTAGAATAAGAGTGACACCGCACTCTGTTTTTGCTGTTTTTTCCAAAAAACATGTCCCACAAAGAACTACAATTGGGAGTCCCTAGAGAGGTCAGTCCCAAGGATTCTGAACCCCCCGGCTATCCTGAAAGAGGAAGTGGTGACCCCTCCGAGCTCTGGATCCTTGCAACTCCCGAGTAAGGGAGCCGACTGAAAACAGCATGTCAGAGCTCAGCCTGCCCTTTGAATGAGAACCTGCATTTTAACAAGATCCCCAGGTGATTCCTGTGCCCATGAAAGTTTCAGAAATGCTGGTCAAATAGATGAAACGCATCGACTAATGAGTAAATAAATGCAGAATCCCTAGTGGTCATGAAGATAGTTGAGAAATAGACGCCATCATCCCCAGTATCCGTATTAAATAGTTCGGGGATCAGTGAATTACAACCCACACCCAACCACCTGCTTTTGTATGAGCCAAGGGTGGTTTTAATATTTTTAAATTGTTTTTAAAAATCGAAGAATATTTGTGAGACATGAAAATTAGATGAAATTCCAATTCCAGTGTCCATGAAGAGTTGTGTGAACACAGCCACGTTCATTCATTGTGTGTTGGCTGTGCTGCTGTCACACTACTCGGACCCTGGACACCCAGCTCCTACAAGCCAACACCTGTGGGCTGCTCAGCCACGCCCAAGCGCTTGTGGGTGGCAGGGAACCCCCCTCCCCACTTTGTGAGAGGTCTCTTCCCTCTGCCCCCTTCCCTGGGGAGGAATCTGTCTTCTGATGCTGCCACCTGGCACCTAGAATGGCGCAACTACCAGCCCCTGAGCTCTGATTATGCCCCGTCACCGCAGGAAGGGAGGGCTCCCCAAGCGTGCAGGGCGAGGTAAGGAGTGTAAGTCCATTTTACAGGTGAAGAAACTGAGGCCCTTGGAGACGTCAACTGGACCCTGACTGGCACTCCAGCCCTCATCTGGTGGACTCCAAATCCTGTGCGCTTCACCCTCCTGGGTGCCCTCAAGCTCCCCTGGGAGCCGATTTCCCGGAGAACAGCCCAGAACCACACAGCTGCCGCCAGCTTTGGAAGCAGGTGTCCCATTAGCTATAATTAGGTCCCTCATTTAAAAAAACTGGTGTGGATTAAAAATGCTCAGTGAAGATAGGATGAAATCAACATTATGGGAGTTTGTGCTAAATGTAATGGCAGTTGGCCCTGCTTTCAAAATGCTTGCTCCTGTCAATTAGAGACGTTTTATAAAAACTTTTAAGTAGTCGAGCAGTGTATCCAGCATTTTGGGGACAGGATCTTTTTTCGTTTTTACCTCTCTGAGGATGGAGGCTTCTGCGAGGTGTAGGGTCGTCCTGCTCTTTTCCTGCAGCAGCTGTGCACCTGTGGAGGGAAGTGTCTGGAACCTTCTTCCCTGAGGAGCTGGGCTTTATTGCCAGTTATGGCTTGGGTGTGTTTCTAGTTTTTGTTTTTGACTTCAGGAGCTTCTCTAGCTTCAACTGAATTTTCCCCAGTAGTGGCCTTTTCATTGAATTCTGCCCTCCTGTGACTGCCATCATTTCTCACTACTTTCCAGATAGTTCTTTGTTTTTAAGATAAATACAGCCACTCTCCAGGGCCCGTTGCAGCCCTCATTGCCTCCCTTCCCCCACCCTGCTTGGATCTAGGACTTGCAGAGTCTGGGCCCAGTAGAGGGTTTAGGAAGATTTAAGAGAGAGAGAGAGAGAGGTCTAGAACTGTGTCTGGGTTTTTGTTATTTTCTACAAAGATCCTAAAATGCATTTCTGGCATCAGCAGGCTCACTGTGCTTCCACTGGCATCTTGCAAAGTCCCAGCACTCACATTAGCGATTCAGATCAACTTCTATAAAGGATACAATTCGTTTTGCATCTGGGAAGATAAAGTCTTGTCTCTTGTTTGTGCCATTGTGCAGCATTTATTGGGGCAACACCTCTGTGAACCTTAGGTGTATTTTTGCTAAAAGATCCCAGTCAAAATGCAATTGCTCCAGAAACTAAATACCACAAGAGGGCAGTAAAGATTTGCAAATGAGAGATTTCAGGAACGCTGCACACTGGCAGCGAACGCCTGCCTGGATGTCTTTGCTTTTTAATGGACATGAAGATGAGATCCCCACTTTATGCTCCCAGTAGCTTCCCAGTTTTAGGGAATCAGGGTGCTGAGAAGCAAGAAGTCAAGGGTTTTCTCGAGAGCTGGATGGCTCTGAGCTTGCACGGGGCTGCAGCCCATTTCCCATCTACTGTGTTTTTTCAGCAGCAGTGAAGACAAGAATTCCCCACCTGTACGCCGTATCGCCGACAGTCTGGAAAGCCATTTACCCTGATAGCATTTGTGAGTCCATAGCGTCTGTGACTCTTGACCCTGCCACAGCCAGCTCATAAAGCCAGTGGGTTGTTAATCCCAAAGGGGAACTTTCCTAGCAGGAAAAGGAATAGGTTTCAGAAAAAAATTAATAAGTGTCCCAAATATTTGAACAATAGCATGTGATGGCCATATCTGCTCCCGTTAGGCCTTGTCCAAAGTGGGCATCAGATATACCGTCAGCTCCCTAATGGGATGAAAAACATATTTTTGCAGATGGAAAAATTTAGAAAGGGTGAGTTCTGGGGGATCCTCAAAATGGGATTCTGGAGCAGGTCTGGACCCTCAGCAACTGCGGAGAAGCAGGTGCAGGGGCGACAGCCTTCCGGGACGTGTGTAGCAGTGAGAGAGCCGTGCTCCTTCAGGGTCAGCCTAACCAATGCGTCAGTGATCAGTGGGCGAATCTGGGAAACAGGAAAAAAGAGGTCAGCTGTAAAGAAAATACATCCGCGTACTAGAGATGGATATGATTTGGTATGAAAAGAACCAAGTACTTCGCATTTTCCACATCAAGCAAAGTACCAAGACATCATGGGTCCCACATGTTTCCCTGGAGTGTGGCTTAGTTGCCATGACAACGGAGGCCTGCTAGCTTTCTGCGAATTCACTGTAACAGTGGCAACAGCCTGGTGGGTGTGTCCATAACAATATTTCTCATTAAGGAAACGACTGAATGTGTTGCCCTTAAATTCTTGCTCTGCTGAATAAGTACTTCCCTCACCACACTGGCTGCAAAACTTTTTTCCTGTACTAGTCAGCATATCCACCATCGTGGAAGAGCCTGAGTAGTAATTTAATTCAAGTGCACTTGAGGTTCTTAATTGTTGGTGGTCTGGTAGGCTAGTAAGGAGACACAGACATTTGCTTTAAATCTCGCTGCAGATGAGGGTGGAATGATTCGGGAGCCTGCGTGATACAGGGCCGGGGGGAGCAAACCGCAGCGCCCCCCCACCCCGGCCAGATCCCAGCTGCTGCCTGTTTTTGTAATTAAGGTTTTTTTGGAACACAGCTACACTCCTTCACCCATTCCTTTATGTGGCTTTTGTGTGACAGTGGCAGAGTTGGGTATGACAGAGACAGTATTCGGCCTGCAAAGCCAAAGATATTTGCTATGTGGACCTTTAAAGTTTGCTGACCTCTGTTGTAGGAGGAGAAGCATTGTTAATAAATTCAAGGACCAGAGTTCTGGATTCAGAGCCCAGGAAGGACAATAGATATAGACATAGGACTTTGCTCCTCCCACCCCACCCCACCCCGCCTCATTGTTCTCGTCTGTAACATGGGCAGCATTGATGAGCTTATCTCCAAATTTCTTCCAAATTCTAAAGGCTCTGTCACTCTCCTACTGTTACTAAAATATTACATCCCAGATGGGGCAGCCCTGCGAACAGGGGAGTGACCCTCTGCGGGATGATCCAGCGTCGTGTTTCAGGGACTATGTAGAGGAAAGTGGCATCCTTCCCTCCCTCCCCCAGCACTGCTGTGACCCGGCTCGGTGGCTGTAGGTAGGAGCATTAGCTCTCAGGACCTCAGCATCTCCATCTGCATCACAGGCAGGTCAGACCCCCCAGAGACCCTTCTAAGTCTGACAGTCCGTGGTTGCCAGCAGGAGGACGAGTGATGCACACCTGTGATTCCCAACTATAGGAGAAAACTCCAATCTCAGGTGTTGACACAGTTGTGTGGGAAGAATCGCCCAGATCGGCGTTCCCAGGTTGCAGTTGCAGGTTGGATTGTGTAACCGAAAACACGCAGTCAGTCAGAAGGAAGTGGGTCACTCGGAGGAGTTACTTACCTAAGGGTTGCTGGTAAACCCTCGGTACTAATGAACTGCCCTCCTGTCTTAGTCCATTCAAGTGGCTGTTGCAAAGTACCGTGAACCCAGTGGCTTACAAACAACATACATTTATTCCTCATGGTTCTGGAGACTGGAAAGTCCAAGGTCCAGGTTGGGGAGGTGTCTGATGAGGGCCCGCTTTCTCGTTCAGAGGTGACATCTTCTCGCTGTGTGTTCCCATGGTGGAGGGGCAAGGGGTATCTCTCCAGCCCACTCATGAGGGCTCTACCTTCATGACCTAATCACCCCTCTCCTAATATTGTCACCTTGAGGGTGAGGATCTCAACATGTGAATTTGAGGGGGACACAAACATTCAGCCCGTAGCAACTTCCAAGACTGCTCTCCACATTGCAGATGTGAAGGTGTGTTTTTATTTTGACATCTGAATATAAAACATACATACAAAGCCAAATCTGAGAAAGAAATACTGGTAGAAATTCCAACCATGAAATTAGACACATGAAATTAGGCTGCCTTGACTCTTTGGGCTTCCTCCTCTTTCTTTGACTTTTCGTGGTCGATTAAAATGTCTGTCTGTGTGCATTTGGGCAGTGGGAGTCCCCAGCCTTGCAGTATCCATACTGCTTGCCCCGACAGTCCCACGTCTAGGAATCCATCCTGGGGAGTTCAGAATGTGCACAGAGATTTAGAGCACACAACTGTTCATCTGCATGTGATTGAAAACAGCTGGACACAGCCTAGGTCTCCAACAGTAGGGGAATCGTTAAATAAACTGCAGGAGAGCCATGTAGTGGGATATCATGCAGTCACTAAAATCATGTGGTAGCAGAATGCTTATAATAGTAGAAAAAGTTCTTAGCATATAAAGGGGAAGATCAGGTTACAAACAATATAATTCTATCTATATCAAATAAGAAAATGTGAAGAGAAAGGATTAGGAGAATATCCACCAGAATGTTAACAGTGATTATCCCTGGGTGATAAAATTATAGATATTTTAGTATATGTGCTGCCGAAGCAAGCACAAAATTATATGTATTTTAAATTTTTTTCTTTTTTTCTGACTTATCTATGCCTGTTAAATTTTCTGAAATGAGCATGTATTACTTTAATAACAAGAAGCAGCATTGTCAAAATTATTTTAAAGCAGTAACTCTGCCCTTTTAAAAATGATATGTGGGAAGTCATTGCCTTCCCCATATACTCATTCATTTATTCTGTAAATGTGTGGGGACCTCTGCCCTCAGACACTGTCCTAGGCACAGGAGATGTGCCCATGGACAAGACCGTCGAGGTCCCCATGCTCATTCCAGGGGAGGGAGAAAGATAACAGAGAAAAATAGAATGGGTGGTGAGAAGAGTACAAACCACAGGAAATGGGTGACACAGTGAGTGAGGCAGCCTCGGGGTTAAAGTGTCATTTGAGCAGAGACAGAAGGAAAGGAGTCCTGTGTCTGTCTGGGTCAGAGGAAGCGGAAGTGCAAAGGCCCTCCGGCGGCAGTGTGCTTGGCATGTTCCAGAAGATGAAAAATTATTTAGCCAGAGAACAGTGGGCGTTTTATTTACTCCGACTGTGCTACCCAGAAGGCTGTCTTGCCCATTAAAGTAGCATCATTTTAACTGTTGCCCGGTTACCGGGTAGAAGGTAATAGATGCCGTGACCTGTAGCTTGTTAGAAATACACAGGCCATATCAGTTAATGATACCATGAAAACTTCTTCGCAGTTCCTTTGTGGCTTTGTAATTCTGAAACGTTCAATCTCTCAAACTAACGTTGCAGCAGGTGCAGGTAAATATATTACCTTAGAGGTAAGATGCTATGCTGAGGTCCTCGCTCATATATATTAATGCTATGGCTATTTCTGTTAACCATGCCCTGGCGTATGGAGTTAGCGCTGAAACACCATCAGTCTTGTTTTGCCAGGGTCGTGCAGATATTCCCTGAACACAGAGCATTTTTATCGTACAAAAAAAAAAATTGTAGGAGAAATCCACAATTACTCGTTTGCACCTGCAATTGGTCATTGCTGACTTGTCTGTCTTCCGAATCTTAGAAATAGAAAGAACCTTCCATCGCTGTCAAGTTCATCTCTCTATGCTCTGCAACCGTCTTTGATAAATATATTAATCAAAGCCATATTTTTGAAAATGCTAGGAGATAGTGTATTTTTGAAGATATTCACAAAATAGTGAGAATGAACACATTTAAAGTGGAATGTGTTAATAGCCAGACATTAAGCCATGCTTCGGAGCACCGCCTTAAGGTTCAGTGATTATAGAATGGATCCGCTGGGAGACTTGGAGTTACATTTCAGACTGATTCTTGACCATAGATGAATCTTTGGACTTGGATTCATACTGAAGGTAAATCAGCATCTCTTGTAAGAATTTCTAGGCAGAGGCTGCTGCGTTAGAGGCCAGTGATTTATGACAGTGCACACTTCCCCTCTGTCTTTATGGTCTGTTTTCCCACATACCAAGGCTAGTGTATATTCATTATACCAAATTCAAACATAGCAGCATGTCTATGGTATTAAGTTAAGCCCTTTAAAATTGCTGTGACCGTGGGTCAGGTTGTCACAGCTCGGCAGTTGCAAACTTTTAACCTGATTAGAAAATGAGCATCTCCAGCCAGCTAACCCCTCCTAGATGTGCAATGTAAGTAGTTTGTTGTAACCTGCTCTCAATTTTAATTTGGAGAAACCCCTAATAGGGAGTGTGGAGAGCCCCTCGGGTTACACGCAGAGACCTTCTCAGGCACAGGTGTTTTACATACGCAGGTACCGTGCTCCAGCCCCACCCTGGGAGAACTGGGGCTTGCAATGTTCAAATTCCATTTGTGTGGTTCGCTGTACTGAATGCTACCATAGGAGCCCTTTGAATTGTGAACACCTGTAATGATCGTAAACTGTTGTGACTTTTCAAGAATGTATCTGCAGTATAAAACGAATGTTGGTTATTAGAATTTTCCAATGGGGAGAGAACACTGCTTGGTTTCACAGCCTGGTGATCCAGGTGGCATCACAATGCCAGCCCTGACCCGATGCTACTGTGCCATCTTTTGAGGAACCTTAAAATCCTGGATTCTGAGTTGTTGAATTATAGCCAATAAACCATGGTATGCTTTAGTCTAATTGGGGGAAAAAAAAGCACACTAAAGCTTCAGCACTTAAAGTCACTTCATTTTACAACATTATTTAGCATTGTTCCCATTTTTATTTCCTTTTTTAAAAATGTCTGTGCCATTTTAATAAGTCAAGGCCTTTTTTCTGCTCCAGTCCCAGCCGTTAGGGGGCTTCAGGAGGCGCTTTGGAAATCAGGGTGAACAGCTAGAGCGAAGATCATTTCCTCTCCTGCCTCCCAGGAGGGCGTGGGAGCCCAAGGGACATGCCTCGGCCTCCCGACGGGTCATGAGCTCCCACAAAGACCATCTGTAACCGCATACCCCTCCATGGGCCACAGGGTGTCTGGTCTATGGGCCGGCCCAGCAGAACCCTCACCTGGGCAGCCTGTGTTTGCTCATTGAATCCCAGAGACCTTCCGTCCATGGCCACAGAGCAGGTGTGTGCCAGGAGCTGGAGAGAAAGTGCACAGTGTCTCCTCTCTGGGCCAGAGCAAAAGAGACCAGGGCGGAGGGGATGAGGCGAGGTGCTGCACTAGGGTGTTTTGCAAAGGATGCCTCATCTTACCCTCAGCACAGTGCAGGGGGATATTCCAGCCTAGGGATACAGTCTTCTTACCACCGCTTTATATATAAGGAGCCTGAGGCTCAGAGAGGCAGTGTCATTTGCCTAGAGTCACACAGTGAATATGGTGAAGGCCAAGATTTAATCCAAGCTCTTTGAAATCCAAGTTCAGGATCCTTTTCAGAGTTGTCCATTGGTTATACATGATAATTGAAGACTGTTGAAAGTGATAAGGACCTCAGGGACCAGTGAATCTGAGAGAGATGTTTCAACTTGGAGAAATGTCCCAACTGTCTTAGACCAGCACTTCTCAAACTTAAATGTGCACAGGAGCCATTCAAGGATCTTGTTTAAAGGGCATGTTTTGATTCAGGAGGTCTGGTTTGGGGCCCAGGAGTCTGCATTTCTGATAAGACTCCGGGTGCTGCTAGTCCAAAGACCATGTTTTGGGTAGCAGTGACAAGAGACCACAGTACCTTTGCACTGCGAGTTCTTCAGAGGAGAGGCTACTTCTTAACTGATCTTGGTTTCCCCAGCCCCTGGCACTATGTCTGGGGCATGTCGGATACACAGATAATTGAATGTATGGAATAAATGCATGAATATCTTGAAGTCTCGCCCAAAGACTTATGAATTTAACAAGAAATGTGTCCTGAGCAAGAGCCCCATCCCAGGGCTCCACTAGACCTTTTTGAGCCACCCAGCACTGAGCACTCTATGGGTACCAGGCCCCACACCTAAACCCTCACATGTACTCCACCCAAGAGCCCGTGGCAGAGAACACCATTAGAGTCATCTCGTCCTACAGCTAAAAGGGGCACAGGCACAGAGTGGTGAAGGGACTCGTCCCCAGTCACACAGCCATGTGTGATAAAGTCAGGGTGCACACTCTCGGCTGCTGCTGTCTGTGCTACCATTCTATAAAGAACTCAACAGACAACCTCAGAGTGGGAGGGAGTTCCACCTAGGAGGGATGCAGGAGTGGGGGGTGCGGGACCGGGAGCCAGAGGTCTCCACCCCACTGACTGCTGCTCAGAGCCTGATCCTCCGCCACTTTCTTTGCATAACTGGGATACAAGGTAGAACTTGGGATTCGTGATGGATCAGTGGAACGTTACTGAGGGGCTAACGTCTGCTTTAGATCAACAGCCTGTCGACGCTCTTTGGTTGTCCATCTTCAGGAGAGATCCTGCTTTCCAGCCTCTGCAGTTGGGCTCCCCACTCGCTCACGGACCCCAGCAGGGCGCCTGACAGTGTCGGGCCGTGTTTGCGTTGCTAGAGTAGAGGATGCAGCGTGCTTACTCTCATGCCGCCTCAGGTTTTCTGAAATGTCTGCAGTTAGGCTATTGGCTCAGCTTTTATGCCTGGACGTATATTGATTTTATTTGCACTCCTGGTGAAGTCTGAATTACGTTCATGACAACTAGAGTTATGTTAACAGTAGGCGAGCCAGGAAGGGCAGGTCTCTTAATCCTGCTGGGAGACCAGTTGCCCAACAATGCATTAAAAAGCTCAAAGAAAGAAATGGTCAGCATAGGGCCTCGTTGTGGCTTTTCAGCCAGAGATCCAGCTGCATCTTGGGCAAGCAAGGCTTCTCATCGCAGGAGTATCCCTTCAGAGAAACTCTTCCAAGGGCACGGTTGCTGCTTGCTGGCCCAGCTAACTAGTCCAGCGTGGCCTCTGGAGAGGGTCATTGTGTGGCCGACCTCCCTAAAGGCATGAATGCCCTCACCACACTTCTCTGTGGCTGTGCCAGTGTGACCGGTGATTGCTGGAGTGGAGGAGTTCAGGTTATAGGTGAACATCTCAATGCGTGCAGAGTCCAGGGCTGGTTGTCTGCAGCAATCTGCCTAAAAACATCAAGTGCTTTTCTATATTAAACTTTGTCATCTGGCCAACTGGTGCTGGCTGCAAGTTGGCCTCTGCAAATGCTGTCAGTGCTAGCGCTTACTGAACACGTGTGAGTGAATGAATGAGAGAAATAGATAGTGCAGTGAGTTCTAATTACATGCCAGGTGTAAGGCTTAGTCTAAAGACACAAACTTGAGTAAGATTTGGTCCTTACCTCCTAGGGTCTCACAGTCCGGTGAGGAAGACACAGCAATACATCCAAGAGGAAGGAACATGTGTTTGTTTAGGTTCCCAGAGCTGACTCAGCCACAGCATTCTGAGAACAAGTTCACTCAGGAAGGGATCCCCAGAGACCCGGGTGGGGAGTCGGGGTGTGACCCAGGGAAGGAGAGGGAGCCGCCAAGGTGTGTTACTACGCTGGTTACCGCTGTGGGCGGCTGGAGCACAGTCCTGCCGGGAGCTGGGAGAAGAGTCTGGAACACGCTTCCAGTCCCCGGCTGGCGGAAGGTTGTGGTTGGTTGAAGGGGCAGTGACTCGTGAAATAGAGCCCCCACACAGCCCCAGGGGTGCAGAGCTGGAAGCTCAGGGAATACGGGCAAGGCACAGGCAGTGTCGGCCACAGGTTGGAAATTCCAGAAGGATAGAGGGGGTGGTGCTTGAGCTAGACTTTGAGGCTGGACAGAACAGCAAGCAGCCTGCCCTCAGAGCCCCGCAGCCAGGTGGCGATGAGTTCTTGGGAGAAAACTAAAGGGGAGGGGGCAGAATGGGCATCTGGGAACCTGGGGAAGGCTGGCGTGGCTGGCACAGAGGCTGAGGGAGTGGGGAGGATTTAGACGGAGAGATGGCAGGAGCGAAGCCTCCTCCTCATCATGAGGCCTCCCTCTCAGTCGGGGAGGCCATTGAAACCAGGACAGGACACAGACCCCACTGAGGTCTTGGCAGGAGCCCCCCGTGAGCAGACTGGGGGTGGGGTGTGGAGGCAGAGGATGGGCCAGAGATGGTGCAATTTGAAGGTAGTTTGGGTGTGACTTGCTGTTAGATTAGCGGTAGGAGGGTGATTGCAAGAGGCATTAAACAAATAAACATACCCGTAAACAGGTCACCAGTTGCTACTGGCCGCAGGACCTGGTGAGGGAAAGCCTCAGGCGACAGGAGGGAGAAGAACAGGACATCTTTGGGGAGCGGGTTCGCTGAAGAAAGAGAGGTTAAGCTGGGACCTGAGGGAGGGGGGAAGTGGCATCTCAGAAGTGGCGGGCTGGGTCACCGGCAGGACAAAGGGGACTGGAGGTCAAGGCCATCCATCCAGAGTGTCTGGTCCCCATCCCTGGTCCACAGCCTGCCCAGGAGTCCCGGGTGGGTCCTCTGGCTCCCCTGCCCTCAGGCCTCCTGTCCCCAGTGACACAGCTGTTGGGGTGTCCACTGGCTGCCTCCTCCAACCCCCGGATTTGTTAGACCCAGATTGAGAGTGAGACTTGCTCAAAGTCAGGCCCAGACCACTGAGGCTATGATATCGTGGGGTTTTCTGCCATGAAAGAGCTGTTTTTAAAGACTCGGTGCTGGGGATGGCTCTGTGGCCTTTGGCAGCAAGGCCTGCAGGTGGCAGCCTGGACGCGGCTCCGGAAGGGCGTTCTGTAGGGAAGCCGGGGAAATGCTGCTCTTGGACGGGAGCAGCTGCATGGAGAGGCCGGGTCCACTCTGATCGCAGGGCTGGCTTGGGCTGGGGAGAAATCCGTTGTCACCCTCAGGGCCAGGGCACTGAGAAGCCAACCCTCTGGCATGAACGTGGTTGGTGCGGCCGGCCCGGCCTGCACCGGTACCCACACGCTGCCCTGTCCGCTTCCCAACCAGCCACCTGGTCTGCCAGCCACAGAAGCTTAGCTCTGCCTCTGGCTAAAAAGAATCTGCCCAGGCCGGGCAGGAAGCTCGTGCCTTCCTCTGTCCCAAGTCACCTCCTGGGAGCAGGATTCTCCTTTGTGGAATGTTCCTCCCAAACCTTGTGGATTGATTTCGGACCAGAGTCCAAGATCATATTGCAGTTGAGTCCAGAAGTATTCAAATGCAAAGTGCTTTTGTCTTTACAGCCGTTTGGCCTGACTGTGGCAATATCTTACCCTTACAACTAGACTAGGTTCATAGCACAAAACTCACCAAGCCGTTGTTATGCCCACAACGGAGGCAGTAGACGCAGCGTGTGTCCAAAGGCCCTGTGTCCACCTGGAGCCCCACTGCTGGCATCAGCCCATGTCCCCTGTCTGTGATGCTGGGTGTCAAGGAGGAAGGCGCGCTGGCTGTTGCGGAATGCCAGGTGAGGCGGAGTAGCCGGCCAGAACCCCACACTGCAGGTGGGAGCCGAGCGGTCGCTGGTGGTGTGAACGGCAGCCTCGCCCAGGTGAACATGCTTTTCAGCTCTTTCAGGCATCTTAGATAAATGAGTCAGTTGCATTTGGGTTTTTTCAGATCTGAAAAGTTGTGAAGTTCCTGAGAAAATAAAATTTTCTCTGTGCCTCTTTCTGATAACATTTTTCTTTTTCTAAATCAGAAGTATAGAACAGGGTGCCATCGTCAGTATTCTCGTCGCAAACATGACATCCTGATTATTCTTTTAAATTGTGACATAGTCCAAAAAGTTTCTCCACTTGCAGTCATTCCTGGCGCAGGTGTTTGGAGACCGGGCTGGTCCTGTAGTTTCGGGGAGCTCTAAGGGAACCTGGTTGGCTAAGTCCTGGCTCTTTCTCACTGGTCTGTCTGAAAATCCCTTCCATCCTCTGCTAAAGGGGACACCAGCTTACGTAGCATTGCACTTCATGTTGTATGTTTATGAGCCTGCAGGGTTTCCAGTGGGGCAAGTTCACACGTGTTTCCCACCACGCACTGCCAATGGAGGCAGAGCACAAGCATGGTAAATACTTTCAGCCTCGAAGCAAAAATGTCAGGGCCTTTTCTCCTGCATGTTTTAATATCTCTGCTTAGATGGGTATACTCAATTTATCAGAGCATGTATGCAAACCATGAGACTTGGTCAGTATACAAACGAATTATTTTAATCAGAGAAAAGCATCACCCGACAGCATAGCATCTGATAAGCACGTGCAGACTTCATTTCTTTGTTCAACCAAAGTATTAAGTGCATGTCCTGTGCTGAGCACTGGGTTAGTGTTGGAATCCCGAGACTGCGACAGAGGCTCATTCTGCTACCACGAAGTCTCCCCAGCAGAGCCTGACACAGTGGGGGGCCTGCTCAGTAATGGTGGGGTGAAGGGATGCTGGTGCTCAAAGGGGGACTATGGAGGACACCTCGTAAGCCTTCTCTGCTGGCAAAGAGAAAAATGGCGAGTGCCACATTTTCCTCTAGAGCTGAGAGCCAGTCTTACCCGTGCTTTGGTCCCCCGCACAGCCCCCTGAGTGCCTTCATTACCATCTTGGTGGCCACAAAGTTGTTGACTTGAGTGAGATCCTGGCAGCTGTGCCAGGGTTCAGAGCCACGCTTGCCAGGTCTGCTGCCCTGGGGAGGGGGCTGCCCCCTCGAATTAAAAATTGCTCCCAAGCAAGGGTCTTTGCCTTTGGGCTCAGGGCTGTGGCAGTCCTGCCAGCCCCCAGGACCCTGGTCTTGTCGGCAGCTGACGCGTCCTGCAGCCAGCTCCCTCCTCGTCAGGCAGGTGTTCAGCGTGCAGAGTCTGGAGGGGGAGCTCTCCACCCACTCAGGCTCCTCCAGCTTCTCCAGGGGCTCCTTGCTGACTGCAGAGACTTCCCGTGGGGTCTCGTTTGCCTTCCCTTTTCCACTGAGCCCTCTTACTTTTTGCCTTCGACATGGGACTCTGACTCCCAGGGAGAGTCGTGAGACTATGGTTCCCTCCAGGGCCTTTGTGTGGTATGAATCTCGTTTATAAAAGCTCCTTTTGATAGCTCACGCCTCACTGACCAGGTGTTCTTCAGGCTCAGAGAGCAGTATGTGTTTTGTGTGGAACTAGATTCTCATGATATCTCCATTTCTTTTGACTATAAAAAAAAAAAAAGAAGCCCTGTTCCTATTGTGCATTTGAAAATAGCAATAAATCATCCCCATGTCTTGCCATTTAAGCATTTCCTCTCCAGAGGACATTCTTCTCCCTTTTTGCGTGGGTACAAATTTCCTTTTTGCAGATTAATTTCAAATTGGAAAACCTACAAATAAAGAAAACATCAGTACACTATTTATTTCCTTTATTATGTTAACTGGTCCCAGCATAAAGCACTGTTTTCCCCAAGAAGTTAAGTTTTACATCCCAGAATTAGAATGAACCTGCCCTTGGCCGAGTCTCAGGCTGATGCTTGGTTAACTGTAGGAAGAGTTGATCGGGAAGGGCAGTCTCCTGCCACTTTGGCAGACTTTCCCCCGGGGCAAGTGTGGCCACTGATGTATGAGCAGATATTAGCTCCTCACCCTCGGTTTGTTTTCTCACCCGTCCTACTTCCCGCCTCCAAGCAAACATCAAGCTCAGATACGCTGTGCTTTTTCCTGTCACTCTTTCCCCAGAAAAATGACCCATACTTTTCACATTTGTGCTCTTTGTTTAGAAAGCCAAGCTTGGCCCTGCTGGGAATAAAGTCATCAGTCCTTCGGAGGACAGGAAACAACCTTCCAACAACCTTGACAGAGTCAAACTCACCGACTTCAATTTCCTCATGGTGCTGGGGAAGGGGAGTTTTGGGAAGGTAAGATGACGGTTGTCTGGGAAGTGGGGGGGCTTTTGCAGGGAATGTTGGATCAGCTTTGTTCTCACCGAGGTTTCCAGAACAGCCCTTTATGTTCCCGGTGGTTTGTACACATTTCCTTGGGTGTTTCCATACTTCATTTCATTAAAAGCAACTGCATCCAAAAGGCTACCGTGGGTTCGTTGTGCATTCCCCCTTCACAGTGTTCAGAATAGAAGGGGTGCTCCAAGAGGTGGTTTGAATGAACAATTTTCACAACTAAAAATCAGATGCTAACTTGTAGTAAGCAAGTGCAGCCATTAAGAGATTCTGAAGTGGAGTCTTCAGCAATCCTCCTAGATACCTCCATTCGGCTTCTGTGGCCCCAAATCTCGTGATAGATCCAGGAACTGATTTCAAGCCTTTTTCTTTGTCTGGGTTCCTGACTTGTGAGATTATAAAGGTAAGATGCTCCTGAAACATGTACATAATTGCAGACTAATCTCAGTTTAGAATGTTGAGTATTCATTCCTTTTAGCAGCCAAAATATCGCCATCGTGTGCCCGTAGCCTACACAGCATACAAATCGTAACAGCTACAAGTTATGCAAATGCCCGAGGGATTTAATTTGTAGTGACGTGCAATATTTCAAAATTTGCATATAAAATTTATCCACATTTTTATATCACACATTACAAATTTGCATGAACTCTCGCTGACCGGTCACCCGGCCTGGCTCCCTCCCTCCACCGCCAAGAGCAGACGTATGCTCAGAAGCATTCAGGTGGTTCTTGGTCTGTTCCCAGGTGATGCTTGCTGACAGGAAGGGAACAGAAGAACTGTACGCGATCAAAATCCTGAAGAAGGACGTGGTGATTCAGGATGACGACGTGGAGTGCACCATGGTGGAAAAGCGAGTCCTGGCCTTGCTCGACAAGCCCCCGTTCCTGACGCAGCTGCACTCCTGCTTCCAGACGGTGGTAAGGACCCTGGGGGCATGTTTCTGCGGCACAGCACCCGGCGAGCTCTCAGGGCTAAGCCTGAGCCAAAGCATCTCAGCATCCTCGTTCCTGGGGAGAGGTCTGGAGAAAGGTGTAACATGATGGCAAACAGAGATGACAGGGCACAGCCTCTCATCCCTCTGCCTCTGTGATGTCCACTGCTTAGAGGCTTGGCATTCATGCTATTCAATTCAGCAGACAGTTACATGAAAGGTTTTCTTCCTTCCAGGTAATGTGCAAAGACTTGGGGATACAAAAACAATAAAATAGCTCACAGCTTTCTAAGACTACTGGCTCTGCTGCCAAGCATGGCGTTGGAACCTTAGGAGACTTGATTTTGTGAAAGAGTGTGTTCTTGTTCAGTGCCACACGACAGGGGTGGCAAACTGTGTGTGGCCTGTTCTCTGTGCCCCGTGAGCTCTAAGAAAGATGGCAAAAAAGAAATCCGAAGAATAATATTTTATGACACTTGAAAACTAGATGACATTCAAATTTCAGCATCTATATAATAGTTATTTTGGGACATTACCATTACCATGCTCATTCATTTACCTGTCATCCATGGCTGCAAGGGCAGAGTTGAGTAGTCGCAGGAGATACTCAAAGCCTGAAATATTTACTGTCTGGCTCTTTACAAAAAAAAGTTTGCTGACTCCTGTCATACAGCAAAACTAAACAGCGGACAAAAAAGAAAATTCCAAAGCACTAGTCAATCAGCTGTGGGGCTTGCAAGTGGCCTGCGAGAAATACAGACATTTAGTTGGCACCATGGTGAGGCATTGCCAAAGATAGGCTCTCCACTCCTCCGAGGTTGTCCCTTTTCACTGTGACTCAATAATCAGTAGCTATAACCGCTGCTGTTATGATTATTGCTATTTTCAACTGCCTGTTCGTCAGAAATTGACTTTCTGTTTCATGTCTCTCTTTAAAAACCCTTGGGACCCTCAGTGCTTTTGGAGTCTAGAGTCTCAGAGTGGCAGTGCAGCCTCATGGAGTCTCGGGGTGTACTGTGGAGGCCGCGGAGGCAGGTGGCAGCTCCCGGGGCTCTGAATCCAGTAACACCAGGGAGACAAGCCCAGCGTGCTGGGAAAAGAGAACCACAGAGCCAAGTCCCGGCCCAGAGCCTGTAACTCTGGTTATTAAGCTCTGGAAAGCCAAAACGCAGAGACATGAAGATGAAATTAAAGTTCATAACAGGAGAGCTAAAGATTGATGTTCCCAGAGCTGTTTCTGGCTCTTAGCACCAGCTTTGGCATTTTTTTTCCTCTCTGTGCAACACTTTAATGTTTAATAACGTCTGCGAAATGATGTTTTCTAGCAGAGAGCAGAGGTCAGTCAGCTTTGACCTCGGTGTGCTGTGCCGTTAGTTATTTTGCCGTTAAGCCCCTTAATCTCCCCATCTGTCTCAGCATTACGTCTTCATAAATATGCAGATTTATTTGGGTCCATGATACGTGCCCTTCTTGGGGCCAACACTCAGCATACCAGTGACAGAGAAAATCAGAAATAACACTTGGGTGTATTATGCATGCAAAAGAACATTTGATTAGGCTCTGCATTTGTCGTCCTCTCTCTCCCTTGCCCAGTAAATATCACTGAGCGTGTATAATTTACAAGCCCAGCCCAACCCCAGGGATGTGTTTTCAGGAGCGTCCATTTAAACATGTTGCTATGTTGGTTTGGGACGCTTCCTGGACACTGCAAACCAGCCTTTAAACACGCGGGCCACAGAGACGCACTCTTTAAAATGAAATAATTGGCTCATGTGGACTCTTCACACCATCCCTAGCTTGGAAATCTATGTAGGAAAATAGGGAAGAATGTTCGAGGCCATTACGATGCATAACCAGAAGGGGCAGACACGTTGACAGAGAGCCGTTATTTCAGAGTTACGTGATGATTTTGTACTTCCCAAGGCCCTTGTGTGCAGTAGGGTTTATTATTTACTCTTTCCTTGGGAAAAAAAAATTTTGAAGAGCCCCAAACTGAGCAGATGTGCCCGTGCGGCCCACATTTTGCTAATGAGAAAGCAAAATGCAGCCTGGAGAGAGCGAAGGCGGCGGCTTGGCCAGGGAGGAGCCCGACTGACATGTTGACCTTGGTCTGCAGGATCGGCTGTACTTTGTCATGGAGTACGTCAACGGCGGAGACCTCATGTACCACATTCAGCAAGTAGGAAAATTTAAGGAACCACAAGCAGTGTGAGTATTTTTTTTTTTTAAGACCCTTAATGTAGGCAACCCAGTATTCCCAACTGGGAACTTTTGCTGGGTGAAATGTGACAGTGGAACTCTGTCCAGTTTGGAGTTGGGCGCTGTAACCTCTCAAGGGGGCAGATATATTGGCAGGATCCATCTAGATGTCCCCTAAGGAGTGGTTTATTCTATTTCCAGTGAATCAGAGATGCTGGTGTGTCCCCTCCTCACTCCGGTCCAAGCTCATTGGTGGAGTCAACTTATCTATTGAAGAGAAGATTATCGCACACCCTCCATGCGCCAGCCACTGGGGGAGTGAAAGGAATGTTGTGCTTCCTGCCCTGGAGGAGCTTTAACCTGGGGGGAAGCCACCCAGGAATTATGACGCCTTGCCATACCTCCAGAGGCATGCACAGGGTACCGTGCAAGCCCTCAAAAGTCAGGGAGTGAGGGAAGCATTCCTCAGGGAATGCCCAACCCAGAGGTGGGGGAAGAGCCTTCCAAGAAGAGATCTGACAAGATGCAAACCCAGGGAGTGGCCTGCAGCTCGGCACGTGCAGGAGGTGGTACAAGAATCCGGGGGGCCTGGGCAGGGCCTCCGGGTGGAGAGGCTGTTGGACGAGCCTGGCTGGGGTAGAGAGAAGAGGGAAGGGGCTTCGGTGGGACTTGACACCAGCAGATTAAGTTTTCACAGAGCCCTCTGGCCAAGGAAGAAGGAAGGAGGAGGGATCAGAGCACAGGGCTGGTGAGAGCCTTTATAGGGGAGGAGGAGTAGAGCTGGAGTTAGGGCTTGACCTTGGAGCCAAAGAGGAGTTAAGTGTTCATGAAAAACATCCTGGAAGACTTGGAGTCTGGAGGGTGAGAAGAGAGAAATCTCTTCACGTGAGGCCCCACTTTGGGTTTGGCTGGGTACAGCCGCCAAGAAGGAGGTGGTTTGGGGCAGAACTGTGAGCTCAGTAGGAGCATTTCATTGGAATGTAGCTCGGATGCCGGGACAAGGAGTCCGCAGCACGGGAGGGAGACATGAGCTCCAGGTGAAGACGGAGGATTTGTCCATGGTGGGCGGGGGTGGGGTGACTGAAATGTCATCCTCTTTCTCAGGGGCCAGGAAGTCTCAGGAAACTCGGCAGAGGCACGCCTATTTCATTTCCCCGAATGTGAGGATACGTAGTGGGCATCACCCTGATGAATCAAGTTAGCGAGTGTTAATAGGAGTCTGGCTGATGCTCAATCTAAAAGATAAATCAGAAGGGTTTTTGGCCTGTGTGTGGATTATCTGCCCTAGGGAAGATTAACTAAGGCCAGAACAGGGAATTCTTTGGTAGCAAGCTTTAAAAATGGGCAGGGAGATTTTTCTGCTTTTATAACTTACTTTTTTAGTTTTAAAAAAATGCCTTCCCTATCCCCTGTCTCACGTTGTAGTTATAAAGCATTGAAATACTCAGATTGTAAAATAAAGCCATTGCACAGAGCTGTAAAGAACAAATAGCGAAATAGCCACCAAACATAAAGATGTCTCATCCAATACACTTTCATTGTTTTTATGTTGCAGAAAAGTTTGTGTTTTTTTTTTAAGAAATACAGAAAAGCATGAAAAATAATGCACAACTCACTTATCCCACGTCTTCTCTCCCCCACCCGCATCCCATCCTCTCCCGCTGGCCTTCAGAGGCGGCCTCCCGTTCAGAGTTGGTCCTAATCATTACAGTTTATTTCTCTGCTCATGTAAACATGGGTGCTTATTTTAAGCCACCTGGGTGTGATATTGGCACAGGCACAGTCTTGTGGCTTCTCAGACTTCAAAGACTCCTAAATGCTATGCGGATTTTTAAATATCCTTCTGCATTTAATCTGAGTTTCAGATATTAACCTATTAAGACTTTTGAAGTGATGGTCGTAACTGCTTTTTATCATGAATTATTTAAAAGGGTAAACTCAGATATGAATCATGGTGTGTGTCTCAATTATTCCAGCACTTGGGAGGAATGAATGAACTAGCAAAAGAGCACATCACCCACTGTACTTTGTCTTCCAGGGAGTATTTGTGTTTTCAAGCCCCAACATACTCTGTCCATGAATAGGAAAATGGGAATTTTCTCTATTATGTTTCTGACATAGAATAGCCTAACAGGTACCCACTCTGTAAATGCTTGTATTAGAAATGACTTTGTTGTAGGCAGTCAATTACCTGTTAACCTTCCTCAGACAAGAAAAATAAACTGTCTCACTGGCTTTATTAGCCATGTCCCTCTCGGGTGAGCTGGATGATGAAGTGGCAGAGGGAAGGGCCAAGGGGTTGGCAGAACGGGTACAGGCTGATGCTGACCTCTGAAAGCCTCTGGGTCTTACGTTCTTTTATCTTCTTGATGCCTGAACTTGAGGGTAAAAAGTATCCAGGAGTCCAAAGAAGCAAGCGAGAAACCTGAAGCACGTTTTCTTTTGCAGATTCTATGCGGCAGAGATTTCCATTGGATTGTTCTTTCTCCATAAACGAGGAATAATTTATAGGTGTGTATCGAAGCTCCTCTGCCAGCGGCACAGTGGAGAGGTTTGCCGGGCCTCGGTAGGCGTGTCATTCCATGATAGCAACTTAAGACGTGGAGTTGGTAACCCCCCAGGTCACAGAGACCTGCTGGGACTCGCCGCTCTGCAGCCTCCAGGCAAATCAGAGCCACCTTCTGATTTCCAGTCCTCAAAGATTCTGTATCTCATTTCTGCTTTCCACAAGAAAACCTGTTTTTCTCTCCACCAACAGCTCCTTCCTCTGCCTTTTATTGGAGATGGAGGTCAGGGAGCAGTGGAAACTGAATTTCTGTTGTAGGTGCTCAGCAAGAGAACATGGGGAACTGGGGAGAGGCGAGGAAAAAAACTATTGATTTAATTCTTCCTGTTGTTGGCTGCAGTGAAAATCTGGTGCCACAGAAAGAAAAATGTCTTCCAGTGTTAACCGAAGAGTAATTAAACGGACATGTGGCACAAGCCAGAATGGAAGGGACGTGTGTGACCCAATGAGGTGGTTCTAAACCCGTGATTTTGGAAACCTCGTTGTGTGTCAGACCCCCGGCCATGTGGAATGTTAATAAATCAAATGGCTGAGATCTCCCCAAACCTGCTAGCTTGGAATCTCTGGGCTCGCAGGCACAGCCAAGACGGGGATCACTAGTTCAGCCCTTTAGTCATTCAGTGTGCATCTAAGCACCTACCATAACCCAGGCACAATATTAGGTTCTGGAAATACAAACACAATAATTCTTGGTCCCTGCTCTCCAGGGATTTACAGTTAATATGCCGTTGAGGTGGCAGCTATTCAAATATCCTCCTATTTCATGAGCTCCAGAGCAAACCGCGTTATGTTGTTTGGAAGAACTCTGATGTTAACCTGCTTCCTTGCAGGGATCTGAAGTTAGATAATGTCATGTTGGACTCAGAAGGACATATCAAAATTGCTGACTTTGGGATGTGCAAGGAACACATGATGGACGGAGTCACGACCAGGACCTTCTGTGGGACTCCAGATTACATCGCCCCGGAGGTAGGGACGCCGGTTCTCCTTGTTTTCTAGACCAGGACTTTCAAACAGTAAACACAGCCCCCTCGTGGGGTGTAGGGTCATTAATGAATCACTAAGTCAATGCATGGGTCATGTCCACGAAATGGACTAAACTAGACAAAATAGACTAAAATAGAAAAATAGGAGAATTCATTGCACATAGCAAGGCTATATCTTGCTTCATGGAACTATTGTTTTTGTTACGTGTCCATGTGAGCCAGTTGCATTTGCGTGGTAAAATGTATTTCTCACATGGGTATGGCCAAAATAATTTAAGAAACACTGGCGGGTGGAAGGAGTTGTTTGTGAAAATATTTTGCCTGGGACAGTTGGGTTAGGAGGGGGTTGCAGTGATGGCTTTTTAGCAACATCAGAATGATTATTGTTCTAGACTACTTATTGTTTGTGATGTCTAATCTAGGAAAAATGTATCCATGTGGTTATAAGCAAAATGGTTCCAAGATTTGTGTCCCTATAGCAGTGGCCCTACTCCGCTGTCTTTGTTATAACACTGAGGAATTCTTTTCCTATTTTATGAAGCGTCCTACATGCTAATGATAGAATGAGTCATAACCCTGGGTCATTGTATAGCCAACTTTCTATCCACACACAGCCCTGTGGATATCGCAGTCTTTTCCCAGCTAGACTCCAACATGGAAAGCAATGGACGAGGGACGCAGAGTACATCAGACAGAGCCCCGGCCCTCCAAGCCCTTGAAGTTTATGAGAAGTGAATTCGTACAAACAAGCAGGAACCAAAATCTGTGTTTAGATTCCAGTTGACTTTCATTGAAAATATAAGCTGCACTGCTTTGGGAAATCAATCAAAAATCATTTGAGGTTGTTTCACCTTTTGCTGGCATTTTTCCTCATCAATGTTCAGGACTTTAGTGTATGCGTTCACAGGAATGCTTGCAAGATAGAGAAAGACCGCACAGGTTCAAGGTTTCAGAATTTGCTGAAAGGTTAAAGTAATCCCGACCTCTATGTAAATGTTCCTGTCAGGCGAAGGCAAAATAATTATCTTAGATGGCATTTTCCTTAATAGGCAAAACGAAGGCTTAAATATTTATGGCTATTTGTTCAAAAGCCTTGAAATCGATTAATACTGTAGCGTCTCCTTAACCTCTGAAGACAGGCTGAGGCGGGAAATGTCACCGACAGATGGGGTTTTGGAGCTTGAGATGCGCACCCACGAAGGGCCCTATCAGGAGATGATTCCTGAGGCTGATGCGAAGGCTTCTCTTTGATTTGACATAGAAAGAATTCTCTGGGGTCGCTGAGAGCCCTTGAGAAGGCCGAACAGAAGCTTTGTCTGGACTTAATCCCCCTCTGACAGTTATTTTGGGCATGTGAGATCCGCTCACAAGTCAAGTATCTCCCAGGAGCCAGGAATCCGACTCCGGACACCGGCGTTGCTCACGCTTTCCTGGGCGAAGGAGCAGCAGCAGGAAAAGCGTTTGCTTCTGGCGCGGGGCCCTCTGAGTAGCCCCAGCTGCAATAGGATCGAAGCTTTTTAAAAATGTGCCACGGGAAATGTCCCTCACAGCGTTGCCATGGCAGGGGATGTGTTAGACCACACAGGAAGGACGTGTCCCCTCCACCCCCACCCCCGATGTACCGACTGTCTACGCTCTGCCAAACCCCCGGGCACTTATGATTTGTCACACTGAATACATGAGCAGAGGTTCAGTGACTTGCCCAAGGTCACGTAGGCACAGGTAACAGGCAAAGGTGGGATGTGGACCCAAGACGTTCTGACCCTGGAACCGAATGTTCTTTGCGCGGATTACGCTGTCTGCAGAGGGGTGGGAGAAGCAGCAGCACGCGGGTACAGACCATCTTTTCTCAGACATCCACCCATCTACACTGCACTCAGACGCAGTCGGTGACTCAGAATCGCATTCCAGCCACTAACACTGGGCAAACCCCTTAGAAACCAAAGGTGAGCCAGCTACACACAAGCGCCTGCGAGCTCGCGGCATCGGCCCGTCAGCACGTTCAGAGGGCTCCCAAGTGTCGGCCACTGTTCCCGGCCTGGGGGTGCTTGGCCAGAAAGGGGAGCCTGGAGGAGAGCTGCGAGGGGGGGCATCGGGGCTAGAGGCAGTTAGAAATCGGTGGATTTCGAGGTGTGGACGTGACAGTATTCCTCTTGGCAGTAACAGATGGCACCCCCAACTCGGCTAAGATCACCAGGGGAGGAATTTGCCAGCGTGGCTGCCCGCCCTGCAGCCAGCTGCCTGCGAGCAGATGGGCAGGCCCCTGTGGGGCTGGGGACCGGGGGGTGCAGAGAGCTGGAGAGCTACCCGGGGCCACGGCTTCTGCGTTCCAGCCCTGTGGGATGCCAGCCCCACAACACCTGTGACAGCAGCTGGATGTCTGCATATTTGTGTAAATTCGCCTAACTGTTCCAACTTGGCCCCAATATGTATTAAAGGAAATGTGTACAGGTGAGATTCAGCCAATGGGCCATCAACTGTGACTCTCTCTGGAGGAGGCCTTGGGTCCCACAGGGGGAGCGTGTTAGGGCTGGAGGGAGGAAGACCAAGGGACGTCAGAGAGGAGGGAGAGGAGCTGGAGGCTGTAGTCCCGGACTCCAGGGAAGACAGGTGTTCATGAGCTCAGAGGGGGCAGGGACCATGGGGGCCCAGGAGTGGGGGTGGGGGAGGGTCTGGGTGCAATGGGCCGTGATCCCGGAGATAGCATTGTCGCTGATGATGGCAAGGAGTGAGCGTGACCGCCGGCTGTCGGGCAGGAACACTCTCTTTGGGGAAATCTGTGGTAAAAGGGAGGTCGGACAGTAGACAGTTACTCCCAGGGCAGGCGAGCTGAGGGAGGTGTTATCTAAGTTGCAGAAACTCGAGCAGATTTCTAGGCCAAGGGGAAGATGCCCAGAGAGAGGGAGAGAGGGAATATACCACCCCCAGGCCTGAACAGGAATGGGGCGCACAAGCAAAGGAGACCCTTCCTCCTCAGGTGCAGGAGGAAGATGAGGAGCGCATGAGACCTCAGGGTGGCAGGGAAGGCCGTAGTCCCCCCTGCCGGCTGCTCTGCATCTTCACAGGCGCTGCCAGGAAGGGCACACGGGCCCTGAGGGGCGGGATGACGGTTTGGGAGGAGGCGCCACAGGAAGTGCAGTGGAAGAGCAGGGATCCGGGAGCGGGGACAGCACGGGGTGGGGGCAGCCACGTTGGCAGCTCTCCAGCAAAGCTCCGTAGTGGAAGTGCAGAAGGAAGCAGCAGCACTCAGGGCCAGGCTTCCAGGTGAGGCAGATGCTAAAAGGAGTCTCCTGGCTGGGGACATGGTGGCACACACCTGTAGTCCAGGCTGCTTGGGAGGCTGAGGCAGGAGGATGCCCTGAGCCTGGAAATTTGAGGCTGCAGTGAGCTGTGCTGGTGCCACTGCACTCCAGCCTGGGCAGCAGAGTGAGACCCTGTCTCTAAACAAACAAACAAACAAACAAACAAACACTCCCCTGGAAATGACTGGCCAGGTAAAGGGAATAGGTGAGTGAGGCAGGAAGGGACCTGAGCGTCCGAGCAGGAGGACCGGGTCCCTCTGCGTAGTCCCAGTAGAGAGGTAAGAAGGGGGGAGTGAGAGTGTGGGCAGGGCACTGCGGGCAGGCTCTGAATTAGGCATCTGGGGGAAGCGAAATCTGTATGGGGCCCAAAACCCTTTGTCTCCCAGCTCCCCTGCTCCCTTCCTATCCCCCTGGCCTCGCCCCTCCTGGCTCTCCTGCTTGGCTATGCCGACTCCCTCTCTGCCCTCAGACTTCCAGACCCTCTGCCCTTCTCTTCCTCCTCTGGGCTGCTCCTCTTCCTGTCTGCCCCATGCGCTGTGTCCCACCCTGGCATTGGTGTGGCTCCCTCCATCACCTCCTTCCAGCCTCAGCCCAGAGGTCACCTTGGGGAGGCCCCCATCCCGGTGGCCCTCTTTAAACCTGCAAACCTCCAGCCCCATCCAGCACCACCGACTCCATCCCTGCTCTACTCCTGGATTGATCTCTGTCTGTCCCACCGAGCCCCACAAGAGCAGGATTCCATATTGGGTTTGCAAATGTGCCCCCACCCCAGGGTCTGGGTCCGTGCCTGGCACGTGGTGGTTGCTTGGCGTGGATGCCAGCTCTGTGCTCCTAGGTGTGGCCACGGCGGGGGAGACACAGAGGCAGGAGAGAGAGGCAGCCTTTGGTGCTGAGAGGGTTGGAACTCTGGTAACTGGAAGGTGACCCCCAAAGCCATTGCAGGTGTGAGGCTGGTGGCACAGGACACAGGGCAGAGGAGGGCCGCACGCTTCGCGTCATCAACTGATGAGAGCTGGCAGGCTGGAGACCTGAGCGTCTGCAGGTGGTCGGACACCCGCCCAGGTCCCCTGAACAGCACTAGCTGTCCCCAGAGACTTTTCCTGGCCCCTGGGGAGAGGATTGTCCAGAGGGGTAGAAAATAAGAGCAGATCTGAAAATCCAGCGAGAAAATAACTCATACGGTGTACACAGCCAGGCAGTCAGGCAGTAAATTAGGACTTGCTGAACTGAGAAGAAAGGGGAAGGAGATACGGAGAGACACGATCAGTGCGGCAGGGGCCCTCTGAGACCCGCTCTGAACTGCAGGCCGCGCAGGCGGCAGCGAAGAAAAGCACTCGATTAAAGAAAAAGGCTGATAAGCCCAAGGGCGGCTTGCTTTCTATCGAAGGGCAATTTCCCTCTCTGCAGGGTCACGGTCCAGTGACTCCAGCATCGCAGAGAAAACGAAGCAGCCGTGTTCCCTCGGAGAAATACTTAGAGCCAACGCCGGGCTTTCCTTTGCGATGCTCCTTAAATTGTGCAATTCTCAGGTCTTTTGTAGGAATTATGTTGGTTATATTATCTCCTATATGTTACTGTCTGCCTGCAGCTCTTTAGCTGGTCTCATAATTCTCCTGGCCCCAGAGTGCAATCAGTTTAGCCCCGTTCTCCGCAGCCTGGGGCACTTCCGTGCTACTGTGGACCTAGACGGTGGTGGGCCGTTCCTCCTGATCCCCCTCCAGATCCTCCTCCAGAAATAACCAGTTCCTGGTGGGTTCACCGCCCTTTGTGCACGCCTGCTACGTACTAGACCAGGGCCGAGCACCTCGTTTACTTCATTTTGTTAAATCCTGAGTCAGTTCTAATTTCTCAATGGTGAAACGGAGGCACAAAGAGATTCGTTCGTTCTCCCCGCGGCCCCAGCTCAGGGCAGACTCGGGCTTTGAACCCAGGGCCGAGCAGCTTCTCCCTGCTGCGGAGCTTCCTGGCTGTCATACTCTGCTCTCAGGCCTGGTGCTGCTGGAAGAAGACACAGCCCGGAGACCTGAGGCCTCTCCCTTCCCGACTGCAGCTCACCTTTCACCGGCCCAGTGACCTCAAGCAAGCCACTTTGCCACTCCGAGCCTCACTCAGGTTCCTTGTCAGAACCCCGAAGACACTTGCTCAATCATCTCAAAGTCTCGGTGCAGCAATCCTAAGAGCCCTTTTGTTTTTACACTTGAGAGATAGGTGGTGTTTACAGAGCGGGCTTGGGTCGCATCCACTTGTTTCTCCAACACAATCTTACTGGGTGGGTATCTGCCTTGTGCGGGGCCTCGGGGTCCTGGTGCAGCGGTGGGTGGCCCGGCCCCAGCTGTGCAGGAGTCTGGGTCAAGTGGGGACAGGTAAACAGTCTCAGCAGGACGTGGCAGAGGCTCCAGGAGCTGCCTGGCCCTGGAGTTGTGGGCTCCAGAGTAGCAAGGGGGGGAGAGAGTTACCGCACTCCACGTGCCAGCTGTCAGAACAGAACGCCCAGAAAACACGCAGCCCGTCGTCTTCCTTCTCCAACGGTACTATTCGGATGCGTCAGGTCAGACATAAAGAGTGTCTCTTGTGTCCTATGTTCCATCCTTGAGAATTTATGATGTTTTTCAAAACAACTATAATTTTTCCATCAAAACAAAATGTTTTTATTTTTGAGAAAAGGAGAGAATATTCTTTGTTTCCCTGACATAGTAAAAGGATTTGAGTGTGTTTTATGCATAAAGGCCACCGTTGCTTTGTCATGACAGCCTGGGAAGCGTCTTTTGTGGTCAGGCCATTTATGTAAGAGGGTTTGGTGAGTAAGTACTGCCTAAAAAGGGAGCATGGGGTCCAGTTCACGTGCAGCCAGGAACAGGAGCGTGAGTCTCCGTACACGTCTTACAGTCCCATGGGGCCCTTCGAGAAAAAGCCTTCAGAGCCAGAGTTGCCGGGTGAAGGAGGCATCCCGGCTGTTTTGATCCTGTTAAGCATTTGAAACCCTTTTCAGGAAGAGTCACCTTAACTGGGCCGGTGCCCACCACGGCTGTGTAGGGAACCACACTGGGTCAAGACCTTCAGGACAGAAAAATGGTCAGAAGCACGGGTGCCAAAGCCAGATGACAAGGGTTCAGACCCCAGCTGCCTACCAGCTGTGTAACCTTGGGCAAGCTACTCAAACTCTCTGTGCCTCGTTTCATCCTTGAATGGGTCTTATGAGGGCCAGGTGAGCCCACAGAGCCAACAGGCCTGGCTCCTGGTGCATGCCTGTGGTGGTGATGTTGGCTACGGTCATTGTTATTATTGGCCGTAGCATCTACGACCTTACCGTGCTGTCCCCACGCTCTCTGAGCTGTCAGAAGTTAGAAGACTTCTGTAGCCCCATCCTCTCAGGGAGGCCTTTGAATGTAGGGGTGGAAGGCTGGGTGGCCTTGGAGTGAAGTCCCTCCAGCTGCTGCAGGCCCCTGGCCTGGTGAGAGACGAGAAGCTGCCCACTGTTCCCTTTCATGCCCTGGTCCTGTGCCCAGGCTGGAAGAAACCTCATTCATATCTCCCTTTTGCAACATAGGCAGCCATCTGTAACATCCTGACATTCCCCCAGGCATGTAAGTATAATAATAATGATCTTAATGACAAATAGCAGTAAAACTGAATGGCAGTGGCCCTGTTGGGGGTCTGTCTTTGAAGCCAAAGTTCAGCCTCCCATGTGCTGTGGGGGAATCCGCCAACTGCAGCCCTTCTTGCCAAGTCTGCCTCTCCTTTTGTGAGAGTCTCGTTATGGGAAGCCAAACTGCCATCACAGCCCCTTGCCTGGGACTTCAGGATGTCAGGCAGCCCCGGGCTTGGCTGCAAGCCCCCACTGGCTCGCAAGTGCCAGAGACAGCTGCTCCTGTTCCTCCTGGGACAGACCCAAGGGAGTCTCACCATCCTTTCTGTGGTCTCTGGGCCTGTTCTCAGAACCAGACTGGCTCCCTAGATAGACCATGAGAACCAGGGTCGGTCGCAGACACCGGTTGAACTAGACCAGTGCTGTCCAATGGAAATAAACTGCAAGCCCGAGCTGCATTTAGCAACCACGTTTTTAAAAAGTTGGAAAAGAACTAGAATAATAAAAAAAATTTTAATGAGCTATTTTGCATTTTTTGTACTAAGTCATCAAAATCTGATGTGCATTTTACACCTAGAGCACATCTCTGTTTGGACTGGCCACATTTCAAATGCTTAGAAATCACGTGTCCAGTGGCTCTACTACTGTATTAGTGGCTGTAGACAGCTCAGAAGGGACAATACAACCAACATCCTAAATCCTAAATCATATGTGTCTGACTGTTTAGCTTCGAGAGGTGCTCTCTAACATTGCTTCCTTTTTGCAGTGAGGCTTTGGTTAATTGAAGATATTTATTAATAGCAGCTGATCAGTGAGGGAAAAGTATACTTGAATTTGCAATGGTGAGGTTGTGCCCTATACCCGGTAACTCAGATCTTTGGAACCTCCCATTTCCTCTAGAGCAAAGCCAAGGGTGACAGATTGTAAGCTACTCCAGGAAGAAATGTTCCAGTTAAATTCTAAATCCCCATCCTGTTGTTACAATTAAAGGCACTGCAGAGTGATTTTGTAATCTCAGTCCAGGGGCTGAGCAGACGGGCTCTTGAAGCTGACAAATGCTGTGGCAAGAAAAACGAGCCCTTGTCACCCGGTGTTCTGCTCTCGGTGAGCCTTGGAGAAAGGAGAGGGCGTCATCAGGAGTCAGAGGAGTTTAATGCTGTGGAAACAGAAAATGAAGAGCCCGTTGGAGCCAAGTTGGTGTAGAATTAAAAACAAAAACCTTCAGGTGGCCACGGTTTTTAGGATTTGTGAATCATTCTGACCCAGAAACAGGGCTCTCACACCCTCCTTTTTTTATGGCTTTCCAAATTCAGATGTTCCCCGCCACGCAAGCCGCGGGGTCTTGTTGGTAAGACTGCTGAGATATTTGTAGGATGTATGATGGGAAACAAAGCCTCACCTCCCTCCTCCTGCCACTGCTGATCCTCCTCTTAATTCAGACAGCAACACAGGTGCTGCAGCTCTGCCTCTGTGAGAAACAAACCTGCTAAAACACCAAGTAACACAGACAGATGGCCTTAATATAATCATAAGAACAAATGTTATGCAAGTGTTTCTGAAATACAGTTACAGCCATTGAAATGATGATTTCAAATCTCTTTAATCCTCAAGGCTCTTTGATTAATATTTTATCAATTCCAATAGGAGTGTATTTGAAAGCTATAAAGCTATATTTTAATATGTCAATATTCAGAGGCACTATTTACTAATGAGTTGGCTTCAGACGAGTCTCTTAACTTACTGAAACTCAGTCATCTCACCTATAAAATGGGATTTATCATTTGGTTAAAATTATAGTAGTTCTTTATGTTTGCATAGTACCCTGCAGTTTTCAAACAAAGTCCTTTTACATTCACTCATTGAACTGTCGTCCTGGTCTTTCTGGATGAGCAGGGTTTCCCATGGGTGGAATGTTTCCATTCTTAGGAGCACTGTGTATTTCCACTCAGGTTCATACATTTCTGGTTGGCACAGCTTCTGCCATTCAAAATGCAGGGAATAGAGAATGCCACCAGGGAAGCAGTTGGAAAGGCAGGAAACAGATCCACGAATATATCAGTTCCTTTGTTCATTCATCCATTCATTCACTTGTCCACGCATTTATTTTTTATTATTCATTAAACAGATAATGATTAAACATATACTATGGCAATGTCTTCCATATGAGGTAATATATAGAATGTTTAAAAGTAGAATACTGAAGTAGGAAAGCTTCCCTTTAAATGCTCACCGTGACACTTATAACTTTAAGTTTTCTGTAATTTTTTGTCAAGGCAATTGGGAAATTATGCAGTCATTCTGTGTTCACATGGTGTAGTAGTACTCTGTTTTCTCTTCTAACTTTGAAAAAGTCAACAGAAATAGAATTGCCCAGCACTTACAGTTGGTGCCAACCTAGATCAGCAGGCGGTCAGCCGACGCCAGGATGTTAGTGAGCCCGGCGAAGACCAGCACCTCCTCCTGGCTGACCACCTGCCTTGCACAAGGACTCAACAGTAATCCTACAGTTAATATAGCACCTTCTTTCTGATTAGGTTAGAAGTGGGTATTTCAATGCTTCTAACTCCATGAAAGACTCAGGTGAAGAAGATGCCGGTCCGAGGATGCAGGCTCACCACCTTCCCTTCAGTGACTGTGCCTCTGGATGCTACACGTCGGGGTTGTGTGTTCTAATCAGACTTTCAGCCATTCCAGCTGAACTTTCTAGAGCAGCTGTAAAGAACAATTTCTGAAGCAGGAAATTCTCAATTCAAACTCTTGCTCTGCCGCATATTAACTGGACAAACCTTGAACAGATTCCTTAATCTTCCTTAGCCTCAGTTTTTTCATCTGTAAAATAGGGATAATTGTAGTGTCTACTTTAGGGTTATTGGAAAATCAAAGGAGACAGTGTCTGTTCAGCACCCCTATGATGTCTGGCGTTTGGCAAATACTCAGCAGTGTTGTCTGGAACCATGTTTATGTGTCAGGCATTTTTCCGGGTGCTAGGGCTTCAGTGATATATTATTAAATAAACTGACTATAGAATAGCAGGTTGGCATAATCCCATTTTTTTAAATGTATATGTACACATATACCACCACTAGAAAAAAGATGGGAAAGTTTTATGTGAAAATAACACCATTAATATTTCTAGGTGGTAAGACTATAAACAATTTTACTTTCTTGTTTGTTTAGCTTTTTTTTTTTCATTCTAATTTTTCTTCAATGGGCATGCATGGCCTGTGGAATAAAAAGAAACAAAAAAACATATTTTCTAAAAGAATGATTTTACATAGTCATGGAAAATATGATGAAACTGGCATCAGGTAGGGGCATAAATTCAGTCCAACCCTTTTGGGAGGGCAATTTGCCATTGTATCAAAGGTTCTAAAAATATGCTATATGGATCCAGTAATTTCCTGTCTGGGAACTGGAGTGACATGTCTCATCTCTGGGTAATAGATTGGAGACTCATTTCATTGGGGTTTTTGTTGTGTGTATTTTCTACATTTTCAGAAAAGAACAAGCAGGAAAGACTACAGGTAGTAAAAGAAATTAGGGACTTTTCGTAGGTTCCTCTGGTTACCATCGTCTTGTCCAGGAAGTGAGCTACAAAGCCGCCAAATCCAAACGTGGAGCCCCTGGGTGCTGCCCACACTTAGACAAACTGTAGGAGCGTACATTTCTCATTCTTCACAGAGAAATATGAGTAATACATTAAAGGCATAAAGGTGGGCAGACATGCAGAAAGTTTTCTTATGTCCCAAGACATTTAATTGGACATTCTGGGCCATTAAAAAAAAATCCTAGAACACATCAAAGTCATATGTAAAATGGTGGAATGGTTGTTCTGAATCCCTGCTAGTATGTCTTCACCTCGAACCCTGGGGCATGATCCACGGATCTGGGAATTGTGTGCAATATGTACACAGCTCACCTGAGAGGTAAGGAAGCCAGTGTTTTAATAAGCCACGTCATGCTTAGAAATGCAAATCCTATTACTCCCTTCCACGAGGGGAGGTTATAGAATTGTCCTAGCACTTCCGACAGCCACAAAGGTAGAAGGAAGAGTAGAATGAGCTCCGTGCAGCCCATCACCCAGCTTCAGCAGCTGCCTACATTTTGCCAACTCGTTTCATCTATTCTTCCCCCCACCTGTTTTACTTAAATTTTTTTAATTTATCATTCATTTCACCCCTAAATACTTCACCTCATACATTTCGCCCATAAATACATTCATCTCTAACTGAAAAGGACACTTTTTAACTTGTCACCATACCATTATGCCACCTAACAAAGTAAATGATAATCCCTTAATAGCATCCAATATTCACATTTTATCTTAATTTTTTGAATGGTTTCAAAATTTCTTTTTTACAGTTGGCTAGTTTGAATCAAGATTCAAATAAGGACCAAATATTGCATTTGATTATTATATTTCATGCCTCTTTCAAAAAGTTTTAAAACTTTAGTCATTCAACAGACTGAATGTATATCATTGTACATCTATGTGCAACACACGAAAACTAGAACTTTAGCTATTCCTCCTACTCTTCATCATCATCGTCATCGTCATCATTATCCTCATTACTTTTAGTGAAACTCTGTTACATAGTTTGGTCATCTTATGTGTCAGACCCTAGCTCTGAAGGACCTCTGGCTTTTTCTAAAAATCAAATCTACTGCAGTGTCCAAATATTCCCCATCAATTACGATAATTAAATCTACCTTCAAACAGTGCTGTGGTCTCCAGGTAGATTCAGAAGAGGAGTCCCAAGACAGGTTTTGGGTACTGAATCGTGGGGTGATAGTTCTTACTGTGTCTGATTTGAAGGACCCTCTTCCCTTGGTGTAGGAAGCAAAGACAGCTTATCACCTCATCTGCATGAAGTGCGTGTATAGATGCCTACCTGTTTGACTTGGGCTGTCTGATTTACCACTAAATGTAACTGATGTATTTGTTTCCACACAGATAATCGCTTACCAGCCGTATGGGAAATCCGTGGACTGGTGGGCCTATGGCGTCCTGTTGTATGAGATGCTAGCCGGGCAGGTAATGTTTTGCCACATTTTCATGTTTGTTTCTTGCAGTATCATGTGAATACTTCAGCTCTCTTGGGACACTGAGAACAGGATCTGACGATGAAGTGTGGCTGATACTGGTCTGGCTTCCCTGACTCAGGTGAAAGAGGACGCAATTCTGCCTTGAAAAGTAGATCATGCTCAGTGTGCACAAAAATTAAAAGCTACAGCCTGGAGTGTAGACCGTGTAGCTTTCACAGTATAAACATAAGTCCCCTGCTAAACTTAAACAGTATAAACCATAAGTCAGGTTATGGTTCCCTGCACGTTTGCCTCCAGTGATGACCCCGGCTGCTGCCCATGTGTATAACTGGTATTATTATTAATAAAGGAAGAACACAGCTACATTTGAAGAAGTGCTTTAATAGCTTCTTCTTATTTCCTCCTGTCTCACCCTTGGCAATTCATTGTCATTTTCACAGAAGTCCAGGGAGGCTGAACTTGCAGTTAAGAAAGGTAAATTAAGTTTCTCTTAGGGTGTGACATGTATCAGATAACCAGGTTATCTTGTGGCCTTAACATCTGTGTCATCAGGATAAGTCATACTAGCTGTGTTCACAAATAAGCCCAGTACGTAGCACAGGTTTATCTCACATTCTTGGCACAGTCCTATGATGGGGTGGGGTGCTGACCCACACAGTCATTCAGGGATCCAAGTTTCTTCCATCCATCAGCTCTGCCACCTTTCAGGGCCTCAGATCTCACCACTGATTCCTCCTCATTTCAGCCAGCCAACAAAGAGAACACAAGGACAGTCACACAAAGTGTTTTAGGGACCAGTCCTAGAGGTGGCATGGATCACTTCTGCCTACGTTCCCCTGGCAACTTGGTCCCACTTAGCCATAAAGAGAGTGGACGTACAGCATGTCTGAGAGTTGGCATGGGGAAGCAAGTTTGGTAGACATCCAGGTCCTCGCCATTCTGTTGTGGGCAGCTTTTTCTAATTCCCAGTGCTCAAGGAGTTTGCCTGCCCATAGCCAAAAGCCTGAGTAAGAGACAACGGGAAGAAATGTCCATTGTTGTGCAGCAGAGCTACCCCTAAAGAATTCTTTGTTTCTGGAGGAAAAAGTCACCCTTTCTGACATGTCACATCCATTGACTTACTCATTTATTCATTCAACACATATTTATTCAGTGCTTATTAGAGGTGCGGCGACAAGAGTGAACAAAACAGACAAAAATCCTTACCTCTGTGAAACTCACAGCTTACAGGAGAGATAGTAGATAAGTTAGGTAAGGAAAATACATAATATGTTTAAGAAAAGATAAGATGAAAAGTCATGAAGCAGGAAGAGAAGACAGTGTTGAGAGAGAGTTGAAAGTTTAGCTAGGTTGGCCAGAGAGGGCCTCACATAGAAGATAAAATTGAGTGGAGATTAGAAGGAAGTAAGGGAATGTCTGTGTGCATTTCTGTTGAAGGGATTCCAGGCAGCAGGAACAGCAGGTGCAAAGGCCCTGAGGTAGGAGGCTGCCAGCATGGCCAGAGCAGAGTGAGCTAGAGAGGCAGAGTGAGATGCCTGAGGTCAGACAGGAAGAGGCTCCAGGTCATCCGGAAACTAGTGGCTTTCACTGTAGGTGGGCAGCCATGGATGGTCTCTGCATTTTGTCTCTTCCGTGATGCCTTATGTCTCTTAGATACTAAAGCAATCTTTTAGACCATGAAAGATTTAAGGTACTGGGCTGCATTTGATCATTATTTCTCAATGGTGTTGAGACTTGGTTGACATCAAAAGGCTGGTTTGTTTACTCAGTATTTATTTAGGTATCTTCCCCCTCTAATCAAAATGTTTTTCTTAGGCCAAATACCTCAGTGTAATGAACATGGAAAGGCAGGTTACATACAGTTGCTGTCAGTGAAACAGCAGCTGGGGAAACACAAGTTGCCTGTGCCTGAAGTTAATTTCCCTTCTTCAAAATTGCGACAATAAAATTTGACTCCAAATTGCCAGCCCCCAGGAACCATGCTGTTCGTGAAGGCACAAAAAGCCAAGTTCCCTTCCTTGATCCCACTTGAATGTTCAACTCTTGAGTCCAGAAAACAAACCCTGCTTTCATTAAGGGTCACATTTGCATATGCCAAGTGAAACTGGTTGTATGGAAACATAGTGGGGATCCGTTTCCAAGGGCCTTTTACAAGAGCTAACACGAGTTGACACTTTCTTTGCCGGCCAACAGACTAGAACTTCAGAACACAGGCCTGCGGGAATGTCTCTGTCCCCTCCTGATGCCTGGCTTCCCTTTTCTCCAAGCTTTCCTGGGGCTTCATCCCCTAGGGGAGAGCTCAGGGAATGCCCTGTTCCAGCAGGAAAGTCCCCTTTGGGGTGCGTTGTGAAGTCCTGGCCCTGAGAGGATTTCCAGGCCTGCCTTGGAGGTTTTCTAGTCTTGCTCATGCCCCACAGAACACTGGGTTCCTGCTCTCCGCACCCAGTGGGTCCATAACATTCCAGAGTGTTCCCATCATTTCCCTCCTGCTTCTCATTGCCATTTAGCCTGCCTTGTGTACATCCCTTGAAGTCCTCATAATCTCTGTTGAAAATGGTGATCTTCTTCAAAAATGACACCTTAAAGGCATCCCACATTCTGGTGCCATAGCAGGCACAGATAACAGCCTTTCCTCCGTTAAATCTTTACTTTGCGTGCTGCAAACACAGTATTTTCATTCAGAGCCCCTTCTTCATCTTCCTCTCTGACGCCTCAATGCAAATCTAAACCTATTCCTCGGACGTGACTCAGCCCGGAGAGGATACCGAAGGCTCCGAGAGTACTACCCACAGCTCACAAAGCTCCAGGAGTGTCAGAGACCCAGCCAAGGGAATAGATGCTGTTATTGAAAAGGAAGATTAATTATAAAGTTGTTGATGGGGCTGTGGCCTAAATTGGTCCTCTTTAATCACAGAGGGCTGAAGATGAGCAGGAAAAAAAATAGTTTATTGCAATTTTCTTCTCATTTGTGTTATTTATTGTCAGCAGCCAAGGGGACAGTTAAGCATAAACAGGCTGAGTCTTTATTCAGTTGCTGAATTGCTTGACAAATATCACTTTTGGGGCATAAATAGTATTTACCCAGTACTCTAATGAGCATGTCGCAGCTCAGAATGTTCACAGTGTTCATCATAAAGGGACCGGCCCTCTCTTCTTTATGTCCCTCTCTACCAGGGTTATTTATGCTTTGTCTTCATTCCTGATGAATCAGTAATTACCACTCTATCTAAGAACTTCAGCCTGAGTTGTCCATGGGTGCTCTCCCACCCCCCCACCACAGGTTATCAGGGATTTGCAAATAAACATGGCAGGGTGCCAATGGCCACTTACTCTAGTAAGTAAGTTAGGAATAATTTTGTACCCCAGCTACTCAGGAGACTAAGGTGGGAGGACTGCTTGAGGCCAGGAATTCAAGACTTCAGTGAGCTATGATCATGCCACTGTACTCCAGCCTGGGTGACAGAGCAAGACCCCATCTCTTAAAAAAAAAAAAAAAACTCAAAAATTACATATTGTTAAGGGTTGAGGGGAATGTAACCCATTCAGAAAATTAAGGTAACCCAAGGCTCGTTAACAGGCAGCTTAGCCAGGAATACTGAGTCCAGATTTGTAGAAATTAAAAAATAACCGTGAGAATGGGGTAAAGAGGGGAGAGAAACCATCCAAAATGGGCATGTACTAAGTACCTGGGTGACACAGTAGCCCCACTGTCCCCAAGCTAGATGGCTGGAATTACTGGAAAGGAAAAAGAGTATGATCATAATTTTTCACCATTGACTTGCCTGAGAGCAAGTGCTTACCTGTCACAATGCTCCAGGGTGGCCTGCAGGGACTTAACAAAAGCCATAAACATGTTCACATCCTTTGGCTACATAATGGCACACCTGGGACATTATTCTTAGCAAGTAATTCAAACAAAAAGAGGTTACGCATAGATGTTTACAGTTGCATCAGTTATTAGAGTACAACGCTGGAAACGGTTGCAAATGTGCCCATGGACCACTGGATCGGTCATGATGATGTCTCACTTCAGTGGCATTCAGCTCTGAATGCGAACACTGGTGGCTGCAGAGAAAATGTGTTTGCAACAGTCCGTGAAAAACAAGGAACTCCAAATTATGCATTGTAATTTGAAAAGAATGTAAGAAAGCCTAAAAATCCACATAAAAATAAGAGCAGTGTTTCTGTTTAGGTAAATGGAACGTGGATGCTTCTGTCATGGATTTCACCTACCCCCAATATTACATGATTTTAATTTAAAATAGGGCTCTAGGGAACTTTTCTGAATGTGAGGGTCATTACTGCTGTTCAACGGGTGTTTCTGGCCTTCCCCCCTCCTGGCACGTGGGAGGATTGTACTTCCTGGCTTATGCGTAAGTGCACAGGGCACGTGACCAGCGCTGGCCAATGAGATGAGAGAGGAAGTGCTGGGGGTGAGGCCCTGAGTTGCAGGCAGGGACAGCCCAGAGTGCATGCTCCAGCCCTGGGCTGCAAGACCAAGATGGTGGCCACTCCGTCAGGGTCCGACCCTGGGTGACTGCAGTCAGCAGAGCCCTCTGCCCACCCCAGTGGACATGTAGCATAAGCAAGAGATAGAATGTGTTGGCTTAACCTTTGGAGATGTTCTTAGTTGTTTGTTGCCACCATAAGACCGACCTAGCCTATCCTCATTCTAGATCCCCGAAGGCACAGTCTAGATACAAATAGTCTATGTCTTGAAGTAAGCCGGTCACAAGAGTACACGTGTTGTATGATCCCATTTATATGAGATGCCTAGAGTAGTCAAATTCATAGAGACAGAAGGCAGAATGGTGATTTCCAGGGCCTGGAGGGACAGGATGATGGGGAGTTTGTGTTTAATGAGTGCAGAGTTTCAGTTGGGAAGATGAAAACATTGCGGAGGTGGATGGATGGTGGTGATGGTTGCGTAACAGTGTGAGTGTACTTAATGCCACAGTGCTGTGTGCTCAAGAGTGGTGAAGATGGGCAATTTTGTTATGTATATTTTATCACAATTAAAAAATAGCATATATCTTTGCAACAGAAGAAGCAGTAGGAAAAAGTATGTGTTTGATTTGATGGCATTCCAAAGCTGGGAGGAGGTGCTTAACTACGCCTCTACCTTTTACCCAAGGACAGTCCTCTTCTGCCTTCTTCAAGGTCATCGTCTGCAGCCTGGCAGGTAGTTTCAGAAGCAGCATAGAAGCTGCACAGCCCTGCAGCTCTGAGGGAGGCCGACCCGATTCCCGTTGGCCCATTAGTGCTGGGGAGTCACTCCAGGTCACTACCCTAGAGGCCAGTCCTGTCTGCCCAATGACTTAAAATGTCTCAGCTCCTGGGGCTGCCCCCTCTGAGTTTTCAGAACTCACTGCTGCATATCGTGCAGGATAGGAATCAGCCTTCTGGAGTTTACCAAGATGCTCTTCCCCCACATTAGAGCCCTCTTTGTGGGCTGCAAGGACCAGCAGCCGAGCATCCTCCACTCATCCCTATCTTGCCCCTACCAGGAGTGGCGCTGGGGTCATCCTTTGCTGGCTAACTACAGGGCAAGCGAGGGGAAGTGGCATTGCCCATGATGGCACAGAGCCCAAGCTCCGAGGTCAGGATGGTTGGGCTAGTCCCTGCATCCTGAGATTGTTCTGAGGGTTGGGTGAGCGATGCTGACAAAGCAGTCCACACAGCGCCTGGTGTGCAAAAAGCCTGAGGCATGAGCATCACTGCTGTCGCCGGCGCTGCTCTTACCTCGTGCCCATGGTCCTCCTCCTCGATTAGAAATACAGACTCACAGTGGGTGAAAAGCGCAGCGGGTAAACACGTGCCCCCTCCCTGGGATGTGGTGACAGGAGAAGCGCTACTCCTTGGGCCCACACCAGAGATGGAATATGGGATGAATTTTGATGCTCCGTCACAGAAGAATTTGGTTTTGTGGCTTTTGTGATTGCTTAGGAATCTCATTGCAACAGACAAGCCTAAGAGGCCTCTGAGGATCCTTCCAACCCCAGACTAATCATTCATAGTGGGTTAAACAGCTTTCTTTATTGCAGGACTTCTCAGGGCCTTTAAAATGGAAATGTTAATACAGATCTCCAGAGAGGGGTAGAGAATGCAAACTTTGCCCCAGAAATATGCTGTAGGGGTAATGTTCTAAGGAAGATTCTTTGGGGTATGTCAGCATCCAGGTGTCCTGCCCTCAACGGGGCACAGAGAAGCTTCCCTTGACCCACAGAATCTAATCCCTGATACAGCTGTTTACATTTCAGAAATTAGTGTGTGTGGGGACAACGCATCTGGCAAAGCTGGTCCCCAGGCCATGAGACAGTGGAGCAGGTATGGCAGGCCAGCGCCCCGCAGAGAATGTTCCCCCAAACAATTCCTGGTCTTCCATATTTGGGGAGGGAAAGGAGCGGCAGCAGCTTCAAACGAGGAGGCTCTTCTCACTGCCTCACTCGAGAAAGACTCCTAGGAAAGATTCACCTGCACTTGTCTTAGGCCTTTGGTTTGAATCGTCCGTGGCTCGGGCCCTGCAGCATTCCTGCTGCTAGTACTTGAGCGCTTCCAAAGAGGCTGTTTGAATCTCGCTGGCACCTTTGTCACCACTCAGTGAAGCGCCCCACATCTGGCCCATGCAGTGACACAGGCCCCGAGCTCAGAAGAGCCCCACGTGTTTGGTTTGGTGCTCTGCTGGCGCCGTCTTGAAACTCGTACTAGTTTCTTAATAAGGGGCCCCGCATTTTCCTTTTGCACTGAGATCTGCAAAGTGTGTAGCTGGCTCTGACCAGAGGCCTTCCGGGCCATGTCGTGAGGTGTCTGTCAGTGACCCGGAAGCAGAGCCTCTGCCCCACCCCAGAGCACGTTCACGCTGCAGAGAGCATGCGCACAGCAAGTTCGGGTGCACGGCAACCCTGCAGGGGCGCAGAAACCACGCCACGTTTGTTTTAGTCACAAAAATCTCCTCGGCCAAAAGTCGCCCACATTTATGGATCACTGCTGAGGGAAAATGCTGTGGGTGCCCTGCAATAGGTGTCCAGAAGTGGGTTGTGCGCTGTCGGGCAGGGAGGATGTGGGGTGACCCTAGGGCTGGCCTTGCATCATGGCTCTCAGCTGGGTACACACGCCCCCCTGCTGACGCAGGTGGCGTCTGCAGCCCGCACTCCCCGGTGGGCCCTTCCCAGCCACCTGCCCGTGTCACTCCTGCCCATGGAAATCGCCATAACAGGCTTCCTCTGCCCTGTTCTGAGTCACCCGCAGGCAGGCTAATTTTACTTCTCACCCACCTGTGTGCTTCCACAAAATTAAACTTTCTTTATAGCAGGGACTTACAACTAGAAAACAGGCCTATTTATATATACTTCAAGACCAAAAAAGTGGAACAGGCACCCTGCCCTCTGTGCTCCCTTACCTGGTCCCCAGGTGGGGTTGTTTATAGACTTGGCATCATTCCCTGGGGGCACCTGACTCCTGTGTACTGACCCCCTGTCCAGCCCATATCCGGGGCTGGGCAGAGGGCCCAGGTCAGGTTTTGGGGTGTCAGATGAACAGGGTGGGGGATTTGTGGGAGGCGATTGAGGGGAGGGGTCTACTTGGTTCAGCTGCTCTGTCTCACTGGTAGAGGGGTTCCGGTAAGAAGGGACATCCTGCCGACCGCACAATCGTCTTTGATCCATAATGTAGTTTAAATTTAAGCGAAACTCCAGCAGTCTCTGAATCCTACCCACATCAGCCAAAGGGACTGACTCCTCCATGAGGAAGGAGCATCACAAGATTAAACATAGGGCTGCCCCCCTGCTCTGCCTTTTTTATGCCAAGCTCAAGGTTACCTGAGCTAAAGGGGACCACTGAGGAATTCCCTGTGACCCCTCCTCCTGTGTGCCATCCAGCCAGAGTGACAGGTAATTTGGCAGATCCCTCAGGATTAAAGACATGCTGGAGGGAAAAGATTGCAGGGCGTCCTGAGCTCAGCCTTTCCTCCTGGAGGATTCTCAAAGCCCCTCCCAAGAGAGCTCCTCTGCCTTAAATAATGATACCGCCAAGTAGCTTCATCGGACACTCAACTGGGTACAACACAAAATACCAGGCACTTTACATACTCACCAGAAACCCCGTTTTACAGATTAGAAAACTATGTTTTAAAGAGGTAAGTCACTTGCCTCCAGACCCCCAGCTAGGAAGCAGTAGAACTAGAATTCTGGTCCGGATCTGCCTGACTTTAAAGCCATGCGCTCCCATGAGGCCACCATACCACGTCCTCTCAGCCTGGTGACTGTAAACCCGGTAGAAGAGGACAAGGGAGGGGTCCGATGGAAGCGAGGCCCCATCCCTGCCACCATGTAGGTGGCAGGCCACCACAGAGCAGCTCCTTGTCAGATCAGGGGGCCCAGTGTGCATTCCTGGGGACGTGCTCTTTGCCTGTGTTTCTGACGTCCCCTTCACCCCAAGTGGAGGTGCTGTTACTCTCTATCTGCTGCCCCCACCTTCTGAACACAAAGCCATCCATAACTTAACTTGATCATAATTGGGTTTTTAGCACATAATTACAAGATTAATGGATTAATCATAATTTATTTGCAAATCATTAAAAGCATTACTCAAAAACATTTTCCCCAAAGATTGTCTGAGTTGCCCAGGGCGAGATAATTAGAGAGACAGAGGAAAAAAGTAAAAAAAAATGAAAAACACACAACCATCAACCTCATTAAGGATAATCAAATAAACCCACAAGTTAATTGAGCTAACTCTGCTGTCTGCGGTGTGCCGAGAAACCAGGTCTATTTCTTGGTGCTGAACTGGGTCTTCAGGCACCATGTTAGTGAATTACTCTGCCTAAATATTTTCCCATCCTTCTTTTTTCTGGAATAGCCTCCGTTTGACGGTGAAGATGAAGATGAACTGTTTCAGTCTATAATGGAACACAACGTTTCCTATCCAAAATCCTTGTCCAAGGAGGCCGTTTCCATCTGCAAAGGAGTAAGTAGATTCGGATCAAGAGGTTCAGTAGGAAAATTCCTTCCCCACACTTCCAAGAGAGATGGTGGAAGTGCCACAGACTCCTGCCACTGCTTGTCAGCCTTGGAGGGCCGGGGCTTGGTGTCAGGAGGGGCATAGTGGGAAAAGTGAAGGCTGGGAGAATGAGTGGAAATCCCAGTGCTTTCTGGGACTCTGGCCCATTCACCTAATCGTAATGCATTTGTTTCCAACCCTTTTCATAAAATTGCAGTGGAGATCATCACAAGTCATCACAGGCCCTTGGAAAACCTTAGTTCTTGGTCTCATGCTTCACTTGGCCTAAACTAGTTCTTTGTTAGTTTTTCTTCTTTTGGGATATAACATACGTACAGAAATGGTGTGTAGATAAATGAGTTTCCACAAAATGAATAGGCCCATGTAATTGCACCCAGGTCAGGAAACAAACTGTTTCCAGCACCCAAGAAGCCCCCTCCTGTCCTGTCTGCTGTCACTGCCCCAGCCCAAGACAGCCAGGCTCCTGAACCCTAACCTCATGGACTAGCCTTGCCCGTTCTGAACTTTGCACAAATGGAATCTCACGGTGGGTGCTCCTCGACCTGGGTTCTTTCACTCAACGTTGTGACTGTAGGTTTTATCTATGTGGCGATGTGGGGTTATATTCCTGCTTTCAATGGTGTGTAGTAGTCCACTGTGTGAACATATTTAATACATAAGTTTCTGTATCTATTCTACTACTAGTGGGTATTTGGGCTGTTTCCACTTTGGTTTGAGGCTGTTGTAAATAGAACTGCTGTGAACCTTCTGGGTCATGTGTCTTGGTGCACATACGACCACATTTTGGTCAAGGAAATGCCTAGGAATGGAATGACTGGTTGTAAGTTGGCTGGTTTTTAATGGCCAAGTTTTAGGTCACAAAATTATTTTCAGACTTAGCCAAATGGAAAGTAACACACTCTTAACATTTTCTGGTGAGTTTGATCATTTGGGAAGCATTTATCACATACCTTCCAAGGGCAAGCACTTGGAAGAGATCCTAAGGTCAGGAAGAACTGGCTTCTGCCTGTAGAGGGCTGGTGATCAGTGCTTGCCGCTCCAGCCTGCAGTGGGCCTGTGGAAATTAACTAGTCACCTTCCTTATCACAGCATCTATTTTTCCAATCCATGAGTCTTTGATAGTATTTTGGCCCAGGCAATAAATAGGCACATGATGCTTGTTACAGCAATCGTATGTGATACCGGACTGTGATACTTTCAGGACACACAGTTTTTAGTGATTGCATGCTTTTTTACCAGTTAAACATATAGAATGGCAGCTCCGAAACAGATAATGTATGAAGATGCCACTTTAAATTCTTCTTTTTCCATTTGGCCGTGGGTTCTGATTGCTTCCCTGTTTCCTTATCTTGAAAGTCACTATAGAAAGGCCTGTACTTGTCAGTGTCATATTTGTGAGTTGGCTTCACTCTTCATACAAGCCACTGAGTTACTCGGTAAGCACCCTGGGATGCCGCCCAGTGTTCACAAAGTCAGGGCCGTAGGCAGAGCCGGGCAAGGGAAAGGCACTGTCTCTGGGAATCCATTGTCGCTCAGTGTTCTCTTTTCCTCCCTTTACTGTCTAGCTGATGACCAAACACCCCGCCAAGCGGCTGGGCTGCGGGCCTGAGGGAGAGAGGGACGTGAGAGAACACGCCTTCTTCCGGAGGATTGACTGGGAAAAACTGGAGAACAGGGAGATCCAGCCCCCATTCAAGCCCAAAGTGGTGAGTCCAGAAAAGCAGTCTGTTTCTGAGCCCCATCTCCCCAAACTCTGGAGTGTCCCTGTTCCCCTTTTCTTGGAGAGAGGAGGCCAGTGACCCCTGGCCTTGTAGGGTGAGTAAAATGGCCAAGTCCCAGCCTTGTCCTCAGTCCTGTGGGCTGAGCAGCCAGGATTCCTGCTGACTTTTGGGACAAGGACAGGGGAGGGAAGGAGGGAGGGGAAATCTATGTACACCTGGCCCTCCAGTAGGTCAGTGCAGGGCACCCCCAAACAATTAGAGAGTGAGGACAGGTCTGCTTTGGGGACTGGACTTTGCGGACTCATATACCCAGCAGAGCTGTGTTCACAGCCCTGAGTCCTTGGCTGGACAAGCCTCCGTGTCTGTCTCCAGCTTGCCTGGATTTGCCGTGCACCGATGGGAGCCCTGAAGCACAACTCAATCTTGGCCAGCTCGTAGCCAGAGCCTCGGTGCAGCCTCACATCAGCCACTGCCCACCCCCCACCCCCGCTGCAAGAAGAGTGTGTGTCACCCACCAGTTCTGATGTCGCCACCTTTATTTAGAAACTTCCTGTGTGATTCCCATTTTTTTTCCATTTATTTAACAAACACTATGTGCTAGGCCCTGTTCTCTATGCTTTACAAACATTAATTCATTTAATCCTCCCAGTAGCCCTATGAGATGGGTGCTCTTGTCTTCCATTTACAGTGGAGAAAACTGAGGCACAGAGAGGCTGAGTCACTTGCCGGAGGGCACACAGCTAATAGGTGGCAGAACCAGGACGGAGTCTGTGTCCCTACCCACTGCACCATTGCTCTGTCTCGGTGACTACCCTGATTCTGGGTCTATTGATTGCAGCCAGGGCATGTCTCGCCTCCTGTTTGTATCTATAGAGGTAAACTGAGAGTGCCTCCTCACTCGCACCACCTGCCACTCTGCAGTGCCCCCAAAGGGGTCCCATCTCTAAGGGCCAGGCGGATGGTGCCTTCCAGCCCTGCCACCGTCTTGGCCAGCGCTGGGCAGCCACCCATAGTCCCCCTCCTCCGAGACTGCAAAGGGAGCTGCTTTAGTCCAGAGTTTCAGAAGCATCCACTGTGTCAGTTCGGCTCAAATATGTCTCCTCGGACAAGTGTCCCCTGAGCGGGCGGAGGGGACCCCACGGGGTTTCAGAGCTGCTGACTGGGTAGCACCCAGCTCTATTCTTAGAGCAGCAGCTTCCTCATCCCGTGTGCCTCTGTGTTCTCCACCCCAGAAATAAAACTGCGGTTGGTGAGCCCACTTGATTTTATTTTTCTAAGATATTTTTAGCAGTAACATTAATCAGGTCAGTTGACTTTCTCCTGAATCATCGTTTCAAATAGGGCCCTTATCTGCCACCCCTACCTTCTCTTTAGCCGGCCCCACACACTGATTTCAGGGGCTTCTCATGGGATCCTACCCCTCAGTGTACAAAACCTGGTTTTTAAGGTTTCGGGGTCTGGCCAGAGTGATAAACGATGCTGCCAATGGTCTCAGTAGAAAATTCTGTCAGGGAGTTTCTTTTTTCCCTTTTGCCTTTTATATTATCTTCTTAAATTAAAATATGAAGGGTATGCAGTAACACCTTAAACACAGTTTAGTTCCCTTACAGGAGCAACACAGAGTTGCACACTGACCCTGCTTTAAAGGTTGAGCAAAATGCAATTACTTGTCAGTCACTTTCCAGAAAGAGCTGAGTTGCAACAAAGCTCACCATAAAACCATCTTTTTTGGTATATTCCAACCTTATTTCAAAAGATGGTGTTTATTTGCATGGTTTCCCACTTTTTGTGGCTTCTTGGCCCTGAACCTGGACGTGGGGAAGACAAGAGAGAGGGCGACTTGGTTCTGGCAGCCAGGATGGTAGGTGGTTCCCCATGGCCCACGTGAACCACGGAGAGCCAAGCTGTGCCCGTGGCAGGCGCTGCGTTAGGAGCGGTGTTTATTTATTTTTCATTCCTGGAGTGTACTGCTTTTTGCATGCCTGAACTCACAAACACAAGCAGAAATCACAGACCAAGTCCCCGAGACTGACGGTTCTGTGCGAAAGGCTGTGCTTGGCGAGAGCTCAGGCCAGAGGAGGGGAGAGGCCACGTCTGCTCAGAGGTTCCCCAGGCAGAAGCCCGCATTCTGCGGGAGAACCTGTGCACGCAAGAGGAGGAAGCTGGAAAGAACAGACGGATGGGAGACGGACCACAGGGGAAACAGCACGGCAGTGGAGGTCAGAGGCCAGAGGGTCAAGGACAAAGTAATAAATGGGACAAGTTCTGGTCCCCAGGAAGACAGCAAAGAGCGGCTTGAGCTCTGTTCCACCACCACCCGCCCCCCCTAGTCCCCACACCTGCCACATCCAGGAAGCAGCTAGGCTCTGAATCACAGATGGGGCGGCGTGTCCGAGACCAGAGCACCAGAAACACCACGCCAAGGACAATTCCAGCAGTCGAAGAGGACATTTAGCACAGAAAGCAACCAGAGTCAAGGCTGCAGAGTACACTGTGGTTAACACAAGCTGCAGGGCAGAGCCAGCTACGTGTAAGAGCTGCCCTGTGACGTGTCCCCGCTTCCTCGGTGAGAAGTGTACTGTAATTCCCTGAGCCATAACTAATTGAAAAGTCAAAAGAGCTTACGGATAAAATACAGGGCTGAGCATTCATTCCCTGCCAGGCGGTTTTGTTATTTCAAAGAGAGATGCAGCAAGGCAAGCCCAGCCAGTGCTGCTCAGGAAAACAGAACAACTAGGGAGACACGTGGCCGCCAGACGCTGTCCCTGACCATGTGCACTGAGCCCATTTCTGAGAGGGTCTCGCCCCAGAGCAGTGCCATTAGCCCCAGCTGGCCACCCTCGTCTGTCATGGTGAAGTTTGCCTGGCCCGTGTTTTAGCAAGTGCTGGTGAATCAGCTCCCTGAGACTGAGAGGACTGAGGACTGGTGGCTGCTGTCACATGCAGAACAGCTGCTGTCCCCTGGGGAATTAGCCTTTGCTGACTGAAATATTAATACCAGCAGCAGCACTTCAAGTACTCGCCATTATTTGCTGGGCGCTTCTGCAGACCAGGTTTGTGCTTGTAGGATCAAGAATCTATCATCTTTGTTTTACTTTATTTTTTAAATATTTCTGAACCTCCAGTGAAAGATTATTCCAGAATCACTGACTTCCCTAAGGAGGACAGAGACAATCTATCGCCGGACAGCCGCAGAGCTTATCCAGAGGAATTGGCATTCCCATAGCGTGCTATCTTTTTTTCATCTTCCTGACTGCCAAAGTGACATCACTGAAGTTAACCTTTAGACCAAAGTACCATGCAAAATGTAAGATCCCCCCGCAAAAGACATTTCACAGTACTCTCCATGATCCATCACAAGGTTCTGCACAGGACTTTCCATCTCACGGTGACATTAAAGGAGAGAGGAGAGTGACTGGCATCAGGTGTTGGGAACTGTGACCATGTCCCCTGACAATGACAAGTCCAGAGACTGGGAGGTGAGGGAAGAACCTGCCCTGTAGCAGCCAACAGTGGGACAGTCCAGTCCTGGACGGATCCATATCTGTCCCCAAAAGGCCACCACATGCCACTGGGAAGATGAAGATGATTTTCCAGAAGACAGAACAATCACTTGGCAGGGCAGAGCCTTTCTTGAGCCAGTTTACTTTGTAAAACAAAAGCAAAGACAACAGCAGGCAGCTGTGCCCTGCTCTCCTGGAGATGAGGCAGCCACATAACCATGTCTTCCTCTCTGTGAGAAACACTCAGAGCAAGCTGGTTTGGGGGACCCTCGGCTCAGCACAGGGGTCGTCAGCTCGGAGTTTGCCTGGTGTTCTCAGCAACAATCTACGTCATCAGAAAGAGGCCCGCTAATGTTCAGAAGATTCCATGTAAGAAGATACCTTTTATTTAAGCTTAAAAAAGATGTCACCTCTGCAAAGGGTAATCTTCAGTTACTGAGGGAGAAGCCAGCGTCCACCCTGCCTCCCGTGGGGTCCCGTGGAGTAGGGTGGGTGTGGCCAGCCTGCATGGCCTAGCAACCGGGAAGCTCACCAAGGGGAAAGGAAAGCAAGTTCTTTCTGCTTTGCCTGAGCCACAAAAGCCCCAGTGTTCTGATCCAGCGTCACTTTGAATTTTGTAGGCTTTTATTCAGATTTATAATTCATGTGAATAAAATGGCCAAGAATAGCTTTCAAATTTCCACTCATCTGCCCGTGATGAGTAGCAGTTTATACAAATACCGGGAGTATAAAGTTAATTGATTTTTCTTTTTTAAATGTCTGTCCATTGACACCAAGGAGCCAGAAGCATTCACTGTAGTTAACTGGTTATTGGAGAGAGAGAAAGTGAATCTATAAAGTTAACACAAGAAGTATATTCCAGAGCAGACAGGTAGGCAGAGCGCTTTGGAAATAGGCCTTTCACAGGTGGTCTTTCTTAGGAAATTACTGAGGTTATTTTATCAAAAACAGAAAAAAAAAATAGAAAAGATTTCATCAGGACATTGGCATCCTTGCAGCAAGAGCCAAAGGGAATAAGCACACTGAGGGCAGGTGTGGGCGTCACTGCGGTGAGAACACACGTCGGGACTCCCTCCCAGTCACCACAACGTCCCATGTGTCACAGTGCTGTCAGAGTGTTTGGAGAGCTTGATGGTGGTTTAATTACCGAGGTTGGTACAGTGATCCCTTTAATTTTTAAAAACTTTCATCTTGAAACAATTTCTAATCTCAGATTTGCAGAAGAGTCAGGAAAGTAACAATTTCTGCATTCCCTTCACCCAGAGTCCCTAACGTTTTACCATGTTTGCTTTGTCATTGTTTTTCCAGCTCTGTCTGGTATGTGGGTGCAAACACAGGCACATAGACATGTTTTTTTCTGAATCGTTCGTAAGTTGCAGATGTGATACCTATTTCCACCTAAATAATTCCGTGTGTATTTTCTGAAAATAAGGACATCGTCACAGTACTGTGTTCTTTTAATAATTACTCTGGAAAGTTCCGAGCAGCAGCTCTGCATGCAGGGGAAAGGAGGAGGGGCCCTGGCTTGATCTGACTGATACACTGCCACTAATCAGTTCTCTCGGGTGGCAGGTAGCCTCGTTCTCTGGGCCTTTCCGTTGAGTCAGTGGCAGCGATGCTAATTAAAATTGAGATTCTCAAGACTTGGGGAGTTTGCCGACAACATACGAACACTAACCAGACTTTGGAGACTAGAATAAGTCACATCATGATGTATTTAGGTTTGATTTAAGCCTTTAAACCTGTCTAAGACAGCATCTTTGACTTTGTTAACGAGGGGCAAGCAGTTTTTCCTACCTATTCTTTGATAATTACTCTCCCAAATACTTTCCTGCGTAGAAGAGAAAATGAAAAAAATGAGACATTTGAACTAATAATGAATATAAATAATGAGCACTATCGCAAGCCACAGGGAGCTTCAGTGAGGGGTGGCAGCATAAGGACAGACCCTGTGCGCTTCACGTTGTGTGACTTGACACATCCCCATCGTTGGCAGTGAAGGTCCCCAGCGATGATGGCCATTGCAACTTCTCTTGGGAAAGGATTTAAGAATCCTCTAATATGGACATTAATATAAAGAAAGACCACATGGAGTGCAAGTTTTTATTCCATAGGATACAGCCCATGATATGCCAGAACCTTTCCCCTCGTGCACATGTCTCTCACACCCACAAGCATCAACTCATTTAAAGTGTGGCTCATAGCCTGTGTCTATTAGCAAGTTCATTAACAGAATCAGCCTTCCTTCAGAACAGAATTTTCCCTTTCTGGGATAATGTGCTAAGGCAATAGGTTAGACGAGTACTAATTTTGTCAGAGCAACCAAAGACTATATGATATTGGCAGGAGGTGAAGGAGAGCCCGGTCTCTTCTTTAAAAGTTATTGTTAAAATGCTATCGTTATATGGTGAAATAAAACAGTTAAGTGGTAGAGAAGGGTACAGAATGAAAAGGTATCTCCCTAACTACTGATCCCACTATCCATTATCTTTTCTGCACCTTCCGGAAGGTTGTCTGCATGTGTAAACATATACACGAGCGAGGTCGAGCCATGTTTTGCACCTTGCATCTTTCAGAATGTGATATATTCCAGAGGTTTCTTTCCACATCGGCTCCCGTGGGTTTATGGCATTCTTTACGCGGCCAATTCCCAACTTCTGAGTTCCCAGGCCAGGAGCTGACTGTTCTCCAAATGCTGTCCTTTGTCCGTTCTTGTTCTCCAGACCATCTGTACCAAAATGCACTGGCTTCAGTGGGCATCCAGGTCTTCGGTGAGCACATTTCCAGAAGCTTGGGTGGCTAAATGAGCAAACTAACCTCACTTTTTAACCCTTAACCGTGTGTTCCTGCTTGTGTTGGTCATGCACGGAAGACTGTCCCTGGGCATGCTGGTCTTTACAGAAAGGGCAGATCCGTGGCCAGACCCCCTCCCTGAATGGTTCCGTAGCGTGGACCTTACCTCCCAGGAAGTCCAAGCAAAACGCAGCAGCCCGTTTCTGCTGTCGGTTATTTGACTTCAGTGAAGACAGTGCACAGCCACGGGGCGGGGAGCTGAGCGCAAACGGTGGCCATGTGCTCGCTGAGGCACTCGCTGGACGCCGGCGCTGGGATTTGAAGGACAAGGAAGGGCTGCCGTAACACCAAGCACGTCCTGCTGCAGTAATCGTGAGAGAGACCCCTACCTGTATGTTTCCCTTCTCCGCAGTCTTGCAACCTGCCTTTCCTCTTTATTTGCTCTGCATTCTTCCTCCTCCTCTGGGTTTTGTTTGGTTTTGCTTTTTAACGGCAGTGTTTTTGAGCTACTCATATTCCCACACTCATAATTCCCGTAGCCGTGACCATGGGGTCGCATTCTACGTGAATGAGACCCCGAGGTACCGGGCAGGGTGGAGCCCAACACGTGCATTGCTCACGCTCGGTGGCCTCTCAGGTAAGAATCGCCGGCAAAGCCCAGGCTCCCCACACCCTGGCCCAGGAGGAGGGGCCGTGAGGGGACCCTGTGCCACGCGGGGCTTGGTGGGGATGCATCGCGATCCCAGCTCCTCTCGGCGGTGCACATCCCTCTGCTTTGTAACGTCTTTACCGCGCCTGATTTCTCCTGGGTTTGTTTTATTCATTGATAATTGGACCGAATGGATTAGGGAGTCAAAAATGACAAAAGAGTCGATCCTGAATCCAGAGAGAAGAAGGGGAGGAGGTAGATTATTGATAGTTCATTCATCCCTCAAACGTCGATCGCGTGCCTCTGACGTGCCGGCACTTGCTAGGCTCATGTCTGTGCCATGCTGCCTCACTCAGGAAGGCTCTCACATTCCAGTTCCCTTCCTCGTATGACAGCCTTGGAAAGTGGGTGGTCACATCCCCGTCTCGCCTTCGCAGAGAGCTGTAGTGCATTGCCCGAAGCGGTAACCTTGGCCGTTTGATCTCTGGTCCTTCACGCTGCTGTGCCCCACTTTCCTGTGGCTGTCCACGCTGCCCAGGGAACAGAAGGCGTCATCTGGTCTCAGGGAGAGCCAGAGGAACTCGCCCGGGGCACACGCCGTCCAGTTGGGTCTGGGCTGCCCCCTGCCACCCTCCGCCCCTCTGTCTGTGTCCTGAACCAGCCGTGTGGTACGTCACGTCCCAGAGGGCAGAAGCCTCAGTTGACAAAAGGTGTGGGTGGCTTTTGGAGGTGAAAGTGGTGGCACCCAGCCGGGGGTTTTGCTCACAAGGCGTAGATGTTGCTTTTAGCTCCTGTGTGTTGTCAGGTGGCCCAGAGCTCTGAGGCCACCGACGGCCCAAACCTGCCTGCTGTCACAGACTGCTGCAGAGGCTGCCCTGCCAGTGGCTGTCGTGACAGCCTTCCTGCCTCCTCCCTGCGGAACGTTGGGAGGACGTCTGCAGTCAGGCCAGCTCCGCTCCTCACCCGATCAGCTGCTCATTCACGCGGCCACAGGCGCCGGGTGCCCCTTCCCCCTCCAGTCCCCGTGCCGCCTCTCGTTCCCCGCTCAGATCTGAGCTGGCGCCCACCAAGTCCATGGTTATGAGTAAGGCCAGGTCGCAGGTGATAGGAAGAATCTCTTCTACGTTAGGGGCACAATAACTTCTTGAATCTATTATCTTTCTTTTCCACGAGGGTCCAGAGAGCTCTGATTTTCGTTACCCTTTTCAGGAGGAGGTGGTGGTGGTCATGAAGATAGTCGAAGCTCTGCACGTAAACAGCTTGAAAAGCAAGTGCAGTGTGATTTTTCTCTGTGTGAGATCGGGGAAGATTCTAAAGAGATTTAGAGGAGGGAGTCCACAGGAGTTTCCAGCAGTGACAAGCATACGTCACCATCACTCAGTGCAGTCGCGGAACAGCCCCTGGGTCGACCTGGGCTCTGCACCTTCTGCCTTAGCCCTGAAGTCACCAGCACAATCGTAGTGTGAGGCCTTAACCAGCGAGGTGTTTTTGTGCCGTTTGTCACAGCACTTTATAAGAAGTGGAAGGTCTCGGGAGTGACCCTTCCCTGGACGCCAGGCTTACATTTGATGTCCTCAAGCCTCCCGCCCTGGACTCCTCAGGCGTATGTTTCTGCGTCCCCATTTTAGATCTTGGGAACTTTTAGTTTGCTTTTTATTATTTTTCTTTGGCAGTAAAGCCATGGCTTTTGGAAAGTTCCAGAGCAAGGTGATTTGTGAATACCATAAAAGATGGTACTAAAAGGAAGGTGAGACCTGTGTGCTCCTTTCCTGGAACGCACTGATAAATCTCGAGCTGGACCGGAGACGACCCACCAGGGCAGAGCCTTCACCTTGGCTGGCTTTGCTCTGCAGGGACTTGTATCTTTTTATTGTGTTTTTTTCCAGAAGTTCCTTCTTTCTCATCTTTGCACAGAGTATCAAGAGAAGTATGAGTGATCTCTTGCTAAGGGAGTATGCGTCCAGCCCCCGGGAGCCCTGACCGTAGGTTCACTTGAATTTCCAGGCAAAGGATATGGATTGATCAGGTTCCAAAAGGGCATTTTCCCCGAAGCCAGCTCCACCTACCTGTAATGCTCCCGTGATGTTTTCACCTCGGTTTCTGCAGCGTCTCCATTCTCTGCCCTTGTGAACAGCTGCTCCTGCCTAATTTCCTCGTTTGGCCCCCACATGTGCCCTCCCACTGACCTTGGGACCTACTCAGCCTCTGATATGGTCTTGGTGTATATACCCAGGGTTTCTCAGCGGCAGCACAGCTGACATTTGGAGCCAGTAATCCTTTGTCGTATATGTGTATGAGGGAGGAGGGGCTGCTCTGTGCCTTGTAGGATGTTCCTCAGCATCCGTGGCCTCTACCCGCCCTTGCCCTGCCCGGGTCATGACAACCAAAACTGGGTTCCCTCGGGGGCAAAGCCATCCCTGGTCGAGGACAGCTGGTATATCCAAAGGAAGGTGATTTCTTTAGCTGTTACCATCACAGCGGTATCTGAATTTGGTAGCCCAGTGGAAGGAAGCTTCTGTTTGCTTGCTTAACTGATGAATCAAGTACACGCTCGTGATTAATCCCTGGGAAGAGACAGCGTGCCCTTACTTATTTTTCGAAGAGCCTCTGTCAAGGTTTGGGAATGGCCTGTGCACGTGGGGTGGTGTGAATGGCGGGCTCTGCTTTGACATATGGGAACGTGGGGTGTGAGAGTGGGAGCTTTGCTGTCCCTTTTGAGGGCGGCAAGGCCTGCGTGAGGGTGAGGCCTCACATCTGGATGGCTCCGCAGAGCGACCTGAAGGGCCTCTCATCCCCCACCCACATACACGTCCCCCACCCACATACCCACCAGTCACTGCGGGGAGAAGTCTCCTTGGGTGAAGAGTGGGAGGTTCCTTTTTAAAAGGAAAACAAGCCCAGAAAGGAAAGCTGTTTGTTACAAAGACCTTTCTTTGAATTCATGACATGCTTTCCTCCTCAATGGGTACTTAGGAACGGGTTTTATTTGATGAAGAGAAGGTGGGAAAAGTATAATGAAACTAGATTCTCAGGCAAACCTTCTAGAAGATACAGAAAGGCCAAAAAATAGGGGTGAGGAAGCACAGCCCGTGAGGCTAAGCTGCCTGTGCCGTCACCAGCACCACGGGCCGGGTCCTTTGCCTTCGTAACAGCCCTGGGGGGGAGGTGTGGTCCTTCTCCCTACTTTACAGAGGAGGAAATTGGGTGGACCCCACTTCACAGTTTACCTAGAGCTAGTCTCTGTGAAAGATGCAAGGATGCTGGTTAGTTGAAAACTTCTGCTAACGCGGAATTAACTCACGTTGCCCTGTGGCACCACCAGCACGGGAAAGGGTGATAATGTTGACAATCATTCTTCATATCCCCCTGAGACGCCCAGCTCGCCCTGTTTCATTGTCACCCTGGGATCCCGGGACTTCAACATGAAGCTTCCTGGGCAGGCGGAAAAGTGGGAAGGACGCCCCTTGCCCCATTCGGATCGGGCTCTGAGCAGTGCTGCTTAAGCTGCCGCCTTTCCCGCCATCCACACAGGGCACCGGGGCAGAGCCCGTCCACCCTGAGACCACCCTGTAAATAAGCCCCATGTCACCCTGTCTGCCAGTTGGCAAGCTCTATCGAGGTGTGCAGAATTCCAGCTGGGCCCAGACACGAATCTCCAGACCTTGCCACATGTGGCTTGAAGCTTAATTTAGGTGCTGGGGTTTTTAGCACTCACCAGGAAGGCAAAGCTAACCCGGCTTTTACTTGATCGCAAATACTGTTGCAAAGAACCAGACATGGGCAATGATCTCACCCTCTCCATGTTGGGGTAACTGCCCGCAGTCCCGGCCACCATCCCGCTTTGTCACGGTGGTTCCGGGACTGGCGACCCAGTGTGCGGCGTTTGTGCTCTCGGCTCCGCTTGCTCCGCGAAGTGAAGTGAAAGAGGCTGTCTCCCTACCTTAGCGCCGCCATTCTGGGGCTACAATGAGTGACTCACCGGTTTTTGTTTGCTGTGCCTGGCTTCTGAATCCAGTAGGGCTGCCAGTCCTCTGAGATCTTCCCGCCTAACCAGCCCCGATTCCCGCCCCGCCGCGCTGCTCCCCAGGGGGCTCCTGGAGAGCCGCCCCTGTGCTTTGTGATATTCACTGACCCTTCCCTCCTTGTCTTTTTCCTCCGCAGTGTGGCAAAGGAGCAGAGAACTTCGACAAGTTCTTCACTCGAGGACAGCCCGTCTTAACACCGCCGGATCAGCTGGTCATCGCTAACATAGACCAGTCTGACTTTGAAGGGTTCTCGTATGTCAACCCCCAGTTTGTGCACCCCATCATCCAGAGCGCAGTATGAAACTCACTGGCCAGAGAAAACGCCCCCCACCCCAGTCCCCCGCCCCCCAGCAGTGGGAAATGATCCTTAAGCCTAAAATTTTAAGGCCATGGCCTTGTGTCTTGTTGCACTTGGAGGCCTGAAAATTATAGGGTTATTAGTCCAAATGTGATCAACTGTTCAGGGTCTCTCTGTCACAACCAAGAACATTATTTTAGTGGAAGATGACATAATGTACAGTGTCCAGTTTAATTATGTAGAAGTCACATCTGGCTGTAGATTGCAACCCTTCCTAGAAAGCAAATAGACTCTTGCCCCCTTTTGGGTACGATTTGATATATTTTCCATGCCCTCTGTCTGTGGATTTTCACCATCAGGATTCCCCAACCAGAGATGTTAAAATGAACCTGCCCCAGCCCAATGGGCTGGAAACATCTCCACCCAAGACATCTTTGCAAGGAAAGTATGGGGCACCCAGAGAGAGAGCAGGGAGGGATCGGGGCTCAGGGAGGCTTTGAAATACCCTCTGCCTCTGTCCTCTGCCTCCACGGAAACAGTCTCTAGAACCTAAGAGGCCAGGATGGACCTAATCACTGTCCCCAAACATTGACACATCGTAACCCAACCATGGTCCAGTGGTTACCAGTTGAAAAAAGAAAGAAAGAAAACTTCAGATGAGTGTTGGGTGAATCTGTCCTCTGGTACCTACTTGGTTGATAACTGTCTTGGTACTTGCATTCTTTTTAAGAGGCCAAATCATTTAAGGACTTTGCTAAAGAGCATGTGAAATCATTTCAGATCAAGGGCAAACCATTGTGTGTGTACGTTCCTTTTAATCTCTAGGAGATTATTCTTCGATCCAGGGTGCCATCAGTAATCATGCCACTATTCACAAGTGTCGTTAGCCAACCCCCCACCCAATATTTTGCTCCCAGTGTCGTCACCCACCCCTGAGAAACTCAAGTGTGCGCTCCACCCCCTTTTGTACTTATTTATTTAATAGGCTGCGGTGTCGTTTACGGAAGTACGATGTACAGTGACTTAATCGGCGTGTTGACCCTAGCACCAGTCCCTACTGGTTGGTTTTCTTCCCTCCTCCAGCCCTTCATGTCCACTTAGGGATGAAAAACAATGAGGTTTTGGTTCCCATTCCCAGTTCTTGTCAAATGACACCCCTGGAGCGGTCGAGTCAGGAAACCTGGATGCACAGCGGCTCAAAGATGTTTTATCACTAGAAGGATTTTAATATGTTTTGCAAATGCATCATGCAATGAATTTTGCATGTTTATAATAAACCTTAATAATAAGTGAATCTATATTATTGATATAATCGTATCAAGTATAAAGAGAGTATTACAATAATTTTATAAGACAATTGTGCTATATTTGTGAAGGTTCTTCTTTCTAATCTGCTTTTATGATTAAGTTTTAGCTTAATTCTTTACTGCTGTGCTTTCTCCGCCCCCCCCCGCCCCCTCCCTGCTTTTGGGCACTGTATCAGATATATTAATTTTTTAATGTGGATCTAATTTCAAAATGAATGGCTACTTTACATGATCAATTAGGCTTTTACTATATATGTGTCTATGTGTATATATATATATATATATATATATTTGATTCTACCTGCAAACAAAAATTTTGTTTGTAGGGTTATTTTTGAAATGAGACTCTCTCTTTTAGCTTCTCAATGCCATCTTCCATTTGGGTTCCTCTGCCACTCTTCCTCTTGGGAACAACGGGAGGTGTCTGACTCCAGGGTGCCTAGTACGTTTGTGCACGTGTGGCGTTGTCACAGCACCCGGGCTGAACTTTGTGTGTTCGTGTTTGTTTTGCTCTTCCTTTCAGCCACGTGACTGTTGGTGACTCTGGGGGCGGGAGGGGTGGGAAGACTCCCTCCTTGCTATGTGTACCTGGATGCACCAGAAGCTTGCTGTCTGTCCGCCCCGAATGCCCCGCCGTTTGCTATGAGACCCACCACCACGTGTCCACCCCTGAGCACAGCCACACCCTGCAGGTGCCAGCACAGCCTTTTCAGAGGCTGAAGGTCTCCCTCCAGCCATTGCTGGAATTGGCCTTGCCAGGAGCACTGCTTTGGCGAGACACCCCTCAGTGCAAGGCCCTCAGGGGAGCCAGGCTTCTACACCAGAAAGTCAGAATGCAGGCAGCTATTGGGCCTTGCAGAGAGCTGCTCTGGTTCCTCCCAAAAGCATCTCCCTCTGGCTGTTGGCCTGAAGTTCACATGACACACAGCCACTGAAGGGTCTTTGAGGCGAGAGGCCTGGGCTGTCCTGGACACCCGTGAGTGGAGGAAGAGAGGGAGCAGGGAATGGGCCTGAGCAGAAGAAAGCAATTTTTTCTGCCATCTTTTAGGGACCTTAGACATCCAGACTCAGAAGGGGCCCAGCTCTGGGCCTGCAGTCCTATCGGTCAGTGCACGTTCTGAGGGCATGTCCTGACCGGCTGCACCTCATTTGGTCCAGTGGGAAAGAGACTGGTTTGTAAAAGAGCCTAAAAGACAAAAGGGCCAGTCCCTGTTCCCCAGACGGGAGCAGCGGCAGGACTGATCCCCGCCCAGCCAGGAGAGGCAGAAGCCCCACGAGGGGGTGTGTGGGCTTAGGGACCATTCGTTCCAGTGCCCCAGGCCGCCTGCTGGTTTTAAGCAAGGCTCAGGCTCAGGCTTTCGCTCAAACAGCCAACCCGCAGTTCAAATTCCCATTTCTCTCGGAAACATTCACTGTCCCGTCCCGGATGGCTTGTGTTCCTTCAGAATGTGTGGCAAAGTTTCCAAAGACAGTGCCCTAACCATGGGGCCCGGCGTTCTGCCTGAGGGACAGCAGACTGGAGAACAAACCTGGGGAGGGGAAAGCAGTAAAAACAGGGGCGCGGCGACGTGTTCCCGGGATGTGGCCTGCGTTAGGCGTTGCTGAGTATTGAGCTTAGGTAGAGGCCAGTGCTGTAAAGATCTGAGCAGCCAAGACAGTTATCGCTGGAAGACTAATGTGGCTAACCACGAACAACTGTCACCCACAGAGTCGACTTAGCAGCTCTCATGGGCATTGTGTGAGATGCGACAGCAGGGAAAGCGCTGCTGTTGGAACTGCGGCAGCCGCGTGGGAGGCAAAGGGACGACTCCTTGAAGGGGCAAGTCCTGCCCCTGAGCACTGCCTGTGCCGCCGGGCTGGTGGAGGTCCAGGCCGCCAGGCAGAGTCTAGCACAGTCCCAGTCTCCACAGGCCCCAGGGGACTGTGACTGTGAAGCCCGTTGGGATTGCTTTGCGTTGTTCTGCCTTGGAAGGTGGCGGCCGCTCTGCGGCAGAACTTCTCTCCAAGGCTGTGGGCCAGCGGGCTGGCAGCCCGTCTCTTGGCATCTCGTCTAAAGCCACCAGGTGCTGGGTTTGAGAGGAAGTCGCTAGAGTGTGCCGCCAGGCGCAGCACCCAGGGTAGTGTGCGGGAACTGATCCAAAAGGTGGGTAGGAAACCCCTGGAGCCAAATGATCGCTCCCTGCGCTTGGACTTCTCTTTCTTCCCCTGGCCTGGCACGGTTCATGCAGAACCGCTGCCTGCCTGTTCTTAGCAGACGTGCGAGGCCTTCTTAGCAGGGATTTTGATAGAAAATCAGGAGGTTGAGAGCTCTTTGCAAACTTGGCCTGAGATGCTGGGTTGAAAGATTGTGGAAGACCAAGATTAACACAACCCAGCAAGAGGTGTCGAGCGTCTCTCCGAGCTGAAGCCCTTAGGAGGGCAAGGTGACTTGCTGCAGTGGGCGTGCAGCCCCTTGAGAGCCCCCCGCTGATGAGCGGGGAAGGGAGAGGCTGGGGGCGGCTGCGGTCAGAACGGCTAGGCAGGAGCGGGGCAGAGGGTGCCCGCGGGAGAGGGAGCTGCTGTCATCCGCAGTGGCTTCCCGTCGCAGGGTGTCAGTGCAGATGGGAGTTACCGTCTGCTGGTTCTCGAGAGTGTGTTTTGCCAGGGACACAGTCTGTTCCTCCTGAGAAAACACCCCCCAAATGCCAACAGCATCCACACCAGCTGCTAGAAGCCCCTTCCCCTCCCCTCACTCCCTCGAAATAGCTCACAGTTCTCTGGGCAGAGCCAACGAGTTCCTGCCCGTGTTCCTCTGTGGCTTCCTGCTGAGAACGATGGCAGCTGACGATGGATGGAGAAGTCACAAGAACAACTAACACTGTTCCCACCTGGTTCCACCGAGCAGGAGAAATTTGAGTTGTTTTTGCTGGGATTTGTTTTCTCATTACTGATGAGGGGGAAGTGAGAGTCTTACATTTCTAAAAGCCTCAGAAAGGCAACACCATCTGACAGTCATTTTCTCACTTTGGTCTCACGAAGTCACCTATTTCTTGTGTGTTCGTATCACACTATTTCCTGTTTCTTTATAACCCGGCAAGGGCAGGAGTGCCTGGTCCCTGCCGAGCACACCAGACAGCCGTCAGGAAGGGCGCAGTGAGCCAGGGGCCCGAGTGACCTTGAGAGCTACAGGGAGAACAGCAGGCACTACAGTCATCGGGAAGGAAAGGGACATGGGGTTATTAGTGGCTACGCACCAATTGGACGAGGAGTGTTGGGAAATGTTTTCAAAAATCCTCTCCTGGGCTGCATTTATGAAATATACTGGACAGTCATTCCTGCCGCCTCCCATCTGGCTGACACAGCGAATCTCGGGCTTGCTGTGTATCTCTGCTCTGAGAAGGTCCAGAACGTTTGGGAAGGGTCCCCGAGGTTTCCATGGGTGAAGGCAGTCATCTAGGAATGGTGTCAACCACAATGTTGTCAATTCGGTGATGTCAGGGTCCTTGGGAGGGTTAAAATTGTGAATGGTTATGAACCCTGGGCCTCTCATTCATGTGATCAGGGGTCAGTTAACAACTGTTCGGGTCGTACTCGGCCATCAAACAGCCTTACAGTGACCCTGCCAGCCCACAAATTCCAAAGACTTTTTTTTAACCTTAAGGACGTTATTAATTTGTTAATTCCAATAGAACAGCTGAACATACTGGGCTATTTGTACTTTTTTATAGAGAACTTTAATAATACAATGCTTTAAAAAATGAGTTTTTAAAATGAAGCTATGGACAATTTCATAAAGTTCCAACCACATGGAGCCTGTGAGAGGACCCAGCCTGGGTCCGCTGGGGCACCCCAACCTGCATTCCCACCGCAGGGGTTCCCCGTGCCAGTGGGCCATAGGGTCCACATCGGAATGACCACAAGTTCAGGTGCAACTTGTTGGCAGACTGATGCTCGGTGTGTTTTTAGTAGACACTGGGGACAACCACTTAAGGTCTAGAAACTTTCAAACCATAGGAAAGATGGCTCTATTGTCCCCCAGGCAGATGCAGCCATAGGGTAGCATTCCCAGGGGTCTCTACGACCCCTTTCTTCCCTCTGTGAGGCTCCGTGACCACCCTTGGGCAGGACGAGGGGGACGCTTCCTCGGCTCCGTCCCCAGGTCTCTCATACTTGAGATGTGAAGAGTCAGAGGTGCCCTCTGAGGATTCCGCCCACTGGGCAATTCAGAAATGCTTCAATATCCCCGGAGATCAGAGGCAGCGGCAGGCGTGGCTGTTGGCCTCTTTCATAGTAGTCACTTATGTGTGTAGACAGAACCCTACTTTTCAGAAAATAGGTGTCAGGTCCACTTTCTAAGAACCCTTTTTTCTAAAATAAGACAAAAGGTGGCTTTGCATTTTCTGATTATACAGCTGTGTCTTTGTCTCTGCTTAACTTTAGGAGTATCTATTCCTGTGATTGTGGATTTTTGTTGATATTCTCCCCGGAAGAATGTGATCCTTTTCTTGAAAGGTCGGTTTAGTGGAATATTCAAATCATTCATGAAGGCAGTTACTACTTTGAGTCCAAGGTTTTCTAAAAATTAACCTCACATCCCTTCTATTAGGATATCTCAGAGTATCTTTTATAGACAGAAACATTTGACATCATCACTGTCGCTACGTGATTTTTTTGTGTGAAGGACATACCGTGTTTAAATCATTAATTGAAAGCCATCATTTAAGACCCCAAACTTGTATGGAGGAAGAGATGGAGACTGAGGTTTTTCCTTCTGTGTAAGCACCTACTGACGAAATGTAGAGGCCATTCACCTGTCAAACGACATTGGGTTATGTCGCAGATGAGATGGATGTATAAATTACTGCATTGCTTTTCTCAATTTGTATGACCTCTAATCTTCGTTTGCATGATATGCTTTGTTAGATACATTCATTGTAGTTTGGAAGCCAGCGTGTATGAATAAAGATAACGATCCTCCCTTTGTGTGCTTAGCCTCATTTGCATCCCTTTGCGGCAGGGCAATTATTTTTCCTCAAGTGTTCGTGGGATAGCATTTGACTCTGGACACACTCTGCGGAACACGGTCGTCTCTCCACCTGTTTTTCAGACAGGCCTCTTCATTTAAAGTCCCATTGATTTTTCTCTCAAAATACTGCATGCTTTGAATCAAAGCCCAAACAGTGACTGGGATAATGCAGTGGGAGGTCATTCATTTGTTCATTTATGCATCAACCGTTCCTGTGGGCACCTGCTCGCTTGGGGCCAGGAGTGGTGCCAGGTGCTGGGGACACAGTGGAGAGGAAGACTGGTGTGCCCCCTGCCCGCATGGAGCTTGCATCCTTGCACCCCCAAATTGCAGGGACACACGGCAACTTATGAGGACATTGTCCAAGGATGGATGGTCCTCTTCCACTGGAATGAAAGATTCCAGACAGACTCCTACCCAAATCTTGAGAATTTTTCTCCCAAAATAGATACTTTTCACACATCCTGTTGGCCACATGGTGGATTCAGCTTCAGGGCTGTCCCCACTTCTCATGTCAGAATCCTCATTCTGCATTTATTCATGGTTGAAAGTTGTGGGAAATTTTCAAATGTGGAACATTCAAAAATACCCAGTGCTTAAAAACTCAATGCCATGAAGGGAATTAGCCTCAAAAAGAATTAAAACAACAACAGCAAAAACCCCACGATTTCTAAAAGCCAAGGGCCAGCCTTGGCCAAGCTTGTCTTTGCCCTTCCTCGCCTCCCTCCTGGGGGATGTGCTCTCCCCCTGCTCACGGCTCACCCCACCGCTGCCTCCCCCCTGCCCACCCCTGGCCCCCCAGTCCTGCAGTCGCCCAAGCTGGGCTGACTTTACGTTTGTGCATGGCTGTGGCTGTTCCTTGCGTCGCCTGGTAGAATGGCAACGCGAAGGTGGCTTATCGTGGCGTGTTAGCCCGCCCTCAGCTCCCACCAGTGTGCTGTTTCATTTCATTTCATTTTTACTGCAATGCAGAGTGGAGCGGAGTGGGTCACCCTACACAGAGGCAGCGTCCTCAGAAGCAGCTGGTGGCCTGAGGGCCTCAGTGGGTCCACCTGAGTTCACCCCTGTGTGGGAGTTTGGGGGGGAGGGTCTCAGAGGCACAGCTGGAATCCAATATGGCTGGTCCTCCTGGTCCCACCCACAGAGGCCAAGGGGACAGTTGTCCTTCCAGGGATGTTGTGTGCCACCCAGAGTAGATGCTCCAAAACCAGTCCTTCTGCCCAGCACTGGGCTCCCATCCCACGCCCACCCCTGCCCACCCACAGCCAGGCCACGAGCAGGCCACGTCAGGTCTGCGCTACATCAGGGTTCTCAACTGGGGGCTGTTTTGCCACCCAGGGGGCATTCGGCAATGTCCGAAGACATTTTGGGTTGTCACACCAGAGGGAAGTTCTAGTGGGTAGAGGCCAGGGGTACTACTACCACCCCTGCAATGCACGGGGTGACCCGTAACCCCAACAACGCACCATCCCAGCCAAAATGTCAGCGGTGCTGCTGTAGAAAACTCTTTTCAAAAACACATTCCAAGTCCTTCATGTTGCTCCATCTCCCCCTCTTCCTACCTGGTCTCTTCCAGGTCACCCTCAGTCCCTCGTGGCCCTCTCTGCACAGCAGCCCGAGGGACCCTGTCTGAGCAGCTGCCTTCCCTGTTTACAGCCCTCTGACAGCTTCCCGTCACCCACACTTCCTCGCCTACCATCCTCACTCGCCCGCTCCTGGCACACTGGCTCAGTGGTCGGGAGAGAGAGCTTGGAGGAGAAAAGCCAACTTCTTGGTGTGTGTGCCTGCCTGCCTGTCCCCTCAGCATATAAGTTCTATGGGAGGGGCCAGCTTGCCCGTCCTGTTCACTGCTAGACCCCAGCAGCTTGGCACATAGTAGGGGCTCAAAAGTTGAATGAATGAATGAATGAATGCGTGGATCCTGACTTCTCTGAGCCTAGCAGGGTGTTACCTTACTGGGCCACGGTCTTTGCCCTCGAAGCATTCACAAACTAAGGAGACCAGATGTACACACAAGAACTAATTAAAGCTCATCTCTCAAAAACTTATGAGCTTGTGCCTAAGAAACAGCGTCTCAATCTCTGTCCTTCAGCCCAGCATCTAGAGGCGACGGCTGCCTGCAGTTATGCTTGAGCGGTAGTTAACGCCCTGAGCTTTTCCCTATTGTGAGCTCTGGGGGTGCAATTATGGTTCAGCTAAAATGCACATGGGCAAAGGCCAGGGCCATCTATTTGCACAGTGTGTCCCCATCCTGAGCGTGCGGGTCCCGGGGAGCAGGGCATCGCCTGCAGGGAGTGGGCGAGAAGTGCTTTTGGCTCTAAGAAAGCAGAACTGGATGTCTCCCCAAGATTCTTTTTTTAACAAAGCTAATTCAATAAATACATTGCAAAGAGGCCTATTCTAGGCTTGAGAGGAGAAGGTAGAATATGGTTCTGCAGAAGTGAAAGAGCTAGCGGTGGGCTCGAGGACTCAACAGACAGGTGAAAACAACGAAAACCGAAAGTATGAAGCAGATTATAAATGCAAGTACACACACGCATACACGCACACACGCACACACACATGCACACGCTGAGTGATGACCAGAAGTGTGCCAGGCACTCTTCTAGTTACACAGTGACACCCCTCATAGCACAAGTCCTATTTACTGTGCCCATTACACAGAAGAGGCAAGGGAAGTCCAAGGAGCTTAAATAACAATACTCAGGTGGGCATCACCAGACGCAGAGCCGACTGGCAGAGCAGAGGTGTGAGTGTGCCAGGCGCCTTCCCAGGGGAGGACGCAGGAGGCTGCCATGTGGCCAAGCAGAGGCTGGGAAGAGGCCACAGATGAGCCGAAACCAAAAAGCAAGTGGGAGGGGGAGGGCTGACAGGCATCCAGTGCCTAACGTGTCATCTGAACACTCACCTCATTTAATCCTTGTGGCACCTCCATGGGACGGAGGTCACTGTTCCCATCTGCAGGTGGGGAAACCAAGACCCAAGGTAATGAACCCACTTCTGGATATATAACTCTGGGCTCGTGGCTCTCTGATCTTTCTGGCCTTGCCCCGCTAGGGGGCCAGAGGTGGCAGTCGGGGGAGGAATGCGGGACCAGATCTCCGTGGGGGCCTTGGGCCCCCATCCCCATTATGGCTTCCTTCAAAGCCGATCTCATCACCACGGGAGAAGGGGCCTTCCCTTGGCTGACTGATGCCTGTGAGACTGGACGCCCTTCGGTAACAGCCTCCGGAAGCCTCTCTCCCACCTTCACCCTCCTCCTTCTCCCGACTCTTTTTTTTTTTTCCTTTTGAGCTGTCTGGGCGTGGGAGGAGAGAGAAATATAGCACCACAGTTCTCAGAACCCAGCAGGTACTTCTGCAGCCGCCCTCACCTGGCTGACTCTTGCCTGGAGGGGCCCAGGGGGAAGGGGGAGGCCGGCGGGAGCAGCTGGCTCACCGGGGCTCCCCCTCGCAGCACAGGTCAGCCTGGCACGGAGACCCACGCGCCCCCCACCCCCTGCCCCAGGAGCCAAAAACACACCCGGGCAAGCATCAGCCAGTGGGCAGGGAATTTGTCAGAAGGAAATAACTGATTTCTTTGGCACCAGGCAGCCCAGGGAGGAAAGGTTGGGCTTGCGGAGGGCAGAACTCTGTAGGAATGCTTTTGCTTTTTTTAGAAAATTTACAAAAATAGCACCTGATTATTATAGCTAGTACATATAAGGAAAAGAAAATCCCACGATAGTTAGACTTTTGTTCAGGCTCCGCTGAACCTGGAAGCTGGTCATCTAAAGCAGGAATCACAGATGCTGCTACACACGTCCTTTAAACACTTTATGGTAACTTAAAAGTCGTAAATGTATGACCGTTCAGAACGGACGAGTACTGCTCTCTGAGCAGTGAACCTCTGTCCTGCATAAGCTATACTCATAATTCTTGACTTTATAATTTCCAATTTGGGTTTATGTGAAGAGAAGCAAGACATTCACAAAGCAACCTGAATGCAAAGTCTAACCAGTCTTGCCCACAACTATCTCTTTAAGCCATTTTTTAAAACTCATCTTTATTCTCTGCTTTAAACATTCCATTTTGTGTTCATTGAAACAACTCTATTCTTTGCACTTGTATTTCATTTGTTTATGTGGCATTTGCTTAAATTCCTTAACTACCACAAAAGTATAGAAAGCATCAAAAGTTTGGGGAATAAAGTGACATGTTCTTACTAGTTCCCCTGTTGTTGGAATTATAGGTTTTTCCAATTTTTAAATTATTTTGAACAACTCAGTGATGAACACCTTTGTTCTTAAATTTTTGAGTGTATTTTGGATCATACCCTCAGTTGGATTCCTGGAAATATAATGACTGAATATTGTCAGACTCTTGGTACCTATGTCCTGGTTTTGCTTCTTGAAACCCTGTTTTCTATGATGACATTTCCCTGCTCTCAGATCAACTAGTAACATGTGTTTCTTTTCAACGTCCTGCTGTTCTTAGTTTGTTTGTTGTCAAGGGCCTTCATTCATTCATTCAACAAATATTTATGTGAGCACATACTATACACTAGGGATGCGATGAATACCAGAGCGCATAGGCGAGAGCATTTTGGGCTTTTGCCTCTTTCTACAGGATTTAAAGTGGCTTGCAAGTAAAAGACTTCAAATGAATAATAAAAGTAGAAGGTCAATACCAGGGACAATAAAAGCAGCTTGCTCTGGTTTGGATAGGTCTGTCTGTCCCTACCAAAACTCATATTGAAATTTGACCCCCAGGCCGGGCACATGGTGGTTCACTACAATCCTACCACTTTGGGAGATTAAGGCAGGAGGATCGCTTGAGGCCAGGAGTTCAAGACCAGCCTGAGCAACATAGCCAGACCCTGTCTCTACAAAAAAAAATGTTTTAAATTCCCAGGTATGGTGGAGTGCACCTGTAGTCCCAGCTACTGGGAAAGATGAGGCAGGAGGATTGCTTGAGCCCATGAGTTTGAGGTTGCTGTGAGCCTATGATGACACCACTGCACACTCTAGCCTGGGTGACAGAGCCACACCCTGTCTCAAAAAGAAAATGTTGATGCCCAGTGTGGCAGTGTTGTGGGGGGGCCTAGTGGGAGGTGTCTGGGTCTTGGGCGGATTCCCCATGAATGCTTTGCTGCTGTTCACAGTAGACAGTGAATGGATTAGTTCCCTCAAGAGTGGGTTGTTATAAAGCCAGGATGTCCCTCGGGTTTTATCCCTTCACACGTGTCCACTTCTGCCGTGTATGATGCAACAGGAAAGCCCTCACCAGAAGCCAGAGCCATCCTTTGAACTTCCCAGCCCGCAGAACCGTGAGCTAAATAAACCTCTTTTCTATATAAATGACCCGGTCTCGGCTATTCTATTACAGCAACACCACACAGACTGAGACTCATCTCTTTCCCAGAGTCGACAAAATTGCCGTCATTGATCCTCAAACTTGGCTTTGCATTTCCTAGCAGCCAAAAAAAAGGAAGACTCATAATCAGTTATCGGTTCTCAACACTGAAAAAGAGGAAGCATATGTGTTCCTCTGGGAAACGAAGCCTTTTCCTAGCTCTGAATTCCAAAGGAAATTTCTCGGGTGTGATTTTATTACACAGAAGACACTGAGCAACATGAGAAATGATGTCCTCCGCAGCACTGGGAGTGTTTAAAACAATAAATGCAGTAGCAAATCCCACACGGCCTTTCTTTAGTGATCTTCATCAGTTTTGGGGCATAATATTGAAATGCAATTTCCTGAAGTGACTGGCCGAGAAGCTGGACCCACGTCTCCAGGTAAGTAGCCAATTACTCGGTCCGACTTGGTCCAAGGAAAGAATTTAGAATTCCTGGAGGAAAAAGAACAATGAGATCCCATGTTTTATCTGTCAACTTGGCAAACATTAAACTTTCTTTTAAAGATTAAAACCCAGTTCTGGCAAGAGTTGGGGAAGTCGCTCTCCCATACCCTGCGGGTGGGAATATAAATTGGTACAATCTTTTCGGAGGGCAATTTGGCACCAAGTAACAAGAGTCTTAAAAATGTGCTTACGCACAGAAATTCTGCTTTGTGAAATTTTATTTCTAAGGAAATAACCAAAAGTACACACAAAGACTTAGGCGCTAGGTGTTTGTTTTCCTCAGGCAATAAACGCAGATGGACCCCGCCAGGGGCTGGCGCTACAAACCTCCGGATCCGAGGCAGCTCGGGGGCTGGATGTTTTTCTGCCACTCATAGAAGCTTCTCAGCTTCTCTTTATCTTTTTAAAACTTGTCATTTTGAAATAGTTTAAGACTCAAAAGAATTTGCAAAAATAATACATACAGAGTCCTTTTGTACCCATTACCTGGCTGCCCCAGTGAGAATATCTTCGGTGACAATACTACGTGACCAAAACCAGGAAAGTGACATGGAACATACTGTTAGCTGCACTGCAGGCACTGGCTGGATTTCCCCAGGCTTCACATACACTGTGTGTGTGCGTGTGTGTGTGTGTGTGTGTGTGTGTGCGCGTGTGTGTGACTGTGAGGTCACATGTATAGATTCACACAGCCACCACCATAATCAGGACCTGAAACTCTGCTATCCAGAAAGGAACTCCCTGCGCCACCCCTTTCTCCTCACACCTACCCCCTACCGTAGCCCCTGGCAACCGCAGATCCGTTCTCCATCACTGTAACGGTGTCGTTTCTACAGTGTTCTATAAATGGATGCACACAGGATATAACCTCCTGAGTATGTTTCTTCTTCCCCAGCTGGGCTGTTTCCTCAAAAGCTCCACCGACCACACCTTCTCCTGGCCCCTCTGCGGCCTCTGACGGCGGTGTCTGGGCAAACGGAGCTCTTCTCTGTCCTCTCTGGGTGTCCTTTTCGGGGCAGCATCCATTGGCTAATGGGTCTCTCCCGGTACTTCTCCCTGAGGAGGGGAATCTGGTGGCCTGGTGCACTTTTGGGTCTGGCCGCGTCATCGGTCACTGGCAAGCCCATGGATTGGCTGTCCGGGGTTCAGGGTCCCAATTTCTGGTCCATTCTTCCGTGGCTGAGGAGAGTAGGTTGTGTGACACAGAATATGTCACACCCCTGAGCCCACCCCGTCATGAAGGAGATGAACAAAGGCAGGTCCCCTCTGAGAAGGGGCTGGAGTGGGCAGATGCCTTATCTGGTACATGTACTTCACAGCTCACGGGAAACAGCCTAAATGTCCATGGCTTACCTGGTAGACATTCCTCTGGTTTTGTTTGCTAATAGGAACCCCACTTTGGGGCTGATTTGGGGCAACCATGTACTCCCTGGGTCCTCCAGGGCTCTGGGGGTGGACGTTCATTGGTGAAAGCCAATCATGGGGTTTCTCTTCTCCTTGCCAATGGCTGGTGCAGGTAAGAGCGTGTGACACCATGAGACTTGAGTGAGGACTCCTGTGACCCACTCTTGGCCTCTAAAGTTCTATGGGAATTCACTGGGCTGGGGGAAGGTCCAGGGGAGAACAGCTCAACGTCAAAGAGCTCCTGAGGGTTTGTGAGGCATGAGAGAGAGAGAGAGCAGCATTCTCTGTGGTTCCTCCTTGCCCAGGGATCATTGGCCTGAAACTCACTTGCTGCGCCAAGAGCAATTTATAGCAAAACAAAACAGAACAAAAAACAATAACTGAGGAGAAAAGATTAAAGGCCAGAGAGGAGACACTGGGAAATTTTATTGGGCCAAAAAAATGCAGAGTAATCATCTCATGAGTTGGGCGGATGATTTGGTCCCCAAGGCCCTGTGTGATTTCTGTGTCTGGGAAGGTTCCCATCCCTCCCCAGGCTCCCCTGATGCCCGTCTGTCTCCAGGCTTTGCTGAGATTTGAAAGGAGCAGAGCACTGACCTCTGGTCCAGGAGCTTTTACCCCCCAGGGAGTAGCTGTTGTTCGCACCTAACATTAGAGTGACTATATAACAACTGGCCAAACAGGGGCACATATGAAAGTAAAAGAGACAGCAGGTACCTCTGCTGGGGCCATGGACACGAACCAGGCCCACCAGGAGCAGCTCTAGGGTCACCCGGCACTCTGCCACCTGCCCCACCTGCACCTCACCTCACCTTCTGGGAGATGTCCCTACCCCACTCTAAGCTTGTGAATCTGATATTTTATTTCAGGGTTTCGCACCCTTTGGCTCTAGCGGCACTTTGGGCTGCGATACCCTTTATTGTCCTGTGCACTGCGGGATGTTTAACAGCATCCCTGGCCTCTGCCCACTAGATGTCAGTCATAAGCCCCCCCAAATGTCTCTGGACATTTGGCAAATGTCCCCTAGGGAGCAAAGTCACTCCGATCCCATCCTTCAGCCCAGGGTGCACTATGGGTAAAAGCTTATCAGGATACTTAACAGGCTTCCTAATCTCAGGGCCTAAAGAGCCCAAGTCACAGGGCAGGGCAGGGGCTTGTCCGTGCGGGTGGGCAAAGTGGGGCACACAGAGGACACCCCACAGGGGGAGGAATATGTTCCTTCTTTTCCAAGGCTGTTTCACGACTCTGCTATGGCATGCTAGGCTGGCGTCTGGGTGGGAGACCGTCTGCGTGCCGCTGGGGCACAGGGCAGTGCCTGGAGACCTGTCGCTCCTGCAGTGGGGGAGCGTAGCTGGGTCCCCCCACCCTGCCAGGCCAGGCGTGTTGAATGAGTGGATCCCAGTTTAATCTTAAACTTAACCGATTGACCCTGTGTGAGCGCACTTAATCCCTCTGATCTTTAATTTGCTCATTTGAATAATAAAGATCACCCTCCTGCCTGACAGGGGCACAGGATGGACTGAAATTCTCCCACTCCGGGAGATCTGGAAGCATCTATCTGGGGGTGGCCACGTGGCTCCTATGGGGTCTTTATAAGGAGAGCAAGGCCCGGAGGGAGATGGTTGCTCCTTAGCACAGTAGTGACTAAGCGGCTGTGCAGGGTGCCGCTTCCCAGGTCCCCAGCCACTAGCAGCCTTGTCCTTTCACCTGGGGCCATCGGTTACTGTCACTGTCTCAGAAAAGGGGTGGGAACACAGCCTCAGCTAACTCTCTCCTACAAAAGGTCAGAAACTGCCAGGAAATCCTGGGCACTTGCCAGTAAATGGCAGTGTCTGGGCAAGTGGGGGTCTTCTCTGTCCTCTTGCAAGACCAGAGTCTGTGGTCTTTACAAGCGATGGCTCAGGGGTGTGTCATTCTTAATCAAGGTTTCCAGAAGTGAGAGGCTTCCAGATAACCAGAGGCAGCCCCTTTCTCTGGGAGGCCTGTTTGCCAAGCGTGGAAAGGGCAGCTGGGGCCCGCGGCAGAGTGGCATCGCTGGGGTGTCAGCAAAGGCCGTCCCCACCCCCTTCTCACTGCCACTAACATCTTCCCAGACTCCTTGCACCCCGATGTCACACCCACAAGGATGGCTATAATCCTCTTTTCTGATTTGGATGCTCTTTATTTCTTTCTCTTGCCTAATTGCCCTGGCTAGGACTTCCAGTACTATGTTGAACAGTGGCAGTGAAAGCGGGCATTGTTGTCTTGTTCCAGTTTTTAGGGGTAACACTTTCAACTTTACCCCATTCAGTATAATGTTGGCTGTGGGTGTGTCATATAAGGCTTTTATTATTTTGAGATATGTGCTCCTAAGTCTAGTTTGTTAAGGGTTTTCATCATGAAGGGGTCGAATGGATTTTGTCGAATGCTTTTTCTGCATTTACTGAGATGATCATATGGTTTTTCATTTTAAGTCTGTTTAATGTGGTAAATAACATTTATTGATTTGTATATGTTGAACCATTCTTGCATCCCTGGAATGAAACCCATTTGATCATGGTGAATAAAAACTCTATTTTTAATGGCCATATAACATTCTATCCTACGGGTGTGAAATATTTAAGCTAGTTAATTCCCTAATATATTAATTACCTAGTATATAATTTAGGGATTTCCCTATTCATTTCTATCACAAAATAAAACCATAATGAATATTGCTCATAGATTACTAGAAGAGGGGCAAGAACAACTGCAAGGCTTTTGATCCATGCTGCCAAACTGCCCCCCAGAAAGCTGTCCCGGTAGAATAACCCTTTTCTCCAGCCATAATCGCTGCCTAGAGAGGGGGTTTTACCCAGCCTGGGGTGGGAGCTGGTGAGCGCCTTAAACAGACCTACAGCTGGACATTGTCTTGGTGGTGGGCGTTGGAGGGGGGACACCTCTGGCGCTGCCACTGCTGGCTGGCTCCCCGATGGCACACATGCTTCCTTCCCAGGTGCCGCCTGCCTAGAAAATCACTCTTTCAAAGCTTTTTCATTAACTTCAAAGCTAGGAAATGGCTATTTAAGATGTTATTTTCTATCATCCCAGGAGCCAGGTAATTGGGAAATGGTGTGAACCTAATCCTGCTTTTTTTGTTCTGAAATACATGGAAACGCTCTCATTTCCTCTCCTTTTCTCCTCAGCCCCATCCCAGTCCCCACCCGCCAGGGCCCTGGGCTTTGTTTGGGGAGCCTTTCCCCAACCTTGCCACCCAGTCTGCCCTATGGGGTTCGCCCTGTGGGAGGTGGCCACCTGCCTGACCTCCCCTCCCTTGGAGCCATCCACAAGCTTGCTGAGCTGGCAACCACTGCGGCCACCCTCCTCATGAGCAGAGCCTCCAGAAGTCCCCTGTTGATCACCCGTGTGAATCTATTCTGATATTGGCAGGGATCAGCTTATCAGATGAGACAGTTGTCTCCCTGAGGCCCCAGGGCACGAGTCGCTGGAGAAGTTTTATGGAGTTCAGTAGAAAACAAGGAAAAGTCTGGGGCTTATAAGGCTGCAATCACCTTTTGCTAAGATCCTCCCCCAACCTCCTGGTTCCTTAGCCACTGCAGGGAGCTGTCCGGGTGCTGACCCCATTTGAGTGCACCTGCCTGAGCCGCCCTCTGGCCCTCCCTGCCAGGGCTCCTTTCTTGCCTGCTCCTGATGTATTCTGCCCCATCCAGGGCCTTCATTCCGTGTCGTTTCCTTTAACACCCTGTAACTTTCTCAGCAGTCAAAATGGAGAGGAGTCTGCATTCTGGCAATGGGCTCCCTTGCCCTTGGAACTGTTTTATAAGCAATAATCTAGTTACCAAGGGGACAAATGATGAGCGCAGAGGCTGAACAGCTGGTCTTGGGGCAGCCGGGAGGGCAGCGTGAACAGCTAGTGGGAGTACAAGTGGCTGCTCGGTCACCCGGCAGGGACACGGATGGCTGTGTGAACAATCCCAGGTTTCACACTCTGCTGCATGGAGAACAGGGGAGAGCACACTCTCAACGAAGAAATGAAATCGGTTCTTAGCAGGCTTCATTTGCGCCCTGACAAGGCACTTAGTGGCTGTGGCCAGGAGAGGGGTGTTAGCTGGGAGGGGCCCTGGGGAACAGCTCAGACTGAACGGAGAGGTGGTGGGAAAAGGAGGGATGTGGCGAGGGATGAACGAGCCAGGGAGGGGTGAGGTAGAGCCTGTGTTCCTATAGACCCCACCTCCCCCACACACCAGCAAAGTCAAGTCCAAGGCACAAAGAGGGAAATGTACAGGACTAAGTCCATGGTGTGGAAGAGCAGGTGGGCAAGCATGTCACCCAGAGGTTTAGCGTATGCAATGCACAGCCCCACCTTCCAGGTCCCCGTCAACCAGCTCAGACAGGAAGTGCCACGTGTGACCCAGCCTCCTTCATGATGAAGAATGGAGAATCAGTCTCTTGCTTTCTGAAGCACAACATTTCTTGTGCCTTCTGGCCACTGACCCTGTCGCCTCCACCTCCCTGTTTGCTGAGTCGTCCGGATTGTGCGGCTCTGAAACAGCTCCCCGGCTCCCCAGCTGAGGCCAGCCCTGCGCGCCTGGGCCCTGACAGCGGCCTAAAGATTCTGGCTGTCGCGCCCACTCACGGCACGGGTGATGCTGATGCGGGCAGAGCCTAAACGTGCTATTCGCCTTTGAACACTATAATTTGGCCATTTCTAGGGCAAATTACCTCTTTAAACCTCCATTTGCTCATCTGGACATAGCAGCTAGTAATGTCCTAGCTCACAGGGTTGTATGAGAACCAAATGCCTTAACACATGGAGAACACACAGTGTGTGGTGTGTTATTGGTATTAGTTGTAAGAAGTATTAAAATAAAATTATTAGCCAATCCTCCATAGGGGCAGCTCTACACAGAGCCCAGTTCCCCTGCTCTGGCCTTGCCCAGTTCTGCCCACCTACACCCTCCCAGCTTCATGGGGCCTTCCTCCACCTCCCCAACCCCCTAAAACACACACACACACACACACACACACACACACACATATGCCCTGCACACCTTCAGGTCATGCCCATTTCAAGCCTGGCCTGAGTCTACTGAGAGCTCTAATCTCCCCCATCTCCAGCACTATGGCAGCTGCTTTCATCTGTATTGATCGTCCCACATCAGTGATGATGACCACTTAGATCTGCACTTTGGGATTCCCCAGCCCACCCCCAGCTATACTGGGAGTGTCACCCATTTGCTTCTAAATAGATGAATCAGGGTGTACTTGAAGGTACACATAGCTCATGGTGTGTGTCTATCAGAGGTCAGCAAGGAAGGTCTACTTCTTGCCATCACATGGGCATTTGAAATAACAGAGCCTGACGCCTGTCTCCACAATCCCAAAGGCAGGGAGAATAGGGTGGCACAGGACCCAGTGGCTCTGAAAGCTTCCACCTAGAAGTGACACGTGTCACCACCTGCACTTTCAAGGGGCTGGGAGGAGGCTGCCTTGCTGGAAGACCTTTCCTCCTTCCAGACATAACTGGGCATCGTCCTTGTCACGCACACAAGGCACATTCCGCAGAGCTGAATGCGCACATGTGTGTGTATGTTTCTAATTTAGACCTAATGCATGAAACCATCAGACTGGCCGAGATTGGCCCAGGATTCAGAGAAAGCTGTGGTTTTATGAAACTCCTCAACCAATGGGGAATACATGAATTATTGAAAGGACAGAAAAAGAGACACAGGGAAGAAGGGCTGCTCCATTATTCATCGGGCCTGGAGTCCCCAAGTCCCCAAGCACAGCTGTTGGCTTTTACACCTACAGCATTTTCCCATTATGTCTACAGCAAACGTTTCAAACACGCCGTATTGGCAGCCTCCAAGCAGGGCTCCCACCCACGCCATCCACTGCCTGTCTCATTATCTGAACAGTCCACAGCTGAGTGCGGGGTAGGGATGCTGGCGTTCCATGCCCACCCACCCTCCCTTCCTGGGGCTCCCTGCTCACAGGTCCCTGAGCCTGAGGGCCAAACTCCTTAAAAGAACCAGAAGGCCTTTCACACTCTGGCCCCAGCCTGTCTCTTCAGTTCCATCTCCTTTGCTTCCCACCCCCACGCTCCCCCTCACCATTTGCTGTTCCCCGAATGTAATCTCAGATCCTCAGACCTTTGCCCATGCGGGCCCCTCTGCCCAAAACTCCCTTCCCACCCCTCTGCCTACCTGGTGAATTTCTATTCACCCTTGACAGCCAAATCAGAGGAAGAGACACTAACTTCTGTTGAGAGCCTACTATGTGTCAGACACTCATGCAAACACGAGCTTGTGGAGGTGTCACAATAACCCAGTGATGCTGATGTTATCAGCAGCAGCAGTGACATAATTTTGTGGGGTCCAGTGCAAAAATTAAAATGCAGCCCCTTGTTTAAAACTGATTAAGAATTTCAGGATGGCAAAAGCAGATCATTAAACAGAGCCTTCGTAAAAGCAGGGCTGTGTGGCTGCATAAGTTATGCACCCATGACATCAGCCTTGGGTATAAAGGAGTAAACTGAAGCTCAGAGAGGTTAAGTAACTTGTCCATGATCACACTGCTAGTTGGGGCAGAGCCAGGAGAAGACCTCATTCCGTGGAACCCAAATCTCTTTCTCTCAGTCACTCATGTCCTGAGGTCTCCTCCACTTGCCTTGGGCAGAAGATGGGGAGGGGCTTCAGCACCCCTGGAGACAAGTTTCCTCTTAAAGGGTTTCTTCTGCAGGCACTTGGTCTGTTACTTCACCACAGGCATTGCAAGATGATCCAGAGAACAGGGTCACACAGATCACAGAGGGGACGGAAGCACGTGGACATTCTTGGATCCCCCAATCAGCCCAGGAGGGAAGAAAACCCCTGCCCCAGCCACTCCCACCCATGGCCAGGCAGGTTGCTCCCTTCCCCCGGACCCAGCCCATACACACATGCCGGAGGACATGGCTGCTGCCCAGCAGAGGTGACCCTGCGGGAGGACACGGATCCCAGGCCAGCCCTTCTGGCCTTTCTGGGAATGTTGACTGCAGACCTTGAGAAAGGTGCATCTCCTGGCTGCGGTGCCGATTTCATCTTTTCATATCACTAATCCAGCTCCACCCAAGGTTTCGTTTGGTGGTTTTCTCCTTGACAGCGTTAGTCTTGGGGAAATATATACAACTTATAGTCATGCATTCAGCAAACACTATCTGTGCACCTACTATGTGCCGGGCCTTCTGTTTAAGGAGCTCACTGCATAGGTGGGGAGACAGATGGCAAATTCATCATTCTCACACTGGTGAGAGCTGGAAAAGAAATTCCTGGGCCCCAAGGAGAGGAAGAAGTCAATTCTTGGGCCAGAGGGAGCAAACTGAATAAGGTCTTGAAGGATGTATAGGAGCTCTCCAAGTGTAGAAGAGGGCAAGCCATGCAGAAGAAATCAGCACATTTGGAAGAGTTTGGGGATGAAGGAGGTTGAGAAATTGACGGGCACCCAACCCAGTTGAGAGATGTGGACACCCACCAACGGAGTGAGGCCTCCTCTCCATTGGGGAGTTCTGGGGGACAGGGGGAGAGACATTCTTGGGGTAGGTGGGAAAAGGGAGAAAAAGCTGGGAATTTCATAGGCCTAAAATGCTGTGAGTAGAAACTTGGTGTATCCTTTCCAAAACCCTTCAGTTGTCCCAACTCCACGTGACCACATTCGCATGTGGCAATGTCCCCCCATATCAGGAGACCTCAGCAACGTAGCAGCTTCTTTAACGCTGCTGTCTACAGTTTTTAACAAATACATTCACTGCCGATGTCTCATTATTTTGCAACCTACTTTTTCCCAAACGTGTGTATACTCCATATCTTTGACCACCCATGTAGGGATTTTACAGACCTTCTAGAGGAAGCTCCCACAGCCTGGCAGGCCAAGTTTACGTCCTGGTGGCTTGTCCTTGCGGGGGGGGGGGGGGGGGGACCTTCTCTCTTACAGTAAAAGCTATGGTCAGTGAACAAGTTGCACAAATATGTTGGACAAGGACATTGGTCAGGCTGCCACTTCAGAGAAATGAGGATGGGAGAATACTCAAGCCAGGAAGGGTTAGCCCTTGGGTCCCTTACCCTGGCTAAATGGGCCACCCTGGCTCCAGCTGCAGCTTTCAGATCAGCCACCAATTAACAAATATCTGTTGAGCACCTCTTGGGTTTCCAGGACCCAGAGAATACAGGACACATAGAAGCTGCAGAAAGAAGAAATTATAAAATGTGAGTTGCTGCCATTTTTGTACATGTACTTTCATTTTATAGTTTGGAAGGGCAAACAATTTGCTCAAGGCCACGCAGGGAAAGAAGCAAAGCGGGGCTTTAAAAGCACAGTTCTGGAGCCAGACAGACGAGCCGCAATCCTGGCTCTGCCATTTCTCGCCTGTGTGTCCTTAGACATGACTTCACCTCTCTGGGCCTCTGTTTTCTCATCTGTAAAACCAAATTTGTGTGAGGGTGAAATGACTTATCGCATGCAAAGCTGTTTGAGCAATGCCTGGCACACTCACATGAGCAAGTGCTCAGCGAATACTGGCTGGCGTCTTTCCGTCCTCCCCCTCCTCCTCCTCATCAGTTACTAAAAAGCAGCAGCTGGAATTTGGAGGTAGGTCTGATTCAAGGCAGGGTTCTCAGCCAGAGCCTTCCAGGTGGCCTCTCCTCTCCCAGCCCAGCCCCACCCTTCGCCCGCAGACCCACGAGGGTTCTTCCTTCAGAGGCGCTCACCGCTCGGGTGAACCGCAGCATCCACGCGGGCCCCAAGCCCTCCGGCAGCCGGCGGCGCGGGGCGGGGAGGCCCCGCCCACGGCCCAGGCCCCGCCCACGGCCCCGCCCCGCCGGCCCCGCCCTCGCGGGGTCCGGGGCTCGAGCTGCAGCCGCGGTGGCCACAGTCGCTGGCGCCCAGCGGCTCGCGCTGACCGGACGGGGAGGGCGCCCGGGGCAGCCTCGCGCGGCACCTCCCGGCCCGCGCGCCCAGCCGGCGAGGGACGTTCGTTCGGGGGTCGCGGCCGCTCCGGCGAGGTAAGAGCCTGGAAGAGCGGGGAGAGCGGCTCTCCAGTCCTGGAGGGTCCGTGGGGGACCATCTCCCGCCGGTGCCACTGCGCCGGGCTGCGCCCCGTTACCGCGTAGCCAGGAGCGGGGACCCGAGAGCACCCCGCGTGCGCGCTGCCTGGAAGGGGCAGGGTGGTGGCAGGGCCGGCGTGCGTGTGTGTGTGTGTCTGTCTGTCTGTCTCAAGGATGTGCGGGGGGAGCGATGACGCCCCCTCTTTGCAGAAGCTGCTAGGCAGTTTGCCCACTCCGAAGCTGAGGGCAGACTTCCCCACGACCGACTGGAGTGGGACTGGTAGAGATTATCCGGATAATGCACGAAGGGAAAGCCCACCACCACCTGTTGAGCTGGGCTGCCGGGTCTAGGCGGGTCGAACTCCCTGCTTATCACAGCCTGCGGGGTGGCCTCACTTCTCCCGGGGCGGGTGGGACCTGCCTGCCCCGGACTCCTCCCTGCTGGCCGCGGGGACAGCGAGGATCCCCGGGCGGCTTGGGAGGAGGAAGTGTCCGTGCCGGGAGCCACGCAGCACAGATGGACACGCGGGGCAGAAGGGGGTGGCCCGATGGGGACCCCCCGCAGGTACTGGGTGTGAGGTAGCAACACCCAGGCACGCGCCGGAACATTTCCCCGTCACTCCAGAGCCCCCCCAACTTTAATTACTTGATCTGTCTCTTTGCTCTCATCCTAATTAGGCAATTGATGAAGGTGCAGCTTGTTAACAATTTTAAAGTGAAATCAAATTATCACTTCCTGCCACCTAAAAGGACTTGAGAGAGAGTTCCCGGGAACCTGGCGGGGGAGGAAAGAGGCTGGTATTCTGACCAGCTGCTCCAGTGCTCACCCTGTGCTGGGGGCTCTCACGTGACCCCTGGTACCTGCCAGGCACATCAATGGCCCCGTTTATGGTTGAGGGGGGCTCTTGTTCAGAGAAAGGAAGGCATTTGCCCACTTTGCACTGGATTGTCAGTGACTGGGTAAGAGCAGGACCCGGGACAGGGTCCCCAAGTGGGAGCCTGTCTCTGTTTGACAGATATCACACACCAGCTGTCACCAGCGCTGGCTCTTGCTCCACATCCATCCTATGGAGCACAAGATGAGGGTCCCCTTCTGGCCACCTCAAACCCATTCCCCTCAATCTTCACAAACCCCAGGGCTTGATGAATGAACAGCCAGGATTGCACTGCGCATGAGGGTGGGGGCACTCTGGACTGCACCTGGTTTCCTGGTTTCAGGACATCTCAGGGCCACAGGCATCTTGGTGAAAGGTTGATTACACCTTTTAGTTGTTACACCTGAAAGCCAGGCTCTCATGCCCAAGTCTCCTGCCTGCCTGAGACGCCACAGCTCTGCCTGTCTTCTCGGCTGACATGGCATCTGGAGGTAGCTGGGGGCATCTCATCTCATGGCCAGGTCCCCAGGGTGCCTAAATGGGTGGAATTTGTGTTTGTGCCAGAGACATCCCAACCCCAAACTTACACCTCCGTCTTGTCATTTGGAGGCAGTGGGTACACTGAGGGGCTGGGTAGTTGAGGGCCACCCTGTCCACACTTGTCCAGTTCCGCAGAAGATAGGGGAGTGGCCTTGTCATGCATCAGGCTGTTGGTGACATGACAACCCCAGCATCCTGGTTGGCTGCAACCCTGGCACCACCAGAGCTCAACCATTCTCAGGCTTATAAGTTGGGGTTCTGTGACTTGGGGCTGGAGAGAGGATATGGGGCAAGGAGAGGTTGGCCACATTGTTCACACTTGGTTGGAAGAGACCACCTTAGGTTGTCGTGGAAAACGTGGGCTCCAAACCCAGCTCTGTCACCGACTGTGTGATATCGGCCAAATTACAGAACCACCTGGAGGCTCAGTTGCCTCATCTGTAAAATGGGGGCAGCAGGGTGTTGTGAGAGTAAAGAAAGGTCACAGATGACAGCGTCCAGTTCACTGCAGGTGTTCAGGGCTGGTGTTGTGGAATCTGCTTTCTCCAGCCCCCAGCCTGACTCTCAGACATTGGACTTGAGAGGGGTGGCTGCGTAGCTAAAATCCCTCACGCTGTCCTTCGAGCTTGGGGAAGTGCTGTGAATTTTTGCAGCAGGGTAGCTCACAGGTTGAGCTCAAATTCCCAGAAAGTGAGGACGGAGGGGTTGTGACCCAGTCCCCACCAAGCCCTGTCCCTGGTGGCAGCTGGCATGTCTAGCCCTAGTTTCTAGCCATTGGCCTGCTGGGCCAGCCACACACAGACAGCCTCCTGGCTCATTTCCACGTAGTTGCTTGGTATGTGCCTGCTCTTGTCATTCCATCCTGGGTTTATGGCCAGTCTTATTCCCTGGCAGAATTGGGGTCAAATACATGTGTCTGCAGGGGACATTAGGAAAGCCTCTGCCCCCGGTTCCCCTAGACCTAGCTGTCTGATGCCTAATATTCCACCCTTAGAGACTCATTTCTTTAGCTCATGGCCTTGTACCCACTTATGTCAGCTACTAAGCCTTAGCATCAATGACTAGTTTAGGAGCTTTCAAGACCTTGAACAGGGGAGGGAGAGGACGGAAGATCAGAGGGGCAGACAGGAGAGAGGAGATTGTACTTTGCCAGCCTCACAGTTCTGCAGAGAAAGGCCCAGCTACTGAGCCCAAGAAGGCTGCAGGGACAGAGGCCTGGGGAGCTGGGGAGGGGCGGGCAGCAGGAAGGGAAAGTTGTGAATCTCAAGTGGGAATTCTCAGTGGGAACATGCGCTGGGTGCCAGTGTCGGGCCTATGGCTGGGGGCGGGGCTGTGGTGGCCTGTTCTGGAGGTGAGATAGGACCCAAAGCAAAAGTGTCCTTCCCTTTCATACTGCCCCACTCTCCCCTGAGAATACAGCTGTGTGGTGTTTCATGCATCTCAGGTGTTCTGCGCATTTGCAAGAGGGTGAGGACTGAGCCTGGGCTGCTTGCACTGGCTCTTTAAAATTGTCAGTGGTCGCCAGGTGAGGCAGCACACGCCTGTAGTCCCAGCTACTGGGAAGCTGAAGCTGGAGGATCCCTTGAGCCCTGGAGTTCGAGGCTGCAGTGAGCTATGCTCACTCCTGGGACTAGCCTGGGCAACATAGCAAGACCCCATCTCTTCAAAAAGAATGTCAATTGTAATGTGTTAGGTCAGCAAGATAACAAAGTATCCCCTTTCTGGCTGTGCTGGGCAAGGGCAGGTTCAACACCTGTGCCTCCCTGGATGTCCCCACACCCACCTTCTGCCCTTTCCTGAAAGGAGCCCAAACAGCACAATTCACTGCACCCATGAATCTCCTGGGCTGAGAGAGGCCTGGGGGTGCAGGATTTGGCTGGGGTCGCCCTGAAAGGCCTATGGAGGTGGCTCCTTGCCTAGTTCACCACGAGGTCCTGAGTGTTTCAGTGTGGGGGCAAATGTTGGGGTGACAAGGGGGTGAGGACTGACGTTCCCTGCTGGCAGCCCCTGGGCCAGGCTGGCATCACTTGAGCTCTCAGGGGGCCTCACAGCATGGACGGTCCTGCTCACAACGGCCCAGCAAGGAGCAGTTTGCAGCCCATTCTGGGCGCTCCTGAGGGCAGAGCCCCGACCAAAAGGAAGAAGTTACAGGTCACAGTATGACCTATTGGCCATGAGTGCTCACGTGACAGCCATTCTTAAGGATTATCCTTGACCATATCTGTTCTTAAGTAATAATGATGACGACAGTGGTGATAGAAGCTCTTCATTCTTCCACAAGAAGCATTTATTGAGCACCTACTATGCACGTACCGGCTACTGTTCTAAGTAATGGAGATATAGCTATAGTACTACTGGCATTTGTGGCTGGATTATTCTTTTGTCTGGTGGGGAGGGAGCTGTCCTGTGCATTGAGGGATGTTCAGCAGCATCCTAGGTCCCTACCCACTAGCTACCAGTAGCACCCTCCCACACCGATTGTGACGACCCAAAATGTCTCCAGACATTGACAGATACCCCCGGGTAGGGGACAACATAGCCCTCTGCTGAGAAGCACTGGGGATATGGCTATGCAGAAAACAGACAAAAGTCGCCCCTGTTCCCTTAGGAGCAGGCATTGTAAGGGGGGACAGGAGCGGTAGCCGTGCTAGAGAAGGAAAACCCACAGTCGGCTGCGAGCCAGATGCTGGAAAGACAAAATGGGGTCAGGGTGTGGAGAGGGCAGGGGCGGGGAGGGGTTGCCATTTTCGAAAGGGAGACTCAAGGAGGGCCTCGGTGAGCAGGTGACATTTGCACAGAGGCTGGAAGGAGGGAGGGAGCGAGCTGCAGAGACCTGGGGAAGAGTCTCCCGGCAGCTGTGGGGAGAGAGAGCGAAGGAACAAGGACAGGTGGACGTGGCTGGGCCGCTGGGCAGGGTGGGGAGCAGCTGGCTGGGCTCCGATGGGCCCCGTCACCCAGGGCCATCACTGAGCGCTCACCACCTCCTCAGGGCAGACACCATCCCAAGCGCCTTGCCATGCACAGTAGTCCTGTAAGGTAGGCACTATTCCTTTACTCGATTTTTCAATAGAGAAAAGCCCAGAGGGTTAAAGAACTTGGATGGTGCCATTGGGGCACGAACTTGGGCAGCCCATGCTCTACTGTCCACCCTAAGATGTGGCCTTGGGAGCCACGCAGAAGTGAGTTCAAACCCCAGCATGGTCCCTTACTAGCTTATACTGGTCACAAAATCTCTCTGAGCCTTGGTTTTCTCCGGGCACAGTGATCCCTACTTTGCAGGGCTTTTGTCGGGAATGATGTCATTGTCCTCAGTGCACACGTGCCAGCGAGGAGCCAGAGGGCAGGCAGCTCCCTCCTGTTTCCCCAGCCACAGGCTCTTGTTCCAAACTTGTGCATCTATTCACTGAGCTGTAGCAACACCATCTGGTGAGGTCAAGGCCAGTGTTTCAGGAGGTCGAGGGAAGTTAAACACTCCCTCTCCGAGCGCTGAGGAGGAGGGGCGCCCCTTTCAGAGTCAGGGCTCCCAGGGGCCTGCGGGGCCAGCCTGCGGGGTTCCCTCTGAGGATGTGGCCCGGCTTCCCTGGGGAGCTAAGCGTGAACCGAAGTGAAGGATCCACGTGGCTGAGCAGGGGCAGTGACACAAGCTCTGTTACCGGGACCCTGTAGCCCCAGAACCCCGAGACTGTGAGTCAGAGTCGCAATTAACCCATCCAGCAGGTTCTCACAGTTCAGTGGCACATGGCAGGAGCAGGTTTCTCCCTGCAAATGTGGGTTTAAAAATACCCCAGAGTTGGAAAAAGAGAAGGAGCTGATGGTACCCGCAGACGAACTCCCAGATAACTCTCGCTGTCCAACCCCTCTGCTCCTCCCACACAGGGGTGTCCTCCCCATGGGTGGATGCCGTGACGGGGAGACCCCAGGAAGGCAGCTTCTGGACTGTCAGGCACACAGGTGTGTCGTTGTGTGCTCCGGAGGGGTGAGGGCTCTCTCGGGAAGTGCGTGGCTGTGTCTTTGTGCATTTGCCCTGTTGGGTTCCTGGGCAGGTGGCTGCCAGAGCCGCTGTGTCCTCCGTGGGCTGTGGTTCCCGAGGATGGTGGCATGTCCGAGCCGTCTGCCTTGGCTGGGCATGCCCCCTGCAGACGAGCACCCCAAACCCGAAAACGAAGCCCAGCGAGTGGATGGCCCCGCTGTCCCGGAGCTGCCCTAGGCGAGGAGAGCCAGGAAGAGCAGCGGGCATGCTTCCTGCCCACGAGTCTTCTCAGGGACCTGCGCAAGAGGGGCCTGGCTTAGGGACGGCGACAGGAAACTGGGGTTTATGGCCCAGCTGCTCTCACTGTGTGCGTAGGCAAGTCCCACTCCCCTCTGCGCCTCTGCTTCCCGTCTGCAGAAGGGTGGGGTGGGAGAGAGGGCTCCTTTTCTCCACACCTGTTTCTGGACCACCTGCTGTGTGCCAAAGGTCAGGAATGCTGTAGGGAATGAAACAGCCCCTCCCTCGGGCAGCGTCCTGTCCACAGCTTCCCCTGGTGCTCCGGACCACCGAGCCACGGAGCCACGGAGTGACGCCAGGAAATCAGACTCTGGTCAATGACACAAAAAGCAAAGGCCCTTCTGGGGAGCCACTTCCCGGGTATGGCTCAGGGGGACCTTCAACTCCCCCCCCCCCCCCCGCTTCTGCCACCTCACTGCCAGATGGGTTGACCGGTGGTCTGCAGAGGACGCCTGTGGAACACAAGGATGGTTCCAGGCTGGGGAGTGGCTCACCGCAGACCACAGCAAGATGGGGAGAAGGTCAGGTCCTGGACTCAGAGGGCTTTGTCTGGCCTGCACCACTCACTGCCCAGGGACCCTGACCAAGGTACTTGCTCTCTCTCGCTCAGCTTTGCTCTTTGGTAAAACAGATAATAATAGCCTTGTCGGGAGAGTTGGTTTTCATTGTTGTTGCAGATAAAGGAAATTTTACAGACGAGAAGCCTGAGGCTCAGGGAGGCTGAGCCACTGCCCATGGTCACTCATTTAATAAGTAGCAGGGCTGAGATTTGAACCCAGGTGTCTTGGGGGCCAAAGCTTATAGGCCTCTTCTGCTCACAGTAGCTCAGGCAAAAGGTAGAGTTGACCAGAGGCCTCTGGCATGTCCTAGAACCCAGGGATGGGCCTTGAAGTCCAACCAGACTGGAGCTGGAGAGAGGCAGGACCCACGGCTCTTGCGGGCCAGGGCAGCCCGGCAGCCGGCTCGACTTCAGAAAGAGCCTGGGACTCCCTAGGAGGAAGTACCTGATGGAGTCGGCCACATCAGGGGTCACCTCTGTGCCAATTAGCTGAGACCAGGGGGATGTGCCCGTAGGGACCACTCCCAGGGTAGAAGGGACAGTTCTTAGAGAAAGAGCAGAGGCCATGGACAGGCAACGGGCCAGAGGGGAGTATGACAGAGGGCCTAATAGCTGGCAGAGTCATTTTCTGAAGTGCTGTCCTCAGTCCTGCATGCCAGCAAACGGAAAGAGATGGATGCGTTGGGACATTTCCAAGACATGGCGGCCAACGAAAACTCCCACCACCTCTAGAGCATTTGGTTTGTACATAGAGCACCATTTCATCAAATCCCCACAGTAGTCTTAGTAGCGGACATTACTATTCCCATTTTACAGATGAGGAAACTGAGGCTCAGAGACTTGCCTAAAATCCCATGGTCGATACATGGCAGAGCCTGGCTTTGAACCCAGTCTTTCTGAGGCTAAGGGGCCAAGCTTTCACTGTGCCCTCTGAAGCCCAGCACCTAAGGAGGCGAAGGCATCCAACAAGGGCCAGGACAGGCTCGGAGGGGAAAGGGAGACAGGGCTTTTCAGAAGCTGCAGTTTGAACGGAGGTTGCTCATGTTTTAATGACCCTCATTGTTTTTTGTTTTCATTTTCTGGTTGTTGCAATAATTTCTATTTGTGGCAGAATGTTTGGGAAATGAGACCCACCTCTGTAATTCCAGACAGTAAATCTGAACTGGTAGGAAAAGAAGTTACCAGGAGGTAGATGATGTGTAATCTTGGGCAAACTTCTGCTGGGATTGTGGTGTCAGCCGATAGGGACCCCCCTCCACCCCGCCCCCATCGCCCATGTTCAAGGCCAGGCTGCCCAGATCACAGCCCAGAGGGGAAGTTGTGGGGGGCAGTGCTGCTTCATGGAGGGAGACAGCATGCTGTCAGCTCAGAGGCAGCTGGCCCAGGGCCGGAGGTCGGGTGGAGGGTGCTGCTCTTGTGCGGAAAGGCGCCAGCTGCCAGCCTGGCCCTGGGCGGGGAGCCAGGGACCACTGGAATAAGCCACTGCTGGAACCGTCTCCCAACGGGTGCTCTCAAGCAAGAGAGTACCAGCTGTACCCGAATTCGCCTCCCTGCAGCTCAGCATGGGGGGCACAGTTGGGCAGGTAGGAGGACCCTGACTCGAGGGAGAGAAGTTGAGGGTTGTCTATACACTTTGGGCTCCAGGGTGATGAGCCAGGAAGCAGGTCTGTGCTGTCCCTTCCAGGGACAGATCCCCTCCAGAGCAGGGTCCCGGGTAGTTCTCCTGATAAGAGGAAGTATCGAGAGGATAGAGTAATTTTAGGAGCTAACATTCATTGGGTGCTTATCTTGTGCGAAGTCTTTTATAAGCTTCCTGGTGTCTAATCCTTATGAGATCCACCTTAATGTCACATCCACTTTCAGATCAGGGCATTAGCTTGGGAATTCCATCCCAGGCCAATCATCACTACCCCGCTGGCCCCGTCCTACTGTGCAGGGGACAGAGGGAATGTGGGATTTGGAGCTCGACCGCTCCGTGAGACCTTGGGTGAGTAAATTTACCTTGTTGAGCTTCAGTGTCCTTAATTCTAAAATGAGGAGAAGAGCAGCTGCTACACAGGGTTGGTGTAATGATAAAATTGAAAGGGAAATGACAGCCATCATGCAACAAGAGGTCCCTGATATGTTGATAGCCACTCACTTTGTCTTCCTGGCGCTGTGGATGTGGAACCCGTCATACCTTCTCTATGGTGTCTGAATGAGGGAGGCTCAGCTGAAGTTTGGGGCTGGGAAAGAGTGAAGTCCACGGCTCCTTATAGACCATTGTGTTGGTGATCCCAGCCCCAAAGGCTCCATCTGTAGGGGAGTGAAAACAATGATGACAACATGTCCTATGCGTATTTCCTACTCGGGGTCTCCCATGCTAAGTGCTTTTCTGACCTTCTCTGTCAGGCAAGTCTATGAGGTCATTGTCACCAACCATACAGGTGGAGAAACTGAGGCACAGAGAGGTCTGCTCACTCATCCAAAGTCACCCAGCTCATAAGTGGTGGAGCCAGGACTTGAACCCAAGGAGCCCTATACGCTTTCTGAACCCTTAGAATTTGTAAAAGGAAAATGTAACCAAAATGTCTAGCATAGGGTCTGACTCTCCCAGAATTCTCTTCTCCTTCCCTTTATTTAAAACAAGAACTGTTCTCTGGACAGGAACTGGGTGATGTCATGGACTCAGCTCAGGTGCTACCTCCTCCAGGAAGCCTTCCCAGATGTCCTTCAAGTAGGGAACCTTGTCTGTCCTGTAGCATCCCCAACACAGCTACGTCAGCCAACTTGCCCCCAGCACAGCCAGCATTTGTGCCTTCCTGGCTATGCCACAAGACCAGGAGCTCACCAATGGGGTGTTCACTACCTGCTTGTTGAGTAGCAGTCGCTCCCATGGTCACTGAAATCAATGCCCAGTGCTGTCTTTCCTCTTTGTGGGTCTGCCGTGGCCCAAGAAGCTTGTGCCACCCAGTGCTAGTCACAGACCTGCATGGAGGTCAGTCACCACGACTTTCCAGGCAAATTCCATGGGTCACCCGCTCCACAACGTACAGCTGCCAGACCTTAAAGACCTGACCTGTCTGTGTCCCGGGGCTCGGAGACCCTGTGACCCATGAAGGGGTGTGGCCAACGGGGGCCAAGGGGCAGGACAGGGTGGGGTAGGGCCGGTCTCCAACGTGAGGAGTGACTGGGGGACGCTCCCGCTCACTGGGCAGTTTGTGCCCCGCTCTGTGCCCAGCGCTTTGCCGCCTTCAATCCCCCAGCCACCCTCCTCCTCCTCATAATTCCTTCCAGGCGTTCGTGTCGGGCGGGCATCCCTCAGACTGTGGTGAATCATATTCTTTGATATAAATAGACACAATCTTCAGGGGTTTCTATTGTAGTACAGTACATATAATATAAAGTCTACATTTTAACCACCTTAAAGTGTACTTTAATACATTCAGTATTAAGGTGCTGAATACATTCAGTGGTGTTTAATACATTCAAGTGCTGTACAGCCATCACCACTCCAGTTCCAGAACATTCTCATCACCCCAAAGGGAAACCCACCCATTAGGCAGTCAGTTGTTCCTCCTCACCCCTTTCCCCAAGTCCCTGGCAACCACTAATCTGCTTTCTGTCCCTGTGGTTTTGCCTTTTATGGACATGTCATATAAATGGAATCTTAATCGTGCGCTGTGCCATTCGTACCTGGCTTCTTTTGTTTTGCATAGTGTCTTCAAGGTTCCTCCCCACTGCAGCCTGGATCAGCCCTTCCTTCCCCTTTATGGCGGGATAGTATTCTACTGTGTGGGTACACCGCTTTTTGTTTATCCACTCATCAGCTGATGGACATCTGGGTTTTTTCCACCTTTTTTAGAGACAGGGTCTTGCAACGTTGTCCAGGCCGGGGTGCAGTAGCTATTCACAGGCGCGATCACAGCTCACTGCAGCCTTGACCTCCTGGTCTCAAACGATCCTCCTGCTTCAGCCTCCCAAGTACCTGGGACATAGGCACATGTCACCATGCGCAGCTCACCTTTTGACATAATGCTACTGTGAACATTCGTGCACAAGTATTTGAATACCTGCCTTCAGTTCTCTTGGGTATATTCCGAGGAGTGCAATTTCTGGATCACGTGGTAATGCTACGTGTACTTACTAAAGCACCCCCAGATGGTTTCCACAGTGGCTGAGCCATTTTACATTCCTACCTCAGAGTATGAGGGTTCCAGTTTCCCCACATGCTCGACAAAACTTATTATTACTATTTTCCTGAGAACTTTTTGAAGTATGGTTACCCATGTTAAACAGGTGGGTACATGGAGGCTCAGAGCAGTTAAGCATCTTGTCCAAGGCCACACAGCACCTTGGTGGCAGAGCCAGAGTTTAGACTCAGGGACTCTACACACTTAACGAGCATGACTCATGTGGGGCTAGGGTCGGAGGCTGGGTTGAAGCTCGAAGGAGCTTCATTCTCCTCCTGGCTCCTGACTCTGTACCTGGCAGTCCCCCATCTCCCAGAGTGTCTCCTGGACACGCCGTACCTGGGCACAGCAGGACCTCCAGGGACACAATTCCTGTGGTACTTGTGGTCTCAGAAGCCGGGCCAGAGCCCACACCCACCTCTCACTGTCTGTGTGACTTCAGGCCGGTTATGTCCTGAACTGTCCCTTTCACCTCAGACCTGTCAGAGCCCCCGTTCCTGCATCTGTGAAATGGGGAATGTCAAGGTGGCGCTCACAGAGTCATTGGGAAGGTTGAGTGAGATTGTGGTGTGACAAACACCTGGGACACTGCCTGGCCACGCAGGATTCTCAGACACCGGGATCCTCCCTGCTGCCCCCACCTGACCTAAGACACCTGCTGAATCGGGGTGTGACAGAAGGGATCTTGGCCCCCCCACACCTGCAAGGTCTGACTGCTGCCCAAGCCCCAGGTCAAGGTCTGGGGCCTTTGTTCTTTCTCAGCTATAGAAGTCATGGGTGGGGTGGCCGGAGCCCTTTTTGGCTTCAACAGATGAGAGCGTTTGCAGCAGAAATCCTAAGCCAGCCCAAGGGTAAATATCCGTAGGGGGGTTCTCCGCCCAGCCCTGGTTCTAGCACAGGTGTGTTTTGGTAGAACCACGATGTAGCTGTAATCACAGCAAACCCGGCCCGAGGACTCCCGTGTGCTGGGCACAGAACTGGGCAGCGCACTCACTCTATCTGCACACAGTCCATGAAGGGGCTTCCATTTTTATCCTCCCTGTGCAGATGCAGAAACTAAGATACAGAAAGGTGAAGTGACTTCCCCATTGTCACTCAGCTGGTAACTTGTGGAGCTGGGATTTGAGCCGGAGCAAATTTAAATGAGAAATGCTTGTCTTTTGTAACTTCTTGGGACAGAGCCCTAGGTAGGAACTTGCCGAGGGTATGAACCAGGTAGGTAGGTAGATCCGTCCCTAGGTGTGAAGCTGGTAGGTAGGTCTGTCCCTAGGTGTGAAACAGGTAGGTAGGTCTGTCCCTAGGTGTGAAGCAGGTAGGTAGGTCTGTCCCTAGGTGTGAAGCAGGTAGGTCTTTCCAGCCTTCATGCTTCCTTTGTAGGGGATTGCCCCCTACCACCCAAGGACACACACAAAAGGGCTCTAGGCTAGGGGAGTTAGCAGCCCTGGGGACTCAGTTCTCCGAGGGTAGGGGCTGGTCTTGGCTTCTGTACCTCAGTGTCCCCATCCCTAGGCTCAGTGCTGGGCACATGGTGGTGTCTGGACCTCACTCAGCCCTCTGCACCCTCCATGGTTGTGCACTGCCCTCTCTGAAAGTTTCCTAAGAGACATTGCTCCATTTCTGGGTGTCCCCATGTTCTCCCTTCATTCCACGCCCACTGGAACTTCCAGAAGCTTGAGGGGAGAGCAGCTGCCATGTGCCAGGCACTGTGCCATGCTCCACAGACGCTACCACATTTCATCTCTACAAGGCAGTATTATCTCAAGTATTCTCTTACCTAGGAATGAATACCAACTGTTCCCAGGTGAGACGATGGAGGCCTCTGAGGCTGACTGAAGTTCCCAGGTGAGAGCACACAGTCTATGTCAAACCCGGTCAGGGCTGGAGGGCTGAGGCCAGACCTCGGCTGGATCAGCTGAGGACAGTGCCAGGTATGGCTGGGCCCTGCGCGTGAGTCACCTCATACACTCCTCACCACGTCCCTGAAATAGGCTCTGGGGCTCTCCTCATTGAAGACAGGGCTCTACAGATTCAGACTAAAGTGTTACTGGCTGCTAATGCTATTTGCACCACTTGCATTTCAGCTCATCTTCCAAGGCATTCGAGACCGAGTCAGGGAGCTGGGTTTGAGGCCCTGGTGGCAGCCCTGCTTCCCTCCTTGGACCTTCTCCCCAGTCCCTGCCCCAGCTGGTGACCTGCGTTCAGACCCTGCTGAGCGGGCCCAGTGGGGAGCAGGGAGCAGCCGGGGTGTCTGAGTCATACAAATGAGCTGTGCGCGCCTGGATTGAAGCTCGTTGTCAACCCGAGTGCCAGCAGGCGATGGCCGGCCATTAAGGGAGCACTGCTGGGTTCACTTGGCTTCAAAATCAATTAATATCATAACCGCCGCCAACATTTTTTCCCATCCCGCCTCTGCGGAGGGAAATAAAGTAAGGGAGGCACAACGTGGAGACATCATTCTCTGTATCGATTTTCGCTGCTCCGCCTCTCCTCCCTCCCGACTGGAGCATCCGTCTCCCTCCTGCCGGATGCGTCGTGGTGGGGAGGATGAGGGACACTCATCATCTGAGACGCCAGGGAAACGCACGGGATGGGGGAGGGGCGAGCTGGCCAGATGGAGCCAGCCCCGGCGGGGGAGGGGGCGGCGGGGAGCAGACCCAGTGTGGGGGACCATGGCCGGGAGCCCCTCAGCTCGAAGTGGCCCCGACCCTGAATCTGGGGCCTGTGCTTCCTGGCTGTGTGGCCGCCTGGGCTCTGTTCCGGGGCCTGCCTGGGGACAGCACCTGCCTCTGTGGGTGAATGGCGTGCACACAGGCAGGGGGTCACACCCCGGAAGACACAGGTTCGGGTCCCGCCCTGGCCTCCCTGGGCAGGACACCTCTCCGGGCCTCTGTGTTCTCACTTGTGAGATGCATCACGACACCCGTAATGTCATCTTCCTGGGCTTGGTGGAAGGAGTCGAGGAGGTCACAAACCCCTGTGAAAGCGTCAGTAAAACACTGTTCATGCTGAAGGTCAAGGTCAACACAGTCTTTGGTCAACGCAACTTCCGTGCCTCGTAGTTTCTCCCTCTGCCTGATGATGCGCCCGTTGCTTTTCCAAGCTCCTGGGCGTGTAACCTTTGTGGCATCAGGTGCTCAAAAGATACAGTTAAGATCACTGTGAAAGTCTAGAGAGTAAATAATTGAGGAAGAAGATAAGAAAGAATTAAAACCCCCTAGTCCTGAAGGAAGTGAGTCCAGGTACAGCCCCCAGCCAGTCTCTCCTGGAGCTGAGTTCAGTGGACCCTAAATGAGCCAGCAGAGGTGAGATTAGTGGGTAGCTGCCTCCAGCCCCAGGAGCGCCCCAGCTCCCGGGAGCAGCCGCACACAGACTATGCACACGGCCCTTCCTCCTGCACTCCTTTCCTCGTGTCTGCCATCAGCCCCGCCCCTCCTGTGTCTCCCCTTGGCAGACCTGTCCCATCCCTGCTCTCTCAGCCTTGGACTGACATGGACTGGGGAGCGGGCGGGGGGCTGAGGACCCCTGAATGGCCTGTGGGGCTCCATGTGGCTCCGGCATTTGCAGACTGAGGTCAGTTGCCCATTAAACTCTAATACTGAGCACTCCAGTTAGCAGTGTATATGGGACACGGTTAAATAATGAAAACAAAAATAGAACATTGCAAAAGCCTGGGGCAGGGTAGCTTATGCCCCAGGAAGAAGCAGAAAAAGCCATCCCGGGGAGAGGGTAGGAAATTCACCATCAGCCTCCCTCTGCCATGCAGCTGCTCTGGTTTAAAATATATTTTTTCTTTATATATAGGTTATCTTTTGTTAATTTTTAACTTAAATTAAAAATTAAGAAAAGTTAAATACAGATTTGTTAATGTTTAAATTGAAGTTCAAATACATACACGTATACACACACATGTACACGCACATTGCAATTAGACAAATAGTTTATGCTCGTTGCACATTGAGAAATGCAAAAGGGTAGAAAGAGGCAGTCTTCCCTCCTCTCCTCCATTCCGTAATGCCGAGTGGGGATGTTAGAACTCTTTGACACCACCCCTAGGAAAGAGAGAGTCTCTACTGAATTTGAGACTTCTAGTTTTGGCAATGGAGTAAGCTCAGCTAACACACAGCCATCCAACAGCTACCACTTAAGAGGGTTTTAAAATACATAGTTGACTCCTAAGAAAGAAGGAAACCCCCAGGGAACTCAAAGTCAGAGCCTTGAGTACATGAACTAATACAACAAGGACCAGGGGGGTACTGGCCCCAGATATGGCCATAGTAGCTCGAGTCTGGAATTTTAATGCCCACCCAGAGACTGGAAGATGTGGCCTTGGGCTCTGGCGAGGCCAGAAGTTGGCACTGAGACCCCCTTCATGAGCGGGAGGCTAGAAACTTGCCAACTACCAGACCAAGAAGGCTGCCAGGACATTTAGCTCTGTCCAGATTCTTAGGGGTGAGGTCTTTTCCACCAACAATGGATGAAGGCTGAGCTGCCCATAATTACAGAGTCTAAATTTATAACAGTCCCAAGGGGGAGAAATCCTGAGCTGAGAATTTAATGCAAAAACAGGTCCTGGACTGATAGAACCCCTAGTTCACCCAGCTGAATCAAATTAAAAACCAATTTCCAGGGACTCTTCCAGGACCCAAAGTACATGGGATTCCCAAGGGGAAAAAAGCCCGGATGAAGATGAGCTCACAATAAAAATTACAAACCACGTGAGCGCATGGTTTAGCTTGAGGCAAGTTAGCACAGACAGCAAATGGGGAAATTAGCACCTCAAAAACTTGATTGTAGAACAGTACAGAAAAGTCTATGAAATAAATCCAATGTGTTTAAAATAATGAGATAAAAGAAGGACTAGAAACCATATTAAAATAACAGAGCAGATTTCTCACCAGCAATGATGAAATAAAGATGAACAACAAAATCCAGAGCTGGTTCTTTTTTAAAGCTAAATAAAATAGCCCAAACTGTGGCAATATTGGAAAGGAAAAAGGAGAGAGAAAACACAAACAATATTAGGAATAAAGAAATGGACAAAATTCTATGTGGAGTAATAATTACTTAACCCATAAGAGAACATTATGAAAGAGTTTATGCTAATATGGGTGACTTTCTAGAAAGTCACTCAAGAAGAAATAGAAGACCTCAATAGAACATAGCCATGAAAGCAACTTGTAAAGGTGGATTTTAGGTCCTAACTTGACTGGGTTAAGGGATACCTAATAGCTAGTAAAGGATCATTTCCAGGTGTGTCTGTAGGGCTGTTTTCAGAGTAGATTGGCAGGTGAGTTGGTCGACCAGGTGGGGAAGATCCACCCTCAACATGGGCGGCACCGTCCAATCAGCTCAGGGCATGGATGGAGCAATAAAGCAGGGGAAGGATAATTCACTTTCTCTCCCTCCTGGAGCCGGGACACCTTTCTTCTGCCCTTGGACATCAGAAGTCCAGGCTCTCTGGCCTTTGGACTCTGGGACTTGCACAAACAGCTCCCAAGATTTCCAGGCCTTTGGCCTCAGACTGAGAATCCCACCACAGTCTTCTCCTGTTCTGGGACCTTAGGACTTGGACTGAGTGACCCCACACATCCCTGGGACTCAGCTTGCAGACGGCCCAGTGTGGGACTTCGCAGCCTCTGTAATCATGTGAGCCAATTCCCCTAATATTAATATTTATTAATATTAATAAGTTCCCTCTCATATATATAATCTCCTATTGGTTCTGTCCCTCTGGGGAACCCTAATACAAAATTGAAGCAGAATTAAAATATATCCACAAAAAGAAATAGGCCCACATGGCTTTATTAGCAAGTTTTACCAAAACTTTATGAAACTAAAAATGCTGTCCTATAGAAACTTCTTCAGGAAGCGAATGTAATTTTTTTTTAAAAAAGTATAATTCATATATAATAAAATTCATTGATTTTAGGTGCACAATTTGATAAATGTATAATCATGATATAGAACATTTCAATCACCTCAAAACATTCTCTTGTGCTTTATTGCAGCCAATTCCCTGCCCTCTGCTGAGCTGCTTTCTCTCCTGTAGTTTTGCCTTTTCTATAATTTTGTATAAAGGGAATCATACAATATGTAGTCTTTTGAGTCTGGACTCTTTGATCTAGCATAATGATTTTGAGATTCACCCATGTTGTTGTACGTATCAGTAGTTTTTACTTTTTATTGCTAAGTAATTTGCAATATACCACAGTTTGTTTATCTGTTCTCCAGTTTTGGACACTTGAGTGGTTTCTAGTTTGCTTCTATAATGGATAAGGCTGTACTTGAGTATAAGTCTCTGTGCGATCATAAGTTTTCATTTCTCTCAGAGTCACACCTAAGAGTGGAATCGCTTGGTTGTGTGGCAAGTGCATGTTTGACTTTATAAGAAGCTGCAAAACTGCCTTCCAAAACAGTTGTACCATTTTGCATTCCCACTAGCAACGTATGAGAGCTGCAGTTGATCCAAACCTTCACCAACACTTAGTATTGCCAATCCTTTAATTTTGGCCATTCTAGTATGTGTGTGATGGTATCTCATTGTGGTTCAGCTATAACTTTGATGATGAAATTAAACAGAACAGTAGGAAAATTATAGATCAACCTTACTTATAAATATAAATAGTTAACAAATTGCATTTAAGAATATGTATGTCAGATAGCCATAGCAAGATATATCCCAGTAACACAAGAGTGGTTTAACTCAGAAAAATCTATTAATATAATTTACATTATTGATAGATTTAAGGGGGAGAAAAAACATGTTATTTCAATAAATGAAGAAAATTATAAAAATCAATATGGTTGTAAAACAAAAAAGAGAAACATAGCCTCTTAACAGACTAGAAATAGAAGAGAACTTCCTTAGCCTGATAAGCTATATTTTCAGCAAGTATTATATATAATGGCAAAATGTTAGAATCATCCTCTTTCAAATTAGACAACTATGCACTAGAATTCCTAGACAGTGCACCAAGATGAGAAAAAAAAATGTGAGGTATAAGAATTGGAATGAAAAACTACAGTTGCCAATATTCCCAGACTATGTGATCATCCACATAGAAAATCCAAGAGAACTTTGTTCAGCAAGGTTGTTAAATACAAGATCAACATGCCAAAATCAAGAATAGTACAATATGTTCAAATATATTTAAGAAGGCCTGAAAAGTAACTGTTAAAAAAGTGAAAAGAAAGAAGTGATCTATGCAGAATATGTTTCAGCAACACATATGGCAAAATATTAATATCCAGAATACCTCGAGAACTCCTACGAATTAATAGGAAAAAAGATGAAGAACCCAATAGAAAAAAAATGGGGAAAAGACATGAACAGGTGCTATTTCACATAAAAGGGAATAGAAATATGACTAGACCTGAAAAGATACTCCATATCACTCGTAATCAAAGAAATACAAGTTCAGGTGACAACGAGATTATCATTTTATTCTCACCCTGATTGATAAAAATTAAGAAATCTGACAATACCAAATGTTGGTGAGGCAATGAAGCAATGAGAATTCTTACATACTACAGGTGGTGCAGCTACTTGGAAAACAACCTAGTAAAATACAACATGTCCCCTAGGTCACTGTGCTCCCATACCGTTTCGCCTCTCAATCACTCCCACATATAGGGATTACATTAGTGCCACCATCTTGTCTTTCCTTAATGAGGCTGAGAAAGCTCACATATGTTGCCAGACTGCACATACGTTATAATGTTTCACAGTCTTCTTTCTACCCTCTTAACAGGCAGTGATTCTCTGTGTGGTTTGGGGCAGTAATGGGGACCTTAAATCTGTGGATAATCGACCCAAGCCCATGAGGTCTGTCCCAGCTGTGGTGCATCCCCATGTTCATCCAGCAGGGGGCGAGTCAGCCACCTGCCCTCTTCCCTGGGAGGGCATTATTGCCTCTTAGCTCCAGGAAGACAGCTAATTAAAAAAAGAGAAACAATCATTATGTCATTTAAGAAAAATGTTGTACATATTTATTAACCAAAATCATGGCAAAGAAACAGTAAATTAGAAAGAACAAATTCATTCATAATCCTATCAAAACGACTATTAATATTTTTATATTCATATCTCACATTTTAAAAGACTTTTTTTTTTTTTTTACAAATTAGCAAATTATTGATACTTTGTATCCCACCTTTTTTGTATAACACTACCTTACCAGCGTTTTCCATCAACGGTTACATAATAGTCCCTTGAGTAGATAAACCATAATTCTTACAACTCTTTCTTTACAGAAAGGCATTTTGGTAGTTTTGATTGTTGTGCTATTACAAACAACAGTGAATAAACATTATTCTGTATTTTGTATTTATATTTATTTCCTTAGCAGCAATTCCCAGAAGTGGAATTGTTGGAACCAAGAGAAATGAAAATACTTACAGCTCAGGCAAATTGCTTTCCAGAAGAATTGCCCTACTTTTATTCTTCCTGCAGCACAGTATGAAAGTTATTGTTTCAGAGGTGAATTTTTTATAATTAAACTTTTTATTTTGAGATAATTGTAGATTCACATGCAGTTGTAAGGAATATACAGAGAGATTCCACTTGTTCACCCAATTTACCCCAATGGTAACATCTTACAAAATCATAGTACAATATCCCAGCCGGGATACTGACATTGATACAGTCACACTACAGACATTTCCATCACCACAAGGATCCCTCATGTGGCCCTTTGATAGACACACTGGCCTCTTCCCCCCTGTCCCTGACCCTAGCAACCACTAATCTGCTCTCCATTTCTTTATTCTTGCCATTTCAAGAATATTATACAGGTGGAATCCTGAAGTGAAGTTTTAAAGAAAATTGTTGTCAAAACCAGATGAAACAAACTTACGAACAGAAGAACTACAGAGAACACATTTTTTAATTGGCTAGTCTCTAAACCAGCACTGTCCAATAGAAATGTAATGCAAGCCACATAATGTGATTTAAAATTTTCTATAGCCACTCTAAAAAGGTATATAGGTAAAAATTTTAATAATATATTTTATTTAGCCCAATATGCCATTTCAACATGTAATCAATATTTATAAAAATCATTAATGAGATAGTTAACATTTTTTTTTCATACTAAGTCTTAGAAATCTGGTGTGCATTTCATACTTACTGCGTGTCTCAATTTGGACTCGCCATGTTTCAAGTGCCTGAGAGCTACATGCCGCTGGTGGCTGCCATATTGGACAGCCCAGCTCTAATCCAAACTGAGCTGAAATCAGATCATGAATTCTGCACAGCTCTGGGCTTCTGAGGGTCCTCATGTTGGCTGGTGGTTCTCCAAGTTGGCTGCACGTTAGAATCACCTGGGAGTTTTTTTAAATACTGATACCTGGTCCCTCCCCACCCGCCCCCAGAAGGTCAGATGTAATTGGACTCAGAAGCAACCCAGCATTGCGATTTCTGTAAAATTCCCTGGGCAACACGCATGGGCAGCAGGAATTAAGGACCACTGGTATAAGAGCTTGGGGTTGGAGCCTGTCTGATCCTGTCTGGCCGTGGGCTCCTGGGAGAGGTCATGGGCACACTATTCCCTGTTCTCCTCTCAGTTCGTCACCCATCACTGTCCCCCCACAACTGCCACCTTCGTATGCCTAGTGTTTTCCGTTCCGGGCTGAGCCAGCTCGGTGATCAACCTGGCTTCCTCTCTGGGCCCAGGAATGAAGGTGACCCTTTGCTGAGAGCCCATGGCCTACTTTACGTCGTGCCGTTTTCGTAGCAACTCTGTAAAGAAATTACCATCCCTGTTTAATTGATGAGACTCCGGCCCTCCTCAACTGGCAGGACCAGGAGCCACACAGCCCAGCCCGGGTCCCCCAGCACATCCGCAGCCGCCTCCACGCAGCGGCCCATGGTGTCACGAGCTGAGCATCGAACAACCACGGCAGTGCTGGCCCGGCTTAGGTTAATGCTCATCCTGCCTTGTGCTGCTTTTTCCAGACCAGTGCTCTGCAATGCCCAGCGGCATGTCACTGGCCGAGAAGCAGGAGGAGCAGCAGCCCCTCCCCTCCTTGTCACCACCCGTCTCCTGGGGCCGCGCGGGCAGTGAAATCCCTCCATCTTGGCAGTGAGTTCCCTCCCCAGGCCTTCTGTTCTGCCGTCCAGTCAGGAGACATTAAGATCTCTTTTAAAACACTGCAGACACCTTGAGTTCATCTCTCTGGAGTCATGAGGCATCTGCCAGGGCCCTGACTCGTGGTGTCCGCAGCAGAACCCTCCAAGGGCCACTGGGCCTCAGGTTTGCTCAGACAACGTTTCATCTGACGTCGTGGGGGGCCGGGTGGGGGGAGCAGAAAAGGCCGGGCTGAGAACTAACTCCTCAGAGAAACACGTCATCCCTTTTAAAGCTTTTTCTCTCCTTGAGCATCTAGTTCAGGGCTCTTGCCCTGAAGTGGCTGGTGTCATTTCCCTTTTTGCACTAGTGTCTGGGGGCTAGAACTTGCAGGTGGGGACACGGGGGAGCAGGCAGCGAGAGAGGGTTGGGGGGAGAAGGGGTGGCTTGGGTGTGTGTGCTACATACCACTGGAATCCTGATTTACAGTGAAACGTGCTGCAGGCAGGGAAAGGATGCCGGAGGAGGTATTTATAGACGCGCGCGGTGCTTTGTAACCTGCCAGGGCCACATGTGGTTGTCTCGCAAGAGTCCTCGTTGGGCAATGCAGCATTTCTCTTGAGGGGCATGTCTTCTGCAGGCACTAGTGCATTCCAGGGGGCTTCTCTAAAGACAGACTTGTGTCCCTCCCCAGGTTCCCCCAAACCCTCCTTCCTCCCTCTGCCCAGAAGGAAGAACCAGCAAAAAAAGAAAATTTCTCTTGAAACATAAATACTGACTCTAGTCATGGAGGCAGCTGGGCATGAGCAAGAATAACTCAGTGTCCAGCAAGAAACACGTGGTGGCTTTCCCTTCCTCCTCCTCCTCCTCGTCCTCTTCCTCCCTCTCCCTCTCCCTCTCCCTCTCCCCTCCCCCCTCCTCCTCCTTACCCTCCGCCCTCTTCTCCTCCTCTCCCTCCTCTCTCCTCTCCCCCTCCTCCCTCCTTTCTCCTCCATCTCCTCTTCCTCTTCCTCTCCCCTCCTCCTCCTCTCCCTTCTCCTCTTCTTCGTCTCTTACTCTTTTCGTCTTCTATTATCACTATCTTATAAAGAAAAGATCTAGTTCAGCCATCCACCTGAGTGATGCAAAGGCCAAGGAGAAAAGAACTTGAATCTTCCACTATCTCATCTTAGGCAAAAGTCTGATAATGTTGAGAAAGATTAGGTCAAAGTTTCCATGTGTCGCCAAGGAATCTCTGTTTTTCAGAAGGGAGAGTTTCCAAGGGGGTGAGCAAAGCAGTCTGTCCAAGCTCACCTCTGCAGCCCCTTGAGAACCAGGCTGAGGATGAGGGAGAGGCAGTTTAGCAGAGCAGATATTCGGGCCAGATTGCTGGGTTCAACTCCCGGCTTCCCCACTTTGTAGCTGGGTGACCTTGGGCACATGGCTTTAGTAGTCTGTGTCCCAAACCCTTCATCTATAAAGTTGGGATAGCAAGCACGGCCACGGTGAAGATGAACTGTGACACACCCAGACCCATCACAGTCACAATATCAAATGACTAAGAAAAAATATTGAAAGCAGCAAGAGAAACACGATTCATTGCAGACAAGGGAACTTAGCTCCCAATAAGATTAAGAGCTGACTCCTCATCAAACACCCTGGAGTCAGGAAGGCAGTGGGATCTAGTTAAACTGCTGAAATAAATAATAAAAAAAAAAACCCTGGCAACCAAGAATATTAAAGCCAACAAAACTATATTTCAAAAAATGAAGATGGAATAAAGACACCCCAGATAAACAAAAACTGAGAGAATTTGTTGCTGGAAGAGTCGCCTGACAAGAAATGCTAAAAGAAGTTCTTCAGGTTAAAAACAAGGGAGATCAGATATTAATTTGAGTTCCCACAAAAGACAAAGAGTAAAGGTAATTATGTAGGTAATTATAAAAAAAAAAGGGTATCATTGCATATTTCTTCTCCTGACAGATATAAAAAGCCATTGCATAAAACAATATGTATATAATTGTATTGCTGGGCTTATAACATACAGAATTGCAACATATTTGACAATGACAGCAAGAAGGAGGTAGGGGAGGAAGCACAAAGCCATACTGGGGTAAGGAAATGACATCAAGTGGAGCCCAAGTGCACAGGAAGAAATGAGAACCAGAAAAGTTAATTAAAAGGCTAATATAACGAATTCTAAAAAAAGAAGGAGAACTAGGCGCACATACCATGTACCAGGCTGGAGTCCCTATTTTAGGCTTGTTACATACATTAGCTCATTTAATCCTCATAACCCTTTGAAGAAAGGTGCTATTATTATCCCCATTTTAATCACAGTGCCTACTGCAAAAGGTTTTGGGGAGGATTAAGTGAATTAATATGTGTAAATTGCTTAGAACAGCGTCTGGCACGTGGTCCTGGTCTCCAAATGTCGTCCTGCGGGAATCGGGGAGGCAGACACGTTAGGTAGGCGAGGGAGACGGAGGAAGGGTGGAAACCCAGCTTCCTCCGTGGGCTTCTGCAGCTGGGTCTGATGGACGGCCACTGTCACCAGAATTAGATCAGGTCTGAACATTTTTCCTGTCTGCACATATTAAGACACAGGGTACACAGTTGTTTTCCGTTTGTCACTGGTTTTTATTGCAACCAGTAGCTGCAGGGGCAGTGAGTGAGTGCTGGTGGCTCAGCCAGTGCCCCCGGAGGTGTGAGCGGGAGGAGGCGGTGGCTGCAGCAGGCTTCTAATTGCCAACAATTAAGGCTTCATGTCACTGATTTATGGACTTTGCAACCCGCGTTGCCAGTGTGTTTCAGTGGAATCTAAAAGAAGGAGGAAATATGCAATCCTGCCTTTTCTAAAGGGTGTTTTGGTTTCTGCAAATGCTGCAAAAATATTAATAAAAATCCATTTCTGGTGCGGTGGGAGTAGGATGTTGTCTTCCCATGGTGGGACTGGTGTTTAGGGTTGTGTGTCTCTTCTGCTGCTGGGGTCCCTGATGTGCCCCACAGCCAAAGTGTGACTTGGCAGGGCAGAGGGTAGGGTTATGTCTGCTGGCCACGGCTGGTGGTGGGACTGGCAGTGGTCAGAGGGGCAGAAAGCTCCACCGGGCAGACGTGTTTCCTCAAGAGCTCACCCCTATGTTGTTAAAGAGAGGAGGTGAAATTATTTAAATTTATGGATTATATGGAAGAAAGGGCTGGTCTCCATCTCTTCATAGGTAGAGGTGTGGGGGAAAAAGTAAACAGAGCTTGGGCTTGGAGGCAGACACACCTAGGTTTGAATCCAAACTTACAAGCAGTCTTAGGGATCTCTCTCTCTCTCCCTCCTCTCTCTCTCTCTATATATGTATATATAAAAACACATATATAATATATAAAATACTTATGTAGTATATGCGATGACATTTTTTAACCAAGCATATCATATTACACACAATTTCCTACATTTTTGCATTTATCACTTAATAAGAGAGCTTTCCATATTGAACATATGAAGCTTCCTCATATTTAATGGTTACAGGGTATTCTATTCTATGGTTAAACCCTAACTGATTTAACCAGCCCCCTCCCCTCATGGGTCACTTAAGTTGCTTGCTGCTTCTTGTGATTGCATGTAGTGCAGCAGAGACAGCCTTCTGCATGCATCTTGGCATAGCTTTGACAATAGGTCCGCGGAGTACATTCCCAGCCATGGACTGGCTAGGTCATGGAATAATTGGATGTTTAATTTTGGTGTATGTCACCAAACAGATCTGTACACTATACCAAGAGTATATGAGAGTGCATGTACCTCACAATCTCACAACCTCACCAGTCCTGAATATTTTCCTTCCTTCCTACCTTTCTTTCTCTCTCTCTCTTTCTGTCTTGCAAACAGTTTACCAATTCTACTGGTGGTATGTTTGTTTTCTTTTCATTAATTTCTGCTGTCTTATTTATTTCTTTACTCCTATTTTGAGGGGGTTAATTTACATCATTTGCATTCCTTTTCCATCTTCTTGAGATGGGTAGTTAGATAACTTATTTTCAGCCCTTCTTTTTTTTTTCTAATATGTGCTTTTAAGGTTATAATTTTCCTTCTAAGCTATCTTTGCTTTATCTAACAAGTTTTGATAAGTTATGTGTTCATCATCATTCAGTTCAACAAAGAGAACATCCTAAAATTAGTCATAGAAAAAAAAGGCACATTGGTTTCAAAGTAATTCTATGTATATTTTAAACCCACAAGACAGTATTATTATTCCCTATTATACTCACCATTTATTTAGATTTACCCACATAATTGCCCTTTTATTGTTCTTCCTTCTTTCTTGCATTTCTGTGCTTCAGTACTGGATCATTCTGCCTGAAGGATCTGTTCAGTATTTCTGTTGATGCAAGTCTGCTGATCACAAACTTCCTCTGTTTTTGTTTCCCTGAAAATATTTCTATTTTGCCTTCAATACTGAGGGATATTTTTCCTGGGTATGAAATTCTAAGTTGATGATTACTTTCTTTGAGCACATTAAAAATGTCATTATATTATTTTCTGGCATCCGTCACTCCTGTGTCTGATGTTTCTTTTTTGGTCTTAGTCCTGCCTCTTGGTCTGTCTGGTCACTTTTGATCGAATGCTAGACATTTGTATGGAAAACAGTAGCAGCTCTTGGTGTTGACATCTTCCCCAAGATAGTATTTATTTTTGCTTTTGGCAGTCTGCTGGATAGGAGAAGGTTGCCTCGATCCAGTCATGAACTGAACTGATTTGGAAATGGATTTCAGTTTTATGAAGGCTGATTTATTACTTGTTCACCTAGAGCTGAGTGTTACCAGAATCCAGGATTGAGCTATTTACTAGATCTGTCCTTCTTGGCAAGCTCTGAGATCTAGTGTTGACTCCGCTGCATCGTGAGGCTGCTATAGGTCTACAGCCCTGTGTTCAGCCTCTCAGATTCACGCTCTGTTCAAGCTGGCACATACATCACGTGGAAAAGTTGTGCAAAATGCCAGGCTTATCTCGACACATTTGCTTTATCTTCAGTTCTTGACCTCTAAAATCTCAGCTACCTTGATTGCTCAACGTCTTCCAACAGATTTTATCCAACTGTTTTAGTTATTTTCAGCAAGAGGGTTGGTCTAATACTACGTAACCTAGTTCATCATAGCCAGAAATAGAAGTCTAAACTCTCTTTTATTTCCATTTGTTATTTATTTTTTTCATCAGTATCAAATGTTTTAATTGTTCTAGCTACATAATAAGCATAAATGTTTGGTACTTACCACTCATTTATCTTCATCTTTAAAAGAATTTTCCTGGCTATTCTCAAATGTATCTTTCTTTAGACTAACCCCAGAATCATGTGTCATCTTCTAAAGAGAACTCATTGCATTGAATTCATAGATTAATTTATAGGAGAGTTGACATTTTTATGAACTTTCTTCCTATCTAAAAATGTGATATATTGTTTTATGTATCAATCTTATGTTTTATGTTCAATAGTTCTAAAGTTTTTTTAATGTATTCATAGCACCAGCACAAAACTTATTAAGTTTATCTCCAATAGTTTATCATTTTGTTGCTACATACGTACGATTTTTTTTTCCTGCATTACATTTTTCAACGGACTGCGGTTTGTGTATAGCTGTTGATTTTTTGTTATTTTTGTGTCTGGCCACTATCTCAATACATGTATTATTTTTAATGGGTTTTTTTTTAGCTGGTCTTAATCTGGGCATGCGTGTGTTTACAGTCTTGCACAGGTGATGATGATGCACCTCAAAAAGTTTCAAATCACTGATATAAGACATTTTGCTCTACATGGGAGGCCTTAGACTAGCAAATCATGTTGATGCAGCAAACATAGCAATCAAAGCTGAGCAGAGCCCAGGCATCAAATTCTCAGAAGAAGAGGAATTCTTCTGATGTGGCTAGTTTGGAATTCTCTGTGTCCTTACAACGGGATCTTTGTGGTATCTCAAGCACCAGGGGTAAAAATGACTTTGAAATGTTCCAAACCAGATCTGACAATATTTCTAAGAGTGCTAAAACAATTCATATCCTTTAATCCAGAAATTCCATTTGCAGGAATTTATCCTAAGAAAATACAGATGCCCACAGATGTTTAGCTATAAGTATGTTTATTTATTATCGTTTACAATGGGGAAAATTTAGAAATAACCTAGCTGTTCCACAGTAGGGAAATGGCTATATCAGTTTTGTATATGCAAATTAGAGACTATATATATCCCGAAGCCACTAAAAATAATGTAGAAAATATTGATGCTATTAAGTAAAATACAATTAGGCTACACTATGGTATGTGCAGTATGATCCTGTTTTTAATGCACAGAAAAATTCTGCAAAGAAGGTAATTTTAATGATATAATTACTATTATCACTACCTGGTTAGGTGGCCCTCCCACTTGACTTGGTGCCTGTGGTCATGCATTTGGAAAAACATTGTGGATACTTTACAAGATCTGTTGTTGGACCTTCAATAAAGTCACAGTCAGCTGCCACTTAAGCGAGACTTCTTTTGATAAGGTCAGTGCCCTTGGTGGGTGCCCACAATGCCTGTGGCCCACCGGTTACCTCCTGTAAAACCAAGGATGAAACACTGACCTCCACTCTAGGAGGTTTGAGGACACAGTGTTACAGGGTTATGCCCGAGTTCTGTGTCCTCAGCTCTGTGGCCTGGACTCCTGGCAGACAGACAGGCTGTGGCTTTGCTCTTAGTCTTGGGGCAGAGAATGCTTGAAATGCAGAAAGCATCCTCCTCGGTCCTCGCTTTTGTCGAAGGACAGAGAATACTTGCCCAGAAATGCTCACACTCTCCAAAGTGCATCAGTAATGGGCAGAGAGCTGGGTGGGACCAGCAGGGAAAACAGACAACTCATCAGGATCCCCCTCTCCCACCAGCCAGCAGCTTCATGACCACCTGGTGGGAGCAGTGTCTCTAAGAGGGTCCCAAGTCAGGAGAGCAGGATGGTAATGACACCTCAAGGTCTCCACCCCTTTCTGATGCTGGGCCCCTGCTGTGCTTGACATTTCCTGAGTAAGCACTTGACCTGTGTTTGCTAACACTATAGGATATGTGTCTACAGAGATGCCACTGTGCCTCCCAGGAAGACACCTCTTACACCATTATACAGAGCATTTTAGCTTCACACACAAAAGAGAAAAACCCTAAAGTCTCTCCAATTGGTTGATGCGGAAGTGAGAGAGGAGACAGGAGGGCTGAAATTTGCCAGGGGTGGAACTGCCATCATGAGAGAGAAGTTGGAGAGCTAGATGGAGATAGGGAAGTCTGGGCCATTTTGCCCCTTTTCAGGGGCAAATTTACCTTATTAAATCTGCGTGTTGTTTACTGCTCTTTGGGTGTCAGATTGTGTTGCCTTCTCATTGCAGCATTGTACTGAGACGGCACGAGGTAGCTCAGACTTATTTGATTACACTTTCATAAATCCTCACAATAACTCTTATGAAGTTATCCCTGTTTTGCAGATGAAGAGACTGAGGTTCAGAGTGGTGATGTGACTTGCCCAGGATGGTATGTAGTAGAGCCAGCATTACAACTCAGATTTGCCTAATCCCACGTGCCATTCACTCCCCCATGCAGCTGTAAATTTTAGGGATTAAACTATTAATATGGTACTCAGGCCCTCCATCACTAAATTACACTCAGGACAAGGCCACGCCTGGAATTTAAATCATATATTGGCAGTGAGAGGAAGATGCTGATTGAATAAGGAAGCTATCTTGGTAACTTCTGCTGTGTATCAAATTACCTCGAAACATAATGATGTAAAATAACACTTTTATTTTGCTCATGATTTTATGGGTCAGGAATTTGGGAAGTGCTCCACTGGGCAGTTCTTGCTTGGGGTTTCTCATGCAGCTGCCATCAGATGTTGACTGGGGCTGCAGTCATCTGAAGACTCGACTGGGCTGGACGTCCATCCAGGATGGCTCCATCTCATGGCTGGCAGCTGACACTGGCCATTGGCTGGAAGCTCAGCTGAGCTGTCACCCAGAGCATCTGCATGTAGCCTCTAAAGCAGTGGTTCTCAACCAGGAGTGATTTTTGCCCTTGAAGGGACGTTTTTGTCTGTCACAACTGGAGTGCTATTAACAGCTGGTGGATAAGGCTGTGGATACTGCTAAACATCCTGAAATGCACATAACAGTCCCCATGACAAAGAATTTTCCACCCCACATGCCTAGGGCTGAGGCTGAGAAACCCTGTTCTAAAGCATGGTGGTCCTGGGGTAGTCAGATTTCTTACGTGGGGGCCTGGCTTCCCTGAGGGAGTCCCCGAGAGAACCAGGTGGAACCTGCATCTCCTTTTACAACCCAGCCTCAAAGGTTGCATAGCGTCTCTTCCATGTGCTTCATTTGTCAAAGCAGTCACAAACCTGCCGAGACTCAACGGGAGAGGATGTGGACCCCCCTCCTCAAAGGGAGGAGTGTCAAAGAGTTTGTGGTCATTTTTTCACCACCATAGACAGTAACAGGGAACAGCATGGCGGGGAAGTTGGTGGGGCCACAGGACCACTGGGGGTTGTCCTCTGGTCACCAGCTCATCCTACTGGGTGTTGGCCACGCTGATGCTGTAACTGGCTCCAAAGCCTTGTCAAGAATCCCTATAGCCCACACCCTCCATCACAGCACTCCTGGGGTTCTCTGGACTAGTAGGAAACTGAGATCAGGGTGTCTGCATTTGACTGTCTTTCTACTTTCTCCTTCTATCTGGTTACACCCGACCCGTCCTCCTTAGTAGTTTGATAGGTGGGCTCGCACTCGCACCTGTAACCTCACCTACTTCTGGGCACCTAAAGCACTTCATTGCAAATTCTTTTATTCTTGGCTTGTGCAGGGGAATCTGCCATTAGTGATTTAATCTCCACATTTCTCCCTAATTGCTAGTCATGGGTGATAATTAGCATCTGATAATTATTCCTGATCATTAACAAGCTAATACTTAGAGGTAAAAGCACCTGGTAATCATCTTAAAAAGCTCAAAGCTGCCGTGCTTCTGGGCTCCAGTCTCCAAAGGGACATGTTGACATTGCATGTTGGCGTCTCTAACCTAGGAGTTAGCTGGAGACCTGCATTTTTGGTTACAAGGTCAATGATTGGAGAATGGATTAATCTTTAATTTAGTTTTATTCCTTGGTTATGGAAACAGTACTTACTATACATAAACGGCTCTGCACAGTGCCCGGCAGCTGATTGATACTTAGTAAATCATATTATTTATTTGTAAATAAATATCATTGCATAATAAAAGCATAAATATAATTTTGTAATGAATGTGATTCTTTTTCACCCCATGTAGCATTCTGTAAATTTACTGCATACTCTGGAAAGGGATAAGACTTTCTGGCTTTCCTAAGTACACTCTAGACTTCAGGGTCTGCTGTCGTAGAGTTCGGCAGGCAAGGTCACCTTCAGCCTTTTCTTTTATTTCTCGCTTTTGTAAATCCAGATCCAATCTCCTGTCCCCTTTCATCTTTGCAAATCCCCAAGACTCGAATCTTTTTCATCTTTCTGCCACACTTAACATTAAAATGGGCTGCTCAGCTGTGGCCAGGCAGCAGCCATCGTATTTCAGAAGCTCTGATCCATCTTCTCTGCAAGAAGCAGGGGCTTAGGCCATTGTTGCTTAATAATACTATTAATGATACCTTATGCCAGGATCATGCATTAGGTTTTTTCAAAGCACACTCATATTTGTTGTTGTGTTTAATCACCTCAGCAATTTCTGTGGAGTGAGCAGGACAGGGCTTGTTATTCTTCATGGGGGGCAGCAGGGTTCCCCAAGTGGGTTCCACAGAACTTGATGTTGTTTTGTGGCCAAATAAGTTTGGAACTACTGGAATAGCAAAGGTAAACGGGCTTTTCCAGCCTTTAACATAATGTGCAATGTGGTCCTTTAAGAGCGAGATGCAGTGCTTCCCAAGCTGTTTTTCACCAGAGTCCTCTTATCTAGAATATTGCAGGGAGCTGTTGCTCCATGGAACCCACTTTGGACACACTGGTGGGGGTGGTCTGAGAAAGGGCTTGGGAGTGAGGCAAGGTGAGGTTCAAATGCAGGCACCAGCATTTGCTCACTGAGTGATCTTGTGCAAGTTTCCTAACCTCTCTTAGCCTTGCTTTGCTTACCTGTAAAATGGGATGGTAATGGAATTGTAAGGATTAGAGAGCAAAGTGCTTAGCAGGAGCCTAACAATGGTAAACATTCGATTCAATATACTTTAGCTTTGATTATTATTCCCTTCCTCTGTGTTATCTGGCAGAAAAATGGGCTGCAGAGACTGTCTTAGTCCATTTTGTGTTGCTGTAAAAGAATACCTAAGCCTGGGTAATTCATACTGAGGTGTATTGAAGCTCACAGGTCTGCAGGCTGAGAAGTTCAAGGGCCCTGCCCTGGCTTCCTCCAGCAAGGGCTTTCTCGCAGCATCACAACATGGCAGAGAAGATCAGAAAGGAACCGAGGAAACATGAGGGACATCCTGGCTTTATAACAACCCATTCTCATGGGAACAAATTCATTCCTTTGAATGAATGCAGCCTCCGGGAAGCGAGAACTCACTCAGTACCGCCAGAACAGCACGGCCCAGCACCTCCCAAACACCGCCACAGCGGGGGGTATAAATTTCAACGTGAGCTCTGGTGGGGACAGACCAACCATATCCAAACCATAGCAGAGAGGCTAATTTCCAACATTACGCAGATATTTAGTGGCATTGCCGAGTATAAAATCTAGCTTTCTTGGCTCCCAGTTCAAGACACTTTGCATCATATGGGGCTCCAGGAGTCTCATCCCTTTGTTCTCTGCTTCCTTGGTCGCTGCTAACCATCCTCGGGGTTCCAGTCCCATTTCCTCTCGCAGATGCTGGGGTTTTGTGAGCCTCAAGTGCAAGTGAAAGTGCTTAGCTGTTATGAAAATCTTCATTATCATTACAACATCACTACCGCTTCCCACCAGCCTGCAGCAGCCGTTCCCTGGGGCTCTGTGTGCCCGCCCTGCCACCCGCTCCTTGGACCCGGGTTCTGCTGTTGTGATGCCGCCCACCTTGCACATCTTCCCGGCTTGTGAACTCCGCGCGCGGCAGTGGCCCTGAGTCTGTCGCCTCTTCCGCGGCAGCAAGCCCAGGGTTATGGGTGCTTCATTAGATGTTTATGTTAGATACAAGCTGCCCTGCTCCCTCGCCCTCCCTACTGCGTGGAGAATGATTTGGCTGGCTGGGGAGGGCTGGCTGTTTCACATTTTATTTCTGCCTTCTTTGTCAAAGACAACCCAGGAAGGATTGTCGCGGCTTCAACGCCTCTCCAGCCTGGCAAACATGGTGAACACACACCATCACAGGTCTCCAGGAAGCCGGCGTGTGGCTCGCTCTGCAGATCCATCAACTCTCCCACAGTCAGCTGCCGGGGCAGGGCCGGCGCGGTGGAACCAGAGCCAGGATGGTCACAGCTCCTCACGAGAGTGCTGATCTCCCTCCTGCTCTCACCCACCCACCGACCCCAGCCCCCACCCCCCAACGAGCGCAGACTCGGCACACGAATCTGGCTTCTGTCCCTTTTCAGCTGTCTCTATATCCACCTGTGCCTGGGAGCTCAGCCGGGACATGCCGCCATCCCTTGGGTAGGGCCCTGGGACACCACCGAGGCCTTGAACTTGGGGGACCCCACCAAGGCACTGCTGTACCTCTTTCCTGAATATCACTAACATCCCGTTTCAAAATTTCTGACTTTGCTATATTATAAGGGGCCAGAAAGATGCTGACAGTGTGGCCACCTTGTGACCATGACGGCTTGGGTGAGAGACCCTGTTTGAGTTGGCCTAGGCCCCACGCTCTCCTAGAGATGGCCCTGCCTGCCCCTCTGCCGCCGTTGGGTGACCCCTTCTGGGTTGTCGTCATATCCCGCCTTTCACCGTTGACGGCAGCTGCTACATTGTGATGCCATCACCTGTTTGCTTGGCGTGGCGCTTCCCGGATATCAGCAGGCAGACAACTCACCTGGATCCTGTTAAGATGCAGATTCCAGTCTAGGAAGTGAGAGAGCCAGAGAGTCTACTGTTCTAACAAGCTCCCGTGACGCCGACGATGCTGGTCCACGGACCACACTTTGAGTCGTGGAGGGCACCTGAAGGTCACGTGGCTGGTCACATGGGCTGTGGGTTAGGATTGGGGTTAGGGGTTAGAGTAGGGTTAGGGTAGGGTTAGGGTTAGGGTTAGGGCGGGCGTCAGTGGATGAGCTCGTGGCTGAGCTGGCATAGACTCAGCTTCTCTCTGGCTAGTCCAGAGCCGGCTCCTGCCAATATGTTGTGCTGTGTGGGCAAGGGTCGGGTCATTTCGGGTTAGGTGGATTCCATTGCACTGGGACTGTGGTGTGGCTTCTTGTGTTGATCCAGTCCTACAGCTGACTTGAGTCACATGTGGAAGAAACCTGCCCCCAAGAAGCCCTCCCTGCCCCTCTGCCTCTTCCCAGAGCTGCTCCCACCTCCCCTTCTGGGGCCCGCTACTCTCACAGGCTGTGTTTGAGCTTCAGAATCCTTCTCAACACAGAGAAGCCCGCCCAGCACAGTTCTCTCCTCCACTCTTCCTCTCTGCTTCCTGGGCAAGTCTCAGCCACAGCTCTCACTGGCGCATTTGGGGGCACCTCTGTTCTTCTAGATGGGGAACTCTTCAAGGGCAAGGACAATGTCGTGTTCATTTTTGTATCTCCCGTGTCTGGCACAATGGACTGAGGAATGAATGAATGAATGAATGAATGAATAGTAGTACCCAGCAAAGGGGACTCCCAGAGAGGACAAGGGGCCCTTGCAGTGGCATGCCAAGAAAGCTGTGAGTTCCTGAGGGGGGAGGAAGAGGGTGGCACCTGTGTCATGGTGGCGAGGCATCCAGGGAGTTGCCTGGTGGTCTTGATCCATCTGTTGAGCCGGACAGGGTTGACTTTAGTTACTGGCTCCTCATCTTGGTCTTCCCAGAGCTGTGGCCACTGCCAGATGCTCACCCTCTCTCCCTGCCCCCAGATCCCCTCCGTGCTGGTGGGAGCACGGCCTCTGGCCACCTAGCGTCCAGCCGCGAAGATGAGTGCCTGCGGGAGGAAGGCCCTGACTCTGCTGAGCAGCGTCTTTGCCGTCTGTGGCCTGGGGCTCCTGGGCATAGCGGTCAGCACCGACTACTGGCTGTACCTGGAGGAGGGCGTGGTCCTGCCCCAGAACCAGAGCACGGAGATCAGGATGTCCCTGCACTCAGGCCTCTGGCGGGTCTGCTTCCTTGCAGGTAAGGGTGCCCCGGGTTGGGGACACCCCACCCCCCATACCAGGATCACCTGTCCCAAGAGATCCTTCCCTGGGAAGAGATGGCCCAGAGAAGCTGGGAGGAGCCAGTTCACCATGAACGATCCCCATAAACTCTGGGCGCTGCTCCCTGCAGAGACCAGGACCCAGCTGCAAGCTTCAGCCCTGATTGGCTGTGTCCTCTCACCTCCCAGGGCTTTCCTCCTGGAAGATGACTGTGACTGTGCCTTCCCCACACTCTGCTCCCACAGAATGAGAATGAGAATGACATTGCACAGGTCTCGAGTGCTCTTGCACGCCTTGGCTCATTGAACTATTGATCCCATATAATCTTCCAAACAACACTGCAAGACAGGACTCGTTACTATTTCCACTTTACAAATGGGGAAATGTAGACTTGGGGAGGGTAAGTAAGTCTCCTTAACTTCCTTGCATCCACTAATTTGCAGGCTGGGAAATACTTAGCAGTTTCTCGGTTCCTCTGTCCATGAAACGGCATAGGGAATGCACCAATGCAGGTCCCTGCAGCTCTGCAGAGGGTGCAGCTTTTGATCCTGTCAGTCTGGGCCTCCCTTCTGCTTGCTAAGGCTTCTCTGGAATCCTTGGAGTTCTTACTCCAAGAGCTCTGTCCCTTATACCTTTGTCATGGCCCAGGACCAGCCTGTACAAGAAAAGCATCTCCAAGTCATGCAAGACTGGCCACAGCCTGGGCTGGCCAGGACTGCCACAGTGTGGTCACAGGGCTTTTCTTGGTAGGGTCCTATAACCTTCCTGTGCATTGCAAAGAGACACGATTTGGTTCTCCCCGATTTTTTTCCTCCAGCTTGATAGGAGCGCTTTGGGGGATTGGGTGGCAGTTGGTGCCCAGCAGTATTTAGAGAGGCCTGGCCTCACTTGTTGAGTCTGCCTCGGGAATGGCATCCAGTTCTGACTTCTTCTCCCACTGCCCCAGACTGTGTGATATCAGTCCCTGTTTAAATCTGAAGCCGAGTTTGAAGTCACCAGGATCTGGTTTCCAAAGTGGTTGACAAGGCTTTTGGAGTTCTGCTCCATGATGCCCACACTGGTGAGTCTAAGTCAGCCACATGCCATCATCAGCCCCATCTGTCCAAAAGCAATGAGACGGCACCAGGTGTTTGGTCAGTCAGGGGATTTGCAGAGCCGACCTCTTTGCATGTGACTCCAGTGGTTGGGTCCATCCTCACAGAGGTGCTTCTCCAGGAAGGATTTGATGTCAGGACGTGCTGCCACCCCTGCTGTGCACCACTAGCCAGGGACAGGACCTCCCTAGGGTTTGGATCCAGCCCAGGTGCAAAGACACAGTGGTTCAAAGATCCTAGATGCAATTGGAAACACCATTTGAATGGACTAACTTCAAATCCATGTTCAAGAAGGACCTGGAAATTTAAAAGATTCTTGTCTCCACAGGTGAGGAGCGGGGACGCTGCTTCACCATAGAATACGTGATGCCCATGAACTCCCAGCTGACGTCCGAGTCCACGGTCAACGTTCTAAGTAGGTGCCTTGAACTTTGCACCCGGGTCACTGGTTGCAGAGAGAGGAGCAGGGTAGAGGGAAGAGTCAGGGTGGCCGGCGTACTTCTCAAGAGCTAATGCCCTTAGGCCCAGCTGGGTGTGCTGGCCTGGCTTCAGCAGCTCACCCTGCACATTAATTTCCCAGTGGTGGAGACAGGTTGCTGTAGTGACCCAGGCAAGCAAGACAGCTTCCATACCCAGGGAACTGAACTCTCTGGACCCCAGTGAGACTCACTGCTTGGCCCTGACCTCACCAGAGTTGGTTCTGCCCCCAGAGTGAGGTTGCAATACTGCAATGCGATTCTGATATTAATCACCTGCAGTTAACACAGGCTCCACAGGTGTACGGTCTCAGTCTTCAACAAGACTGCCCTCACCTCAGAGGCCTGCTGCAAGTTCAGAGGTCCCCAGGCCACCTGCACTTCTGACCAATTGGCCACAAATGTGGGAGTTCCCATGACTCCCTCACGTTCAATAATTTGCTGGAAAGACTTGCAGAACTCAGGAAAGGCCCCCTATACTTGCCGTTACAGTTTTATTATAAAGCATGCAAATCAAGACTGGCCAAATGAAGAGACACATAGGGCAAGGTCTGGGAGGGTCCCCAGTGCAGAGCTGTAGTGTCCTCTCCCCATAGAATCAGGATGTGCCACATCCTAACACATTTATGAGTTCATCAACCAGGAAGCTCAACCAAGCTTTGGAGTCCAGAGTTTTTATTGGGTTCCATTACGTGGGCATGATTGGTTGAACTCAGTCTCCAGCCCCTGCCCTCCACAGAGGTCAGGCTCATAGCGCATGGCTCAAGACCACAATCCTCTAATCACTTGGTTGGTCTTCCCAGCCCCCATTTTGAGTCACCTCATTAGCATAAACTCAGGTGTGGTTGAGGGGCCCACCATGAATAGCAACACTCCTGTTGCTTGGGAAATTATAAGAATTGAGAGGTTATCTGTCAGGAATCAGGGACAAAGACTGGATAAATTCTTTATTATACAACAGAACTGCTCCTCAAGTAATCACAAGTTGAAGAAGACAGAGGTCAGTGACTGTCCTGTGTGCCGCTCAGAGCAGCCCCTTGCCCAGGGAAATGGTGACTGCCCCTGGGAGAGGAAGCCAGATGGCGTGACCAGGCCCTGCCGCAGCTGCCATCCTGGCTGGCAGTGTGGACTCCCGGGAAGGAAGTAGCTTATGCCCGGAGGAAACGACAGAGGCCCTGAATATACTGGCACTTGAAGTCAGTCCTTCCAGCCACCCCCCAGGGGAAAAAGCCCTGCCAGCGCTGGGAGGTCCCCAGGCCATCCAGTGGGGGATGGAGCCTCGGGAGCTGGTACAGGGGCTCTGAGGACCTGGTGGCAGACGCTGCCAGGAACACTGGGGTCCGGATGATGAGAAGGGAGCAATGCCACCACAGGCTGATGGGCCATTCTTTTGTCCCCTCACCTAGAGATGATTCGCTCAGCCACACCGTTCCCTCTGGTCAGCCTCTTCTTCATGTTCATCGGCTTTATCCTGAGCAACATCGGACACATCCGTCCCCACAGGACGATACTGGCCTTCGTCTCCGGCATCTTCTTTATCCTCTCCGGTAAGTTGTTTTCTATTGATGGACTTTTGACATTTAGCCTGTAAACAGGTCTGCTCTGGGAAGTCCTGGTCATGGCCAGGGGTCAGCCCCTGGCCCTGGAAATGGGACAGGCTGAGCCAGTGACCTGGGCAGAACACAGTCAGACCTGGGGGAGACTTCTGATGACCCTGGGTCCATCCGTCACCTTCTAGAAGAGAAATGGAGGCTCCCGAGGAGGAGTGGCTGGGCTGGGCAGGCTCACCCGGGGCAGAGCTGGAGAGGAGTCTAGACTTCTTTCCTCTCTGAACACACTGCCAGCCCAGCTCGTACATTTTAGTTCCCACCGATAATGAGTATTCCTCTGTTGGAGGGGCTATGTCTTCATATTTTTGCATGAACAATGAACACAATCAGCCTTTGGAATGGTGGCTTCTTCACCCCCTACCCTCAGCCCCCAGCTGTCCTCAGGAGACTCCAATCCTCCCCTCCATTCTCCAGTCGCACATGCACACCACACCCTGGGCCCTCCCAGGCCCCTTCAACACCAACCTGTCTTCCTGGACTGACACCACATTGTACTTCATTCATTCTTCCTTCCATTCATTCATTCATTCATTCATTCATGATATCTACCAGGCCTTATTCTGTGTGTGGCATCACTGCCCACAAAAGCTAAGTGCAGTGGGAGATACAAACAAGTGGACAGGTATTTCCTGTCCACAGGAGCCCAGCGTGACAAGAGCTGTGACGGTCATCTGCAGCCTGCAGTGGGGCAGGAGCAGTGGCTGAAACTCAGACCAAGGGCTGGGAGGGAAGACCACCGGGAGGAGGTGAGCTAAAGGACAAGCAGGGGATTAGGCAGAGAATCGAGGCTGGGGGTGGGGGCTGGAAGGACCTTGGAGGGAAGGGGGAGGATGAGACATTGAGGGGGGAACCAAGCATGCTCATCACTCATCGTGGCGAGCATGAGGAGAGCCTGGGGAAGGCATCCAAGGTCATCTTACAGATAGAAGATTTTAAGCCAGGGAATGACATGACCAGATCTGGATTTTAGCATGACGCCCTGGGGAGTGGAGGGAGGGAGGGAAGCATGACAAGAGGCAGGGAGACTAGGCAGGAGGTGACTCCAGTACAGGAGAGAGGTGATGGTGGAACAAACAGGGCTATGACAGTGGAGAGAGAGAAATGAGAGAGCTCCAGTGACATTTGGGAGGTCAACAGGACCAGGACTAGGCTTCAAGCAGAGTGGCAAGGTGAGGGCAAATTTCTTGCTTGGGCACGAGGTGGGTGGCACATCACATCATTAATCTAGGGACCACAGGAGAAGGAGCAGATTTGGGGCAAAGATCTTGAGTTTAGTGTGAGAAATGCTGAGTTGGACGTGTCCATGTGACACCTGGGAGAAGGTGTCCAGGAGGCTGCTAGAGGTCAGGTCTGGGGCTTGTGGGAGTGTCTGGGGTCAAAGACAGACAGAGATTTGGGAGACGCCGACCTAGGGAGTAGGAGAGAGTCCACGGACAGGGATGAGATTTCTCACAGGAGTGCGAGCGAGAAGGAGAGGGAACAAGGTAAATAAAGGTAGGCTCTTTCTCCCCTTCACTGTGACCTGCGAATATTCATGGACACCTTTTCTTTTGGAGATAATGACTCAGGCCAAAGGAGTGACTCTCAGGGCATGTATTTTAGGTGCCTTGGACTGGTTGATTGGGGAGGGGACCCTGAGAAGGAGATGCTTGGATGGAAGATGGGTCGGTGAGTGAATAACTGATGGATAGATGGATGGGTGGGTGGGTAGATGGATGGAAGGAAAGGAAAACAGCTATTGGACACCAGCAATTCTGATTGTCACTTGATTCCTAAGTCACTTTAGGATCCTTTCCCCAAAATTTTCATGTTAACATAGCCTGGGAGCCAGGTGGCAGAATGCCTGATGTCCAAGAGCTATTCTTTCTCCTTCCTTCCATCCATCCATCCATCCATTCACACACCTACGCACTCTTCCATCCATCTGTCCATCCATTTTCAATCTACCGCTGATCTGTCTTCCATCCACTCTTCCATCTACTAATCCATCCTTCCACTCTTCCATCCACCAAACCAAACGTATCTAAGAAGCATGTGCAATGTCATTAGCCCAACCTTTGCATGGCGATATTTCCACCTCGTCCCAAGTCACAGACCCAGGGTTAAGCTCTTTTTCCTACTGTGAGCTACACAACAGCCAAGGCTATCTAGGAGCTTTGAGACACCTGGGGTTGTGCAGCATTGGGCTGCAGGATCAGAATGCAGGGTTGAGCTGGGCCGTGTGAAGTTGTTTTAATGATAATAAAGAGGGTTCATTTGGGGCAGCAGTGATTCCAACACGAGTTAAATACCAAGGAAGGCTTCAATGACACCTGTTTTCCTCTAACATTCACCGTTCCGTATGCCCCAGTTTCATAAAATAATGCAAATGGATTAAACCTGAATAGCTCAAAACAGAGTAATTAATTATGTCTTGATTCAATTACAGTTACTAATTGATGGGCCTGAGGCAGTCATTGGCACAGTGGCAGCAGGAGTTTGGGCCCCCTGGCCTCCTGGTTGAAGGTTTGCCAGCATCTGGACAAACTCTCTTTCTCTCCCCTGCCTAAAGATCTCAGACCACACCCTGTGGTCAGGTGGGCCACACAGCCCACGGGCCATATTGCCAGACTCCACAGTGATGTGTACAGCTGGAGACAGGGGTTGGGGACCTTGGCTACCCCTGCTGAGGGGACCTATTTTACTCCTCCGTGTAGTAAAAGCCACTTGCCAGTTCAGTGGTTCACACCCCCGGTTCACATTAGTGTCACCTGGGTAGCTTTAAGAAAATGCAGTGCCAGGTTCCCAGCCCAGGCCGAGTGAGTCAGCATGTACAGGGCTGGTGCTCAGGCACGTCTGTGTGACGGGTGTGGACAGCTGGGTGAGAACCACTGAGCGTGGCCCATGGCCGAGGAGGGAGTTGGACAGGACACTTCCTTACCTGCAGCCATCTGCTATCCAGAAAGTGCTGGTCTAAGAAGGGTCCTCCAGGAGGAGACTCCTGCTCTCCCTTGAACTCCAAAACAAATGCATCATCACTCCAAGGCAGGCGGCTTTGCTCCTGAACCGTGAGGGGAGGTGATGCCGAGTCAGCCAACTCTCTGGGCCTCTGTGCTGAGAGTCCCCTCTGCTCCCCTGTCCCACCCAGGCCTCTCTCTCGTGGTGGGCCTCGTGCTGTACATCTCCAGCATCAACGACGAGGTGCTCAACAGGACTAAGGACCCAGAGACCTATTTCAACTACAAATACGGATGGTCGTTTGCCTTCTCTGCCATCTCGTTCCTTTTAACAGAGGTGATCCCCCTTGTCCCGCTGAGCCAGGGCAGGCTGGGGGGGTGGGGAAGCTGAGCCAGGAGGAGGGAATCACTCCACAAGCATCCTGGGCTACCCACTCTACTTCCCTGCTTCATCCCAGAAGGTGTCGTGCTCTTACCTTTCCAGGTCTCCTGCACCCGGGACGGCCCCAGGGCCCACTCCTGTCCCCACTTCCATGTCCCACCCCAGACGACCCCCCGCCCCACAGACCCCAGCCGGAGCAGTTAAGGCAGGCCCCGGGCGGTGAGCTCTCCCTGCTTTCTCCTCGCCATAGAGTGCCGGCGTGATGTCCGTGTACCTGTTCATGAAGAGGTACACCGCCGAGGACATGTACAGGCCTCACCCTGGCTTCTACCGCCCTCGGCTGAGCAACTGCTCCGACTACTCCGGCCAGTTCCTGCACCCGGACGCCTGGGTCCGGGGCCGCAGCCCCTCCGACATCTCCAGCGACGCCTCCCTGCAGATGAACAGCAACTACCCTGCCTTGCTCAAGTGCCCCGACTACGACCAGATGTCGTCTTCACCCTGCTGAGCCTCGGCCGCCTCCCGCCCTGGACCGCTCTCCCTGGCCGGCCGATTGCCACCCGCCCCGCCACCCCCCGCTGCCCCGCCGCTCCCGTGGCGGGCGTGGGAGCCTGGGGCGGGCGGGCGAGCTGCTTGGCCGAGAGCACGGGTGAAGCCCCGCCCCTGGAGTGCCAATCACGGCAGCGGCTCTAGGAAGCCCGCAGCTGTCCCCTGGCCCCGTGACCCGCTGTATATTGTTCCTGCGCTCCCAGCTTCCTGGCCTCAGGCTAAGGCCAGCTCTGAGATGCCAAGTTCGTTACAGGGACGCAGCAGGACTCGTGCACTTGCCACCTCACGTTCGTGATCTGCGCCGTGGGGCCTAAGCGCAACTGATGTGGAGGTCTGGCTGGCTCAGAAACGTCAAGCAAGCAATGTTCCTTCTGAAATCCTCTATCCTTTTTTTGTCACCCACGTCCCTCCATACAACACACCTGCCTGTGCTCGCGCCCTCCCCAGTGGGGGCTGTGAACCCTTCCTCCTCTCCTCCCAGCTGCCCTGGGCCCTGGGCCCCATGGGGTTGAGAGTGGACCGAGGCCACACTGATAAAGTCACAGAGGCGTTAATGGCTGAAGAGGTCTTAATAGCATGGCCCTTTGATAACATGCCTTAACCGAAAGAAGTGATTCTGACAACGAGATTTTTAGAATTGGGCTGGTCTGAGTTCGTATTACCAAGCACCGTTTCCGGCCACGGGGATACCGTCCCTGCTTACAAGGGAGATGTTTCCAGACCAAGGCCCAACCTAAAATCTAATCATGTAGACAGATGTCTATACCACCTAAGTAGAAGGCAGATTTCGAAGAGGGTGCCTGGGATTTGGAGCTGGGTTTGGTGACACCTGGTGCATCTTGAGTCTAAATGAGGCAGACTTGGATTCAGCTGCTCTCCTGAGGATGCTTGTGGACATTTGGAGGTTGCCAATTTAATCCCAACATAGGGGAGCGTCTACTTCCTGGGTATAGGACATATGCAGGCAAATCAGATGCCTCCAGGAGACCAGGCAATGTGACACCTGTTTGCCTGGGGGGAAACCTGAGCTGGGGAGGTCTGAATCACCTTCCGTGAAGTCCACGGGAGGAGAACGGTGGGGGAGCTACAGCAAACCGTGACCATGACCCCAGGGGTTCTCCAGGTATCAGCTCAACTTGTACATTTTTGATTTTGAGATGTTGAGTAGCAAAGCTATGCTGTGCTCTCTTCAGTGTGTGTATTTGTGCTGTGCCAGCTTTTCTCTTGCTCTCTTCTTAAAGACTTGACCTTTTGGCCAAGGCCAAGTGCAAGACACCATTAGGTGGGCAACAACTGGGCTCTGGCATGTGGTACCGAAAGCTGCACATCTGGTGTGTGCAGCCTTCGGAAGAGGGTGTATGAGTCAGCTCGGGGTGCCATAACCAACTACCACAGACTGAGTGGCTGAAACAACAGAAATTAATTTTCCCACAGCTCTTAGGACCAAAGTCCAAGATCAAGGTGTTGGCAGGATTGGTTTCTCCTGAGGACACTGTCCTTGGCTTGCAGGTCACTGTCTTCTCACTATATCCTCACATACTCCTTACGCCCCTGTACCCTGATGTCTCTCAGCATGTCCAAATCCTCTTCTAGTAAGGATACCAGTTAAATTGGACTGGGCCCCACCCAGTTAATTAGGTGATTCATTTTAATTTAATCACTCTTTAAAGGCTCTATCTCCAAATCCACTCACATTCTGAGGTACTAGAGGCTAGAGCTTCAACGTATGCATTTAGGGGAGGACACGATTCAGCCCATACCTGGCAGGCTGTTTTGTATTAATAGCTGGACTATTCCAGCACAATAGAGGGGAAAGAGAAGAGAAGCCAGTTCCGGTCCCAGTTCAGCTACCAACTCACCAAGGATTCTTGGTCAACCCCCTTCTACTCTGAGGGGCTTGGCCTGAACTGTTTCCTGGCCCACTCCCCACGTCCCCACAACTCTGATGCTTCAGTCGCACGTAGAAAGCTCTAGACTGCATTTGTATATGACCTTTCAACCCTTGCCTATAAACCGATAGCAACTGCAAAGCCCAACTTCCTCCTCCACTGGCGCCCTTTGGTTGTACTGTTTGGTTCTTGTTTACAGAATAATACCGAACCATGTTCCTCCCCAAAGCAAAGGAATTGGTTAGCATGCCTGGAGAAAATTAGGTAGCATTTCCAAACCAGACAAGTGTTTTAGATGTGCTCTACTCCAATGTTTGTCAATGTAATTAGCTCCTATAAGATGCACTTTTCTCTCTCTAAAACACTCTTTCTCTGTCACTGCACCAGGCTTGTTTTTGTGCACATGGAAAAAATAGAATCCAGTCTTAAATACAAGCTGATTGTTGACTGTGACATCATTAGGCTTGGCCTTTACCGGCCTGGATGCTGAGCTGCTAATGAAGGAGCTCTTACCCTGGGAACACTTGGTTTCACGTATCTTAGTAACAGGTTCTGGGCCATTTTCTCCCCTCCTGGGGCATGGGTGAATGTGTCACTAATTGCACCACCGTTACGGTTTCCCTTCTGTCTGCAAGTTCATCTCAGAATGGGGGACTATTTGCAGCCTCACCTCAATCAAAAGATTTATATCCAACATTAAAGAGTATAAATTTAACTCAGAAGTCATAAATTAGGGTCTGTTCCTCAGTACACTTTCTGGTCTTTTCTCTCTCAAGCACTGTAAAAACATATCTTGGGGGCTCCCATTTTTTTCACCCTCAAGAAATGGGAGGAATAGACTAATAAACCAAAGTGTCATGAATTATGAAATAAAATGACTTGGGCTTACCAGCCTTTAGAAGGGAACAATTCTGGCTGGGTACAGTGGCTCACGCCTGTAATCCCAGCACTTCAGGAGGCCGAGGTGGGAGGATCATTTGAGTTTGAGACCAGCCTGGGCAACATAGTGAGACTCCCTCTCTATAAAAAAAAAAAAAAAAAAAAAATTAGAAAAGAGCAAACAATTCTGACATTGGTTCCCTCCCATCTGGAATTCTCCACCCTTCTTCTTGCCCCGTGGGTGGGTCAGTGACATCCCCCTACCCCCAGCACCACAAGGTGACCTATGAAGAAATAGTCTGTTATTAGGGCTACACACAGAGCTGAGGGGGAGTGTTGGGGACAAACCCACATGTGCCACATGCTTAGTGATATGCCCCCAGAGGACAACATGGGGGGATCCCCCTTTCATATTTGGGTAACTCTCCCTTCTAAACAAAACCTACAGGATGTATTTATATAGAAATATTTATTTTAAGGAATTAGCTCCCACAATTGTGGAGGCTTGGCGAGTCCAACCACAGCCTGATGGGGAGGCCGGCATCCTTCGTGCTCAGGGGACATCAGTGTTTGTTCCATTCCTTCACCGCACTGGGCGAGGCCACCCATGTGACGGCAGGCAGTCTGCTTTGCTCAAGGTCCACTGATTTCAAGGTTAGTCTCATCCAAAGAACACCTTCACAGAAACAGCCAGAAAAATGTTTGACCAAATATCTGGGCACCGTGGCCCAGCCAAGTTGACACATAAAACTAAACATCATAATAGGATAGAGGGAGAGGGCCTGGGGAAACAGCATTCCACCTAAGGCCTGGGCAAATTGGCACCTAGGCTGTGCTCCTTGCCAGCAGCCCGACTGGCTCAGACCATCTGCCTAATGGGCACAGGGCCTGTTGGCAGTTCCCCCTGAGAGGTGGCTGCCCTTGCTATCTGGGTTCCAGGTACACAGGTGCACTGATGAAAAGTGTGTAGTTACCCCTTCAGGATCCGTGTGTCCCAGGACAGGTGCTTGGGGGCCTCTGGTCCTTGGTTCCAGCAGAGCTAAGGCCTCTGGATTCTCACATCCCTTTGCTGGGATCCTAGACCTCTGTTCTGGACTTTGGACAGGTCACACCTTCCTGGACCTGCCTCAGCTTTCTGGTGTGTGAAGCCAGGACTCCCTGTCCATCAGCTTTGGGGCTAAGATTTTCTGCCTGGGTGGCCTTGTCCTTGGGTATTTGCACAGGCCTCTGCCCTGCTGGTTCACAGGCCTGAGTCCCGACCAGGGAACTGCTGCACCTTCTGTGCATTCTCAGAAGCCCTGAGGACTTCGGTTTTTTTCATTTTTATAATGGGGCGGTGGATAAAATCATCTCCAGGCTCTGTCCCCAACTCTGAAGGCTGTAGATTTTACCGGCACAACCCAACCAAGCTCAAGCGGTGGACCTAGCCCCTGCCTCTGGCCAAGGGCACCCAGACAACACCCCAAAGAATGTTGAATTTAGCTAAGAGATCAGACAGTTGGGGGACCCCAAGGAAGAAAAAGATTTATACATAATAGAGTGCAAATGGCAGGCAGTGGCAGGAGGGAGAGAGGGAAGAGGGAGGAAGGTGGAGTTTCACTGCCTGTATCCTCAGGTTGGTAGCAAGGTGACGACAGCAATTCCTGGCATCATATCAAGAGGCAACATCATCAGAAGGAAGAGAAGGACTCGCTCTTCCTCTATGTCTTTCTTAGGAACAAAGACAACTTTCCCAGAAGCAACCCCAGCATACTTTACCTCATGTCTCATTGGCCAAAATTGGGTCACATGCTCATCCCAAAACTACCATCTAGCAAGGGAACAGGGTGGGACCATGTACTCCAGTTATCTATTGACATATAACTGCCCCAAAACTTGGTAGCTTAAACAATGACAATCATATTCTGATTATTTCTGACAGCTTGGGGGTTGGCTGGGCTCAGCAGGGTGGTTCTCACTCAGGATCTCCCAGGCAGTTGGAGTCAGACAGTGACTGTCATTTCAAAGGCTTCCTTGCTCACTTGCTTAGCAATTAGTGTCCACTGGGACTTCAGCTAAGGTTGTCACTAGAGCAGCTATGCACAGAATCTTCATGAGGCCTGGTCTTCCTCACAGCATGACAGCTGGGCTCCAAAAGCGAATGTCTTAAGAGACAGGAAGAAGCCTCATTGCCTTTTTTGAAGTAGCCTTCAAAGTTACCCAATGGCATTTCCATTGTAATCACCAGACCACCCAGATTTAAAGGGAGGGAACACAGATCCCACTATCTGAGACATGAGGAAGGCATGAGAGAGGGGATCTGTTGTAGCAACCACCTTTGGAAAATACAATCCACCACACCATGACAGCCTTTGAGCCACTGTGCTCCCAGCCCAGAGAGTCTGATGTTGCTCTGGGGTGGGGCCTGAGGGTCTGTTTCTCTAATAAGCTTCCAGGTGATGTCAAGGCCATGACATGCTCTAGGCTCTAGGGACTGGGTTCTAGACATCTAAACTTTTTTAAAGCTCCCTAGATGGTTCTAATGTGAAGCCAGGGTTGAGAACCACTGGCTTAGACTTGCTGGGATTTATCATCAGAGATGGGGATAAGGCCAGCTTGAGTCTGGTCAGGAGGTAGTGGTTTCCCAAACACAATGCAGGAAATGGTGCTAGGTGGGCATCTGAGGAGGCTGAGGCCCCCAGCACCATCCTTGCCCCCTCCCAGCCCACACAGATCCTGCCTCCTTAGATAAGGCTGTGCCCTGGGCAAAATGCCACATCCATGGGCTCATGCCCAGCCTCTCTGCTCCTGAGCCCTTTTCCCAAAGAGATGGCATTTACTGGGATGCAGCAGGAAGCTGACCCTGAGAAAGAGGGTGGTGGCACTCAGCATTCTAGATCCAGCGTGCTCTCCACCCCACTGTCAGGGCCAAGGATGGACTTCTGGCCCTGAGCAGGAGGATGGATCCTCAGAAATGAACTTGCAGCCTCAGATACCCGACTACAGAGTTTAGGCAAACCTTCAACCCTGGTCTTTGAATAATTCATTTCTCATTCAGCAATTGTAAAAAGAATAAGGCTTGAAGGCTTTGAAGGTTTCTGATCAGGTAATAAAGAGATCATGTATCATAATGTGTTCCCAGAGGACCGAGTTTGGGTCCATTTTTATTTTAAATCCACCCACACTCGTACCTCTCCCACTCTATTTCAGATACAATACAGTATGTGAAAACACTATGAAGTCAATTTTTAAAAGTCTAAACACTATGTAAACTGTAAAGTCCTCCTTGGGTGAAGTTATTTGTATTAAGAAAATAGTGATGAAGCTAAATTTAGCAAACTGCAGAAGAGGCCCCAGGTGAGTATCACCTATTAAATACACAGAGATTCTCTGTGTCCTAAACGATCAAGGCTGGACAGTGTCTACAAGGTCAGTTCACAGGCTTGGGATTTGCCCAAGAATGGATTCACCATCTTGAATGCAGACACACTCTTGTGTGAACGTTGGCTTATCGGAGGGGAACCTGAGTGTGGCCTGCTGGATCCTTGAGTGTGGCTTTTTGACTGAATCCAAATTTTACAGAACAAGTCCTTTTAATAAAGCACTGGTGGCAGTGCTTGGCACACAGTAGGTGTTTTGCAAGCATTATGTCATGTAACTCCTTCCCTCCTGTACAGAGAAGGATACTGAGTCCCACAAAGGTTTAGTGACTTGCTTGTGACCACACAGCAATATTTGCAGTGTTCTGCAAGTCCTGTTTCAAAAGCACCCCCAAGAGCTTGGCACCTGCAGTTCTAAAGGCCCAGCACGGCCAATGCACCCACTTCTGTAATCAGAGAAACAGTCCAGGTTCCTGTCCCAAGGAAGATGGGGGAAGGGACGGTCTAAGTACACAGCACAGTGATGCTATCATTCCCTGAAAGCCCCTACACATTAATCTCGACTCCTTGTCTCCTATCTCTACACATGATACCACTGATGTTGGAAATGGCTATGGAACAATTCCGGGTTTTCCTGGCTGAGGTCGGCCGGTGTGGACCCTCACTACACGCTTATTCTCTAGCAACTGGCACAAGTTTGAACTGACTACTGAGTGTCTGACTAAGGGTCAGCTGGCCATCCCAACACCCTGACTCCAAGCAAAGTGCTGGAGGAATCAGGCTTAGACCCTGGAGATGAGATCATGTCACACTCTGGCCTCCACATTTGGTTTTTCTGGCTGAACCCCAGGGCACCATGAAGAAAATGGCCGGTGGGAGGCAAGACCCCCACAGTCTAAAGCCCAGCAGCTGCAGAGGAGGAAGGAGTAGTTCCATTTGTTTGACAAAACAGCTCCTGAAGTACATGTGAGCTCCTGTGTTGGTGGCTGTGTGGGGTGCAAAGAAAAAAAGTGTAGTGACAGTGAATTTGACTCCACCACACTTAGATGTGAGAAGTGTCACCTTGTTTTTTCTAAATCACATTAAATCTGGGTTTGAGCCCCACTCACATGGGTGGTGGGAAATGCAGCATTCCCGAGGGTCCCACAGGAATCCAATGGGGACGAGATGGCAGGGGCTGCCAGGTGCCTGGAAATCCACAGTGCAGCAGCGTAGCTGCCAGGGTCCTCGCAGAGGCAGGACCTCGACACCTGGTGTCCAGTGTCCTCAGGAACACCATCCTGCCACACCTCTCAGGGCCTGCCAGGGACCCTGATCTCTGCTATTCTAGGAACCCACCAATTGCACCTCTTGCTCATTCCCTTCCCAGGTGTGGGGACTGTCCCCAACGGTTGCCTGCTCTCCCTGTCCTCCAAAGCTCCTTCCAACCTGTCCCCTGGGGCGGATATGCCATATCTTCCTTCCATGGGTCCTTAGAACTCAGTGCTGGACACTCTTTCCCAGGTTGGGAGAAGAGGAAAGAGATGGGAAAATGGTCTGAAGTGTTCATAATAATTTACCCTGTTATCCTATCAATAATAGTTAAATTAATACTAATATATTATTTTGGTTATGGCTGCTCTTCATTATTTAGCACCTACTGTATGCCAGCCTCTATCCTGGGCTGTTGATCCCATGTGATTTCATTGTATTTATTCGTTTAGAATCCCAGTGCAGAATCTGAGTTAATCAGACTCTCCCGCTCTCAGTTCATGGGGCAAAGGTGTTGTGGGTCCACACAAGGCCTGGCTCTTGGTTGTTTTTTCCATTCATTCATTCATTCATTCATTCATTTTTTCCATCCCCTTCCACCTTGTGAACAACCATTCAAATGTATTTACTATGGATCTTTTTGTTTTTACGTACTCTTTAAAATGCATGTTGTGTTTTGGCATGTACATTTCAATTTAAATAAATGATACTACATTATATGTGGTTCTCTTTCCTACTTTCTCAGCCAGCCCTGGGTGCTGTTCTGCTTTGCTCTGTGAATATACAGCTCACTGCCTGTAACCACTGCCACATACTCCGCAGTGGACATCCACTGCTTTTTGCCTAAATCCCAGTGACAATCCCCACAGTAAACACCAGGAAGGTGGCATCTGGAGGCCAGAGTGTGACGTGAGCTCATCTCTAGATCTGATCCCAATTCCTCCAGCACTTCGCTTAGGTTGGGTTGCCTCCAGCTCCCCACAGCCCACAGAGAGCACCACTGAGAAGAGCCCTCTGCCCCCTTACAGACCTGGCGACCGTCTCTTTGGGATACACCAAGGGGTGGATCGAATGCATCGCAGGCTACATGTGCACCTAAGTTAGCCACATACTTCTCATCACTCTTCAGGATGGAAGCTGCACCTCACAAGCCTACGTGCAGGGCACGGACATCCCTGTGTACCTGTCTCCATTGAAACAGCCCAGAGCTCCCCAACAGCTACACTACTGACATTTGGGGTGGGAAAATTCTTTGCTGCAGGCGCTGTCCTGTGCATTCTAGGGTGTTCAGCAGCATCCTTGGCCTGTACCCACTAGATGTCGGTGTAAGGCTGGTGGTGGGCACCCCTCCCCTCCCTAATGGAAAAAGAGGAAGCCCCTCCTATTCCTCCATACCTGCCCTAAAGCTGAAACAAAGAAATTCCTCACTCTTCCCGCAGAAACCTTCCCTCCAGAGAAACTCCCATCCCCTACCCCTAAAAAGGTATATAAGCCCACCCAGACTTCTGGGCGGGGCAGCTTCTCTGGTTCCACTCGCCATGGGAGCATGAGGCTCGCCCAGGCCCCTCTCTTGGGACTCGTTACCCCTCCCCAGCACCCCAATAAAGCCTCTTTACTTATCCCTTTTTAACTCTGCTTGTCCTTCTTTCTCTGGCGCTGCCCACTCCGTTCTTAAAACCTTACATATGGTGCCGAAACCCGGGAAGGGTGTTTGGCTGCGCCGGCCCACTCTGGGGTCTTGGCTGTGCCACCCCTTTCCTCGAACTCTCGCAATCTGGACCGGAACCTCTGCTGACTGTCTTCGAGTCCCTGATTGATGACCTCGGCCTGGGGGAGTCACCCCGTGTTATCTCAACCCGGATTGCCCACCGGGAGCCTCCATTCCCTCCGGGAAACTTTTCCCTGTCCGTTAGTCCTTCCGGAGACCTCTGTTTCCATCTGGGATCCTGGATCCCTCAGGGCTCGCATCAGAGGTACTCCCCGGCTCCGGCCTGGGATTGAGGAATTTGGGGACGCCCGATTCCTCTCTTCCCTTTTAGTCCGTGGCAGTGTAATCTGAGTGGAGACGTCCCTCCGTTTGCACTCACCATCCAACCTCGGGCTCCTTCCTGGAACGTCTCGTTGGTTCTTGGGATCCTGGATCCCTTCTCTTTGCCCACGTCGGAGGCTCCCCCATTCCAGGGGCTGAGGCTATTCGGGGACGCCTGAGTTCCTCTCACCCCTTTCCGTACCAGCACCCTAGTCTCGGGTGGAGACGTCCCCCCCAGACTTTTGCTGCCTCTGTAGCCAGGATACTGTTCCTGGCTGTTTCCCCATCCGGGTTGAGGCCACATGAGTAACCAAAATTCCAAAATTCCAAAATTCCCCGCGAGATGCCCCTGGGGTGTCTGCTGGCCAATCTGAAGGCCCTGGATTTAGACATCCGGCCCAAGCGCCTCATTCTTTACTGCAACACTGCCTGGCCAATGTATAAATTGGACAATGGCTCCCAATGGCCTGAAAATGGGACTTTCGATTTCAATATTCTGCAAGACCTTGATAATTTTTGTCATAGAAACGGCAAATGGTCGGAGAACCCATATGTCCAAGCCTTTTTCTGTGTGTGCTCCCATCTTTCTCTCTGTCTGACCTGTCACCCCGAACAAGTCCTCCTTGCACGTGGTCCTCCACCGCCCTCCGCCCATTCTTTCTCTAACTCTCCACCAGGTGTCTCCTCAGATGCCCCTTCTGCTTTCTCCAATCTACCTGACTCGCTCAGCTCTCACCCCACTCGACCTCCACCATATCCGGATGGGCCCCCTCACCCTTCCGCGCCACCCAGCGGCTCGCCGCCGACGTCCCCTGTCAGCCATCACACTCGCTCTCGAGTAAACGCCTCCGATCAGTCTCTCCTCTGTCTGTCACGGGAGGTGGCGGGCGCTGAGGGGGGTCTTACGGGTGCATGTTCCCTTCTCCCTTTCTGACCTTTCCCAGATTGAAAAGCGCCTAGGTTCATTTTCTAATGACCCTGTAGCCTATACCAAAGAGTTCCGTTACGTGACACAGGCATATGACCTTACCTGGCATGATATTTTTGTTATACTATCCTCTACCCTTGCTACTGATGAAAGGGAGCGCGTCTGGACAGAGGCTCAGGAACATGTTGACAATGCCCACCTTACAGACCGCTCTATGCCAGTAGGGGCCGAGGCTGTCCCTCGCAAAGAGCCAGAGTGGGAATACCAACTCCACACCCCAGCCGGCCAGGAGCGCAGGAAACGGCGGGACTGCATGTTGCAGTGTGTCCTTACCGGCCTCCAGGCTGCTGCCCACCGTGCTGTAAATTATGATAAACTCAGGGAAATCACTCAAAGGCCAGACGAAAACCCCGTGGCCTTTCTCAGCCGCCTTACAGACGCCCTTATCCAATATACCTGCCTAGATCCTACCTCCCCTGTGGGGACTACTGTCCTTGCAACTCACTTTATTACTCAGTCCTCCCCTGACATCAGAAAAAAACTCAAAAAGGCAGAGGAGGGCCCTCAGACCCCTATCCGAGACCTGGTGAACATGGCATTTAAAATCTTTAATTCCCGAGATGAGCAGGCAGAGGCCCAAGAGGAGGCCCGTGTCCACCAAAAGGCACACCTGCAGGCCCGAGCCTTGGTTGCAGCCCTGAGGCCGGCGGGACTCGCGAAACCATCGACCTCGTCTAAGGCAACCAGCCGCGCTCCACCAGGCACCTGCTTCAAGTGCGGTAACGAAGGCCACTGGGCCAAGCGGTGCCTGAAGCCACATCGACCCACCACGCCTTGCCCGGCTGTGGTCAAGAGGGACACTGGAAAAGTGACTGCCCCTCGGGACAAAAGTCCGGAGGGCCAGTCCTTCCATCCCTAGACCTGCCTGCCGATGGCAGTTTTGGGTCTGGCTGCTGAAGACTGAAGAGGCCCCGACTGGACAACCCCAATCTCCCTCACCGAGCCCAGGGTAACAACCAAGGTAGCGGGTAAGGCAGTGTCCTTTCTGGTTGACACGGGGACTACCTACTCTGTCCTGCCTTCCTTTTCAGGCTCTAGGTATCCTTCCCAGGTGTCGGTTATGGGTATTGACGGCAATCCCTCTCGACCCCCCACCACCAGTCCCCTAACCTGTCTAATAGATGACCATCCCATCAGCCATTCCTTCCTTATCATGCCCTCCTGTCCCACTCCACTATTGGGAAGGGACTTATTAACCAAGCCTGACACCACCCTCCACTTTTCCTCCGGAACCTCCACCTTCCTTCTTCTATCTCTCTCTCCAGATTCCTCAGCTCCGCCCACAGCCTCTCCCACTTTACAAGTCCTGCATACCCCCTCTCTTCTGAACTCATAGACCCTCGGGTTTGGGACATCTCCACCCCAGTGGTGGCCACACACCACACCCCCATCTTCATTCGACTCAGAGACCCCTCATCCTTCCCTTCCTGGCCACAGTTCCCTATTTCACCAACCCACCGCAGAGGTCTAAAACCCATTATAAAACATCTTCTACACGAAAAACTTTTAATTCCAACCAACTCCCCCAATAACACACCTATTCTCCTGGTAAAGAAGCCAAATGGCTCCTACCGGCTAATCCAGGACCTCAGACTCATTAATGAGGCGGTTGTCCCCATACACCCTGTGGTGTCTAATCCCTACACTTTACTCTCTTATATTCTACCGTCCACTATCCACTTTTCTGTCCTGGACCTCAAGGACACTTTCTTTACCATTCCTTTAGGCCCAGCCAACTACAATCTCTTTGCCTTTATGTGGGAAAATCCTGACATACACATGTCTCGACAACTCACTTGGACTGTCCTGCCCCAGGGGTTCAGGGACAGCCCTCCACCTCTTTGGTCAGGCTCTCACCCAAGATCTTCTTCAGTGACCCTTACAGCCGAGTACTGTCCTCCAATATGTGGACAATTTATTACTCTGCATCCCCTCATACTCCAGCAGCCATACACACACTGCCTCTCTACTCAACTTTCTTGCCTCTAAGGGTTACCGGGTGTCACCAGCTAAAGTTCAAGTATCTGAACACACTGTTACCTTCCTCAGACTGTCTCTCACTCCCTCCTCCCATCCTCTGACTGCTGATCGCCAATGGGCTCTCCGCAATCTCCAGCCTCCCACTGCTGCTAAACAAATTGTGTCCTTTCTCAGGTTCGTTAGTTTCTTCTAACACTAGCTCCCCAACCTTTCTCTCCTTGCTAAACCCCTCTATGAGGCAGCACGTGATGCCCCCGCCGGCCCTCTGTTAGACCCTCAGACTGTCTGCCATGAATTCCTAAACTTCACGACTCTCTCTTATAAGCACCCCCTCTAAGACTCCCTCATCCTGAAAAAACCTTTTATCTTTACACAGATGAGCATCAGGGCCTGGCCCTCGGCCTCCTCACCCAACCTCTGGGACCTACTCCCATTTTCACCCCAGTGGCCTATTTATCCAAACAGCTGGACACCACGGTCCATAGCAGGCCCCCCTGTCTCCGCACCTTAGCTGCCACTGCTACTGTCACCAGGGACGCCCTAAAACTCTCCCTGGGACAGAACTTACATGTCTTCTCCACCCACAGTTTACAGGACCTTCTAACTCACCGCTCTTTAGCCCTCCTCACTCCATCTAGACTACAGGAATTCCATCTCTTGTTTATAAAAAATCCCACCATTACTTTATCTCAATCCCCAACTCTAAACCCTGCCACTCTGCTCCCCATTCCCTGCCTATCCCTGTCCTCACACTCCTGCTCAGAAATGGTTAAAACTTCCACTACCTCTAGACCTGATCTGTCAGACAAGCCACTCCCTACAGTGGACTTAACTTTCTTTGTTAATGGCAGCTCCATCACAGGTGAGGACCGCGGGCGCCTATGCCATTGTCTCTGCCTCTCAGGTAATAGAAGCCTCCCGTCTTCCGGACGGCACCACATCGCACTCACTGCTCTCACCTGAGCCTTACACGCCGAGCCTTACACCTAGCTGAAGGCAGGATTGTAAATATTTACACAGACTCCAAGTATGTGTTTATGATAGCTCACTGCCATGCTGCCATATGGAGAGAACGGGGCTTTCTCTCCACCAAGGGCTCCCCTGTTATTAACACCACCCTTATCTCCCATCTCCTCGAGGCCCTTCAGTTACCCACCTAATTAGCTATCATACACTGTAAGGGACACCAGTTGGACTGGTCCCTTGTCACTAAGGGAAACAACTATGCTGATACTGTCACCTACAGCGTAATATCCCCAAAACACCCTAGTCTGGCTCTTTTCCTTTCCATTCCTTCCCTCCAACCTCGCTACACTCCAGAGGAGCGCGACAGCCTTCTCACCCAAGGGGGATCAACCACCACTGAAGGGTGGGTCCTTCTTAAGGACGGCAAGCTGGCTCTCCCTAAGGCACAGGCCCTGGAACTCACTGGCCAGGTCCACTCCTCACTAAGGGCCTCTCCCACTTCTTACAGCCTCTATTTTCACACCCTTCCCTATATTCTCTCATCAAAACTGTTTACTCGACTGTGACATATAAGTGCCTCTGTTAACCCTCAAGGGGGCCTAAAACCCCCTGTATCCACCCACCAGATGCCTGGTCACCTTGCCTGACAAGACTGGCAGGTCAATTTCACTCATGCTGCCTCACAGACGTTTGAAACTCGTGTACGGCCGGCCTTTTTTCATTAGGCCTTTTCTCATTGACTATTATCTTCCAGCCCAGGCCCCACATTTTGCCTATTTCCCATATCTTTCTCTCCTCAGGCAACTTCTCCATGACAGCCCGGCGGAGACTGGTTTCTCCAATGTTTCTCCAACGCTGCCTGCAGGAATTATCCAGAGTGACAGTAAATCAGATGCTTCTTCATCCCTACTCTCCTCTTCCAGTCACCCCTCCACCAGCCAACTCCGGCCCACAACCCCCACTACGCCCCTCAAAAGCAGGAAGTAGCCAGAAAGACTGCGGCGCCCTATTATCACTAAAAGGCCGGAATGTAAGGCTGGTGGCGGGCACCCCTCCCCTCCCTAATGGAAAAAGAGGAAGCCCCTCCTATCCCTCCATACCTGCCCTAAAGCTGAAACAAAGAAATTCCTCACTCTTCCCGCCAAACCTTCCCTCCAGAGAAACTCCCATCCCCCACCCCTAAAAAGGTATATAAGCCCACCCAGACTTCTGGGCGGGGCGGCTTCTCTGGTTCCACTCACCATGGGACCATGAGGCTCGCCCGGGCCCCTCTCCTGGGACTCGTTACCCCTCCCCAGCACCCCAATAAAGCCTCTTTATTATCCCTTTTTAACTCTGCTTGTCCTTCTTTCTCTGGCGCCGCCCACTCCGTTCTTAAAACCTTACAGTCGGGAGCAGCCCCATCTTCCACTTCCAGCAACTGAATCTCCAGTTATTGCCAAATGTCCTCTGGTCAGGCGGCGGGGGACGTTGTCTCCAGCTGTAAGCCACTGAGGCTCCCCTGCCTTCCCCTGCTTTGTCAGTCTAGTACATTCCATCCCACACTCCCAGCAGTCCCATGAGGGGAGCATTATTATAGCTATCTTCTAGCCCATCACTGTGCTATGAGGTCGCCCTCTGCATGTTCACCTTAGAAAGTTCAGAAAATAAAGACAATAGAGAGGGAAAGAAACCACACATATTCTCACCATTCCGACACATCCACTATTTTAAAAGATACTATTTGTTATGAAAAATTGCAACCTTATTCAAAAGAAAAGAACACTTTTAATGGCATAGTCTATGGCCACACCACTCTCAATGCATCCGATCCTGTCTGATCTTGGAAGCTAAGTAGGGTTTGGCCTGGTTAATGCTTAGAAGGGAGAACAGAGTTCAGTGAACCCCCCTGTGCCCATCACCCACAAGGGCCAACCCATGTCCAACCCCAAAGCAAATCCCAAACATCGTATTACTTCTTCTGTATCTATTCCAGTTTATATCTGCAAAAAATCACAGTGTTGATCACACACTTAAAATATTAACAATGATTCCTTCAAGTGACCTCGACGGGACCTAAAGGTGACTTTCAGGTGACCTCCGTGTGACCTTCAACTGACCTCCACGTGACCTTCAGGTGACCTCCCCATGACCTTCAGGTGACCGACATGTGACTTTGATGTGAGGATCATGTGGCTTTTACATGACACTCACGTGACCAGCCACATCACCACGTTACTGGCCTCGTGACCATTTCACAGCCATTGACCCTGACGCAACCCTACCCTTAGCATTAACCCTAGCCCTAACTCAAACCCTAGCCCTAACTCAAACCCTAGCCCAAACCCTAAACATCCTGTCTGATCTTGGAAGCTAAGTAGGATTTGGCCTGGTTAGTGCTTATTAGGGAGAACAGAGTTCAGTGAACCCCCCTGTGCCCATTGCCCACAAGGGCCAACCCATGTCCAACCCCAAAGCAAATCCCAAACATCGTATTACTTCTTCTGTAACTATTCCAGTTTATATCTGCAAAAAATCACAGTGCTGATTATACACTTAAAATATTAACAATGATTCCTTAATTTCATCAAATATCCAGTTCGATGTTCAGATTTTCCCAATTATCACCTAAAATATGCATATGGTGTCTGTACTTTGCAGTTTATCAAGATTCACATGATGTCTTTACGTGGCAATTGCTTTGGGGTCGCTTACATTCCTTTCTACCTATGGGTCCTTCTTACCCTGCATTCGTTGGTCCATAGAGTGTCCCACAGCCTGAGTTTTTCTAACTGTGTCTCCATGGCTTTGATGACTCTGTTCTGTTCCTTCCATTTCCTGTGCATTGGGAGGTGGATCCAGAGGCGTTATTGGATGCAGGTCTGACCCGTTGGCAACAACACTCCTTTGGGAGGCACGCGACAGCTGGCTGTCTCTCCTCTGTGAAGTTAGTGGCTGTTGACAGCCACGGCCCAGGTTCGATATTTCATTAGCAGTTGCAAAACGGTGATGTTCTAATACGGTTCTTTCTTTCTCATGAGCTGGAACACTGCTGAACAGAGAAACCCCACCGCCCCGCGCTCTGGTTTCTGTACGTCAGACCTCACTCCATCCTGCAGCTGCACACGCCCTGCCATGGAGATAAGCCAGTCCCCAGTGGGTGGACATGTGACCGTTTCCAGCAGCAACGTCCACTGGCAACATCCTGCCACCTTCCTTCAGAACCAGCTTTCATCCTATCTTCGTTTTCCACACAAATCTCTGAGTTGTAAATATTCGTGTCATTGTTCTTTCTGAACCTGTGATTTCCCTCTGCTCCAAGGGCACGAAACAACCACGGCACAAGTTCTGCTCTTAGAAGTCTGCCCTGTTTAAATGGCTCAAGAACGGCCACTTCTTTGCCAGCTTTTGGAGAGGCCCAGAGCAGCGCTAGAGCCACGCCCAGAGAGGCCGGCAGGTTTGGGGTTTGCCTCGGCGCAGAAGCTAATCGGCACAGGGTGACATTGCCAGGAGCTAATGCCCCCACCCCCGCCCCGCCTACTTGGAGAGGGGCCTTTCCTAGAGGCCTCCCCCAGCTGTGAGTCACCAGCTCCCCAGCCCCAAACCCTGCAGAAAAAAATGCAAATGGATTCCAGTGCATAGAGAACTAAAGCCACCTCCGCGTGGGAGAGGATGTTATAATATCAGGCTGTCGACAAATTAACGTTATTAAACAAATGTGCAAAAATAGCAGCCATAATTATTTCCATACAGTAGCTCAATCTGGAGCTTTCACTGCATTTTTGTTCCTTTCTAAACACAGGGCTGTCGCCGCCCCTGCTCCTGTGTCCTTCCTCCTTATTTCTCTCCAACATGCTGCAGAGGAAAGAGGCCCCAAGCAAGCTCCCAGAACCTCTTTGTTTCCTCAGGAAAGAATAAAATGATGGGAGCTAAGATTTCTTCAACACCTACTAAGTACCAGGCCCTTTGCATGTGGAATTTGACTTAATCCTTACAACAACCTAATGAAGAAAGGCTGCTATTCCCATTGCACAGATTAGCAAACTGAGTCCAAGAAAGATCATGTAATTTAACTTGTCTTGTGGTCATTGGGCCTATAGATATGGGCCTGGATTGACCAACCTATGACCTTTGCTCTTTGCCCTTTGCTCTTTTCCTTGCTGCTCCAAATGTTCCTCTGACCAACATCTCCCCAACCTTCTCCTCCACCCCTCTAGAGACCTCAAATCATAGCACCTGCCTGCTGTACCATGGCTTGTGAAGTCAGCTCTGTCTCCCTGCTTGTCATGGCCTGTCCCCAGGGCCAGGCTTGGGGCAGGATCTCTTCCAGGAGGACAAGGCAGGTGGGTTGCAGAGGGATGGCAAGTTGGCTTGAGGACATGTGGTCAAGGTACGGAGGTGAGAGGCCCAAGAAGGGGGTGACCCAAGCACGGATCTGATCATCATACCTGCCAGGCTGGCCCCATGATCACAGACGTTGGGCACGCGGGCCCTTGTCCTGCTTCTCACTCCAACAGCAGGTCCATCTCTCTGGGCTTCCATCTCCGCATGATGCCCGCCTCCATGTCAGAGGTTATAAACGTAACACATTTTGCAAAGGATGCAAATAGCAGGTGCCGTTAGTCTGACTGGGCATATAGCCACTGAGGGCCTTCCTCTCTTCTGGGTCAGAGCTGGGCGTGGAGACTGCAGTGGCCAAGCCCAGATCTTGCCCGTTTGTCCTCAAGCTCACAGTGGAGCAGAGGAATTGCCATGATGATATCAGCGACTCCTATTATCACCATGTGGGGGATGCTGTCGGCACCCACAAGGTCCCCCTCAGTGAAGGTCTTGGTGCCCCGGCTGCTGGAAGGCCTGTGGGCAGATGCCTCTCAGCCTCCGCCGCAGAGAGCCCCCTCTCCCCAGTCACGCCCTTCCGTGCAGCCCACGTCCAGTGACCGATCGTCTGGGAACACAAAGGTCTGTCGACCTCAGGCCGACTTGGGGTGACTCTGAAGGGCTGGTCTGCCTCCAGCGCCCCTGGTGATTGAGCCTGTGCTGCAGCTGGACTGCTCCCTGTACCTGTCCCCGCTTCCCACCTGTCCAGGTGCCCAGCTCCAGGACAGCCCCCCACCCTCTCTCAGCGTTTGCTTCCTGAGGAACCCAGCCTGCAGCAAGTCGTCACTGTAACGATGCAGTTGCTGAGGAAGTCTCCCAGGGCTGCTTGCAGGTGAGCCTAAGTCCACAGGAACTGCGGGCAGCTGCAGAGAACAGCTTTACTTTTCCTCTGCCCAGTGGCCCCTCTCCCCTTCTTCCAGCCAAGGGGTGGGCAAAGGACCCCCAATGGCCCGATGATAGCGCCTCAGCCCGGCTGTGCTGATGAGTGCAAGGCTGGGCAGTGCGCGCCGTGCCGGGCACTGGGCCAGGCCCTTTGCGAACATCCTTGCACCCAACCACATAGATTATGGTTCCCCGTCTCACAGAAGGCCTAACAAGTGACTCGTCCAAGCTCACACGGCTAAGGAGTGGTGAGATCAGGATTCGACGTTTCTCAGCTGGGGCTCTGAGGGGCCCTGGGACATCCGTGGGGTGAGGAGGAGGAGAAGGAGGGGCTGAGTGGGTGGCATTCCCCTGCCTGCCGCCCCCCTTCAATGGTGGCAGCTCCACCTGCACTGATCTTGCATGGCAAGCAGATGCCACCCTGGGCCAGCATCTCAGGCAGCCTGTGCTTCATTCATGTCCCCAACGTCATGTTGACTTTTCCACGTAGAGGTGGCTCTGGAGTCAGATGGCTGCAAATAGCTGACCTTTCCTGTGCAATTCTACCTGCCTGAGTCACTTCAGTCCCTGCTCGGCCCCTGGGAACCACACCAAACGAACCCTGCGTCGCAGCTTCGCATCTGAGAGCAGTGACTGGTCCTCGCTCACTGGCCACCTCTTCTACAGGCCAACCAAGTCCCCTCCCTCTTCCCACCTTTCTAGGTGCTGTGATTCTGGGACATTTTGCCATCCTAGGTCATTGCCCTCTGTGGAACCTCCAGATTGCAATATCTCTTTGAAATGTGATGTCCAGAATTGATCCAAAACTCCAACCCCAAATGCTGGGGACCGTTACTTCCTTTGCTGTGGGTGTTGTGCATTTGTGCATTTTGTTTGTTAAGAAAAGGACACAGACCTGTAATCTCAGAGGCATAGGTGCCCTGCAGATGGGCAGTCCCCAAGCTGTCCACACCAGTCTGTACCTGGAAAATCAGTTTGGGAGTCCAAAGTCAATACTTTGCGTTTACCTCTTTGTCAAATTGTACATTTGTTTATCCAGTGTAGAACTGGCACCTTCGAAGAATCTTTTTTTTTTTTTCCAAAATCCAAATGCTTCCCCAATTTTATAAGAAAAAAAAGCTGACAACTCTGCCCTCTTATGGCCAATTTGATGTTCTTCAATATATTTCCTTGGAACAGAAGGACACAAGCCGATTTCCTTTGCAGTTCTGACATCATGCTGCACACATTTGCTTTTGTGTAACTCCCGTGTGCTCGTGGAGATGCAGAGGACCTGTGACAAGGTGGCCGGTGCGGGAGTTTCAGGGGCCTGGCCCCTCAGCCGCCACCCACCCACAGTGCTTGCAGTTGTGACTGCCTAGAAAGCAGGAGAAACTTCTGTCCCCAAAGAACCTCTCAAAGGACTGTGAACCAACCTCTGTGCTTCACATTTTGTTTCGAAACAATCCGAAACCTACAGAAAACAGGTGCAAGTTGGAAGTCCAGAACAAAGAACTTTTTTCTAAACTAGAGGCGCCCAGGGACACCCGGATGTGGCAGTCTGAGTGATGTGCTGTTTCCCTCAAACACTGAAAATGTCCTATGGCACCTCTGAGAGTTTACACCCAAAGATGGTTAAAATTTAATAGATTTTTAGAATAAGAAGCACCAAAACCCCACTATAGTTCAAACGCATTTACCTGAACAGACAGAAAATTTTTCGGAAAAAAAAAAAAAATTCTGCAAAATCTGCAATGCCCACGCCCCCTCCCCGAACACACACACACACACACAAATGCCAAGCTTCCAAATGCAGAGCAGGTGTGTCCCAGGGGGAGAACACTGCAATCAGGAGGCTCCGGCTAATAATGAAGCTGCAAACACGTACAAAGGCCTTCCTTTGGCCACAGAACATTGTAGATTGTTCTGAAATTCCACCATCTCTAGCCAAGGAGAAGAAAAATGTGGAGAATCTAGCTCAGGGAGTTTTCACTGTCAATAAACCCTAAGAATGAAGAAGGAGACAGGGAAGGGTGGTGACAGAGGGAAAGGCTGGGAGAAGACAGGCCCCAGGTACCCAGGATGTGAGCCCCCAGGGGCCTGAAGCCGCAGGAGGGGAGGCTGGGAGCAGGAGTGAGTGCTGGGAGCAGAGGTGAGTGCTGAGAGCAAGGGTGAGGCTGGGGGCAGGGGTAAGTGCTGGGAGCAGAGGTGAGGCTGGGGGCAGGGGAGAGGCTAGGAGCAGGAGTGAGACTGGGGGCTGGGGTGGGGCTGGGGTGAGCCTGGGAGCTTTCCCAGTGTTTGGCTCGCACCCCTAGATCTGGGCATGTGCTCACTTCCTGTGGTCTGTCTTTGAGAAATGAATTTCTAAATAGCAAAGATCTGCCCTATGAATTCACCAACCATGGCATCAAAACAAGTCTCCTGACTTCCTAGAGGCACATCTGTAATCGACTTGGGGGGCCATTTAGGGAAGCAAGTGCCCCTCAGCAGGGCCCAGATGGTTGGCATGGAAACACCCAGTGCACAGATGCGGGTTCTGGCATATTCTGGGGCAGAGCAAACTTCCCCGCTGTTCTGATGCAGCCATCTTGGTGCTGTGGAGACTGATGGTGGCTACGAGCCAAGCAGTGCCACTTTGACATACTGTCCACTGGCTAGTTACCTCTCAACAAATAATGGGAGAGCTAGACACCGAGTAAGTGCAAACTGAACAGGAGACCTCAGGGAGCGGCTGCCCATGGGGCCCATGATCAGGGAGGGCTTCCCTGAGGAAGTGGCGTTTAAGCCCAGCCCTGATGGATGTGTCAGAGCTCCCAGGGAAAGGCCTCAGACAGAGGCTTTTGGGGACAGCATGTGACAGGTAGGGTTGAGAACCTAAAAGATGCCCAGGAGAGCAGGCAGGAGCGTGGAGGCACTTAAGGGACAGAGGCCAGAGTGGGGGGAAGATCCAGAAGACGACTATTGTGCACAATTCTTAGTGTTTGGGGAGAAAATGGGCGGGGAGGGTTGAGAATCATTCTTCATAAAAATGCTCAGGTCAAAACTTCCTCCCGAGCCAGACAGACCAGTTCTCAGGGGCCTGTGTCCGCCCTTCCCCACCGGGGGTTCTCAGCTGATGAGCTGCTTCGGGACCCTGGCAGAGCACCTGGAGAGAATGTTGAGTTTTTACTGTGAATTTTGTTTATTCTGAATTGTTCCCCGGAAACAGGTGTGGGAGCCACTCACCTTTGTTGAGTGCCAACTTGGTGTCAGGTGCCGGACCAGCCATGTTGTCTCACACCTCACCTTCAGAATGGCCCAGGGAACGCGGTGACCATTTCCCCATCGCTTACCTGAGAAGCAGAGCCTCGGAGAAGCCACGGTACGTGCCCGAAGCACCTGGCCTGCAAGCGCAGCAGCCTGCAGTTTGGCATCAGATGTTCCTCCCGACCTGACTGGCCCCACGCTCCTTGCATAACTGCCTGCTGCCTTCAACTGAGTTGCCACCCAAGGGTCACTCACTCAGCCATTGAATGACATTTATGGAGTGCCTACTGTATGCCAGACGCTGTTCTCAGGCGGAGCCCTGGCCCTTGAGGCACTTATATAACTTCCGGTGTGGGGGCGCGTGGGCCGGAACGCGGCTGCCACGTTAACGCACACCTGAGATAGGTTTAGGTGCAATAATGGGGCTAGAGTAGGGTCAGGTGGAAGAGAGCGGGAGGGGAGGCGTCGCTGAGGAGGGGACAGTTGGGCTGAGACCTGAATGGTAGGGAACATTTGTGGAGTCTATTAGCAATAAAGGTTTCGATTAAGTTCAGAAAATGGTGGCATAACTCGTGTAAGAACGTGAAACGTGGCAGGGAGCCATTGCCATGGCCGCCTTCTCAGACATGAAGGGAGAAGCCCCATCTGGTGTCCAAATCCTGCAACTGCATGGATTGCGCCCACAGAAACTCAGAATTAGGTGTATTCAACATCCACAGACACAAGAGAGAAACACAATTCCTTTTAAATCCCCCTGCAGTTCAGAGGCAGTATGATGGGTGTTCTTAAGCTATCAATAAATAAATACTCCCTAAATAAATAAATGAAAACTTCCAAATGTCATGTATGTCTGTGTATGTGTGCTCGTGCCATATTTTTTGCAACATCTAGGTACCACTTGTGATATTAACATTTTTTCCACGAACCAACTTGTTTATTAAAATACATTTCATTTGAAAGTAAAATCTTTTGTCGTCCCTTACGGTAAATGGAAATCCAATATTGGGCACAAAAAAGTAGAAGATAGCCATGAAAATGAACCCATGGAACATCAAATTGCATTGACTTCTTGTGGACCCCAGGCCTGGCTCTGTGTTTGTTGTGAGGATGAGGTCAGCAAGAGAGGGTCCGGTGTTAGAGACAGAGGAACAGGACTGTGGGAGCATTGCCTTAATTAAAAGGAACAAAGCACATTGAGAGGAGAATACTTTTCTCATCGGGAGATTGGATATTATTTAAGGGCACACCCCTGCCCCCCTAAAGTTCTGGGGTGCGATGCCCTGGGGACTTTAAAAACACATGACTATTCATGTTGTTTGTCCAGGCAGGAAATGACAAGGAACACTGGAAATGTCCCTGTTGACCATCAATCAACTGCCACCTCCCACTACCCCCCCAGGCCAAGAGAGGTTAATCGATACTTGCAAGATCACACAAAGTATGGTGACCCTGAACAGAAACTAGGTCTCCTGATTTGCATGCCACTGCTCTTTCTCTGCCCCAGGGGAGGCCATTGTCATCCATGAAGTGTGACAAAATCCTCCTTTAACACAACTCTGTTTCATCCATTGAAAGCTGCTTCACAACAAATCTGAATGATATGCATGATTTTTGAGTACTTTTTGCTAGATTTGTGCATTATGATTTCACAGACAAGGGGGAAATAAAAGAGAAATGATTATCCAAATATAATTTTCTAAAGTAGAATTTTCAGAAATGTTACCACGTGCAGTCGTTCTCCAAAATTCATTTCACAACCTAATTCCTGAGCAGTCCATAGAAATAGGTATTTTTCTGATTCGCTTGGGGACTTGGGACAGGATTTCTAGGGAGGGTGCCCAGAGAGTGGCCTGGATGAGGATGGAGTTTCACAGCAGGCAGCTGTAGCTCACTGACACACTGCCAATGCCGGACGTCTCTAATCAGTCACTGGCCAGTTGCCATTCTTGGCCCAGACAGTACGTTTCTAAAACCAAAGGATCTGCTTATAAAATCTGATTGGGAGGAAGAGGAGGAAGAACAGACATCGTAAGAAATTGGGAAGCTCAAGCTGGGATTCCCAAGACTGAAGAAAGACAGTTTGTACATCCACCAAAAGGTTGCTTTTCTGATTACAGGGACACTGTCCAAACCCAAAGTGGCTCTTTCCCACCTTCCTTGTGGCCTCTCCATGGGAGGCAGTGGAACGGAGTGTGCTGGCAGCGCGGATAATGAGATTTCCACATCTCCCTGCCTCCATCTGCTCTCCTGTCTGCCAAAGCTCTCAGCTGGAAACACAGAACCTAAAGGGACAGTGACTCCTTGGTGGGGCGGAGGGCAGGGGAGGCCTGGCGAGAGTGCTTCACTGCACCGTCTGGGCCAGAGCTTTCTAGACTTGAAAGGTACAGATCTCCTTCTTACAAAGCCCACATCCTAGCGATTGCACGTTTAGAACATGCTGATTGAGAACTCGCAAAACCAAGTACAAGTGACTGTGAGTTTCATGGTGCTGCAGAATAAATGTGTAGTTTATTCTCCACTACAGCATCTGCACAACTCTGAAAACCAGTAACCTGCGCTACAGCCGCTCTTCCACGTGGACATTGAGACCCTGACAATCGGTCACTGTCCCCTTGGAGTCTGTGGCCCTGCACCTGGAAGCGTCTGCTTTAGCCCAGTCGTGAAAATAGCACCTACCTTCCAGAGGGACCTCCACACCCCACCTTCAGCAGTTGTTTATTTGTTAGTTTATACATAGTCTCTTTTTTAAACTCTGGGTTTACGGCTCCAGAATTTTCTATTAGACAATTGCTTTGGATTTGTGGGACCTAAAGATCTTCCCTCCACCACCTCCACCCCAAATGAGTGGAGAATTGAGGTGAGTGGGCCTAAGGTCTAGCTGGGGACAGAGAAATGGTGAGTTTGCCCGGACATGAGAGAACTACGCCTCGTAAATATACAAGGGAATTGTCTGATTTGAGAATTTAAGTGGATTCTAACTCTTTGTCCTTTTAGTCTATCAAAAATACTGCCCCTCTTATTTTGCATAGTACTGTTTGTGTGCTGCACACTACAGCGTACTGACATGCATGTCGGGGCAGAGATCGGCATTCGAAAACAGGAATTTTGCACTTATTAGACACGTTTGATTATTTTCAAGGGTAAATCTCATTAAACTATTTTCTCCATAGGCATTGACTTTTAGATCCTGACCTCTAAGAAAGAGTTCACTTTGCAGTATGGGAGAGAAGGGGAGGGGGAGACTTCTATCACAGCCTTGGTGGTGACAAAAATGAATGACACAGTAACTGTTGGGACTTAGTGAGACTGTGAGACAGCTATATGCTATATAACGACACTGGGGATTATGTTGTAAACATTGCTCACTTATTGAGTGTGATATAGACAAATTTTTAATTTCTTCAGTGGAGATTTAATATTAAATTGCCCAAAATTTAATATTCAAAACTGCTACAGAAACAAAAGATTGAAAACCACTAGAGTCAACGGAAACTTTAAGGCCAGAAATGAGTTCATTCATTACTCATTCAGCATATACTGGTGACGCTATTGCATGACTACTGTGCCTCAGGCCCTTTGTTGGAGCTGGGACAGTCACGCCATCTCCTTGCTAAGTGACAAGGCCTCAGAAATCTAGATGCTTGCACAGGGCTGTCACAAGCCAGAGGGCACAGAGGACACTCAAACCACCGTATGTGCTTCACGCCTGTTGAGGACGTCAGTGGGTGAAGGGGGTTTCCTGTCGCGAGACGGCTTCCCCTGGTCTCCTGACAAGTGCTCGGGTCCGGGACACAAGAGCTCCAGTTTCTCACCCCAGCTCTGCCACAAACACGGGCCACCCTCGATCCTTGTGCAGTTTTGCCTCCGTGGTCCATGCCTGAACTGCTCCCACCCCCGGGCCCTGCCCCATTGCCCACCCCTCAGGGCACCCACTTGCCCGGCACAGCCCAGCCCTGCTGCCTCCAGTGCACCTTGGAGTCCCAGCCGGGGGCTTCTGATGGGTCCTTGGTGCTGCCGGGGAACAGACTCTGTTTCCCAAGCCTGTTCAGTGCCTGCCCGCCGGGACGACTAGCCTAGACTTTCTAGACTTTTCTCTTCCGGCCTCAAGTCCCCAACACCTTCCCGATCCTCACTCCCAGCAGACTGCTGCGCTCTTTCCTCCGCTGAGGAGGCAGAGCCAGCTCGCCTCCCTGCTGTCCTATGTGCCACGTATTCCACCACCCTTCCTGTCACTAAGGACGGTGGGTCTGTGTCCCCCTCTGGTGCCCTGGATCCCAGCCCTCTACGCAAGGCCACAGCTCCGACCTCTTTCCCCTCTCTGCTGCAGAGCCTGTTTTCCCTCTCTGCTCCACTCTTCCCCGCATGGAATGGCTCCCATCTTACAAAAGGGGCAGAACAAAATGAAGTATTCTTGGCCCCTTGGCCCCCTCCAGCCACTGCCCAGTTGCACGTTCTTCCCCTCCCGTCCCCTCTGTAACCCCCCGACTCTAGACTGCTGCGAACACCATACCGACACTGCTCTCCTGGGGTCACCAGTGGCCCCACATTGCCGAATTCAATGCGACCCTCAGAAGGCTCTTTTGTGACCTCTCTGTCATCAGATAAGTTGATTCCTTCCTCCTGGCAGCACGACCTTTATACCTTTATTTGTCCTCCACCGCTTCCCAGCCTTCTCCTCTCTCTTGCCTTCTTGCCCCTCAGCTCTATCCTCACATCTGGGGCACTGGTTTTATTGCTGCTGTGTTTGTGCATTTGCTTTTAGGCTGTCCCTTTGTTCAAAGCCCCAAGGGCTTGTCATAGCGCCAGCTCCTTGAACCCCAGGCCGACCCAGAGACCAGGTCTAGCTGCGGAGGGGAATTTGGGCCTTCTCGGTCCCGTTCCTTCCTGCTATGGCATTAGGGTGATCTGACGGTAGCCCCGGGGCTGACAGACAAGGGTTTGAGCCACACCCCTCTGGGGAGCACGGGGCTCCTGCATTTCCAAATGTCCCCCCAGTAGCCACCAAAGCTCTGCTCAGTGTTGCTGGAGGCCAGGCTGGTTGTGTGCACTGGAGAGGGGGACACAAGATCCGAAAAGCAGAACGTGGGCTCTGGGAGGACCTCTGAGGCAAAATGGGGACAGTAGAAGTGACGCTGTGAAGTGCCCATTGGGCTGGCACGGAGCCATTTTCGCGGGAGCCCAGCAGGTGCTTGGAATGGAGGAGTCACCATGGGCGTGTTCAAGGCTGGGCCTGCACTTCCCTCCAACACCCAGCAAGGAAACCGGCTCCTCGCCTGGCACGCAGGGCTGGCTGGCAGTGAGGGAGGAAGCCACCAGCAGGGAGCAGCAGCGTGCAGGGATGCACACAGTGCTGATGGCATCTGGGTCTTTGGGTCCAGCTGTCCCTGGGGTTCCAGCTACAGCCCTGCACTCCCCACAGTCAGTTCCTCAACGCATCCACCTAACTGAATAAATCCCTCTGGGCTTCGGCTGGATCGAGTGCATCTGTCATTTACAACCCAGAGCATTCTGACTGCCATCCGCTCACCTGCAGGACGCACTCCCCTGGCTGTCCCCAGGTCATGTGTGTGGCCGCACTTTCTCCTCGAGGAAGACGCATTGGAATGCCAACGAGTGAGTGGGAGGCTACGCAGGGATAACCTTAATTCCTCTCCAACTCATAAAATAGTCACAATCTCTGGTTCTCTGCTGATAGCTAACACAGCCATGATGGCTGGCGCTGGCTTTGTGTGTTGCAGACTCAGGAACCGAGGAGCAGGGTGAGTAGCTTGCCCAAGTCCCAGGACTGTAGAAAGAGAATTTGGCACAGCCGGAGCTCTTAGCGTGTGCTGCCTGCCACGCACTGCCTAACCAGCGCGTCTACACCTTGTGATTAAAACTTCTGCTCCCTGCTGCCAGTGACCTGAATGTCTTACTTGGGCACCAACATGATTTACTCCAAGAGATAAACTGGTTGCTCACCCATGGTCTTGGCTTGGAGAAAGCCTCTTTAATTCCTCCTCCTGCCCTGCTAGCCTGCCACGACAGCTGAGAGAGATTAGCGTAGATGGCCAGGTAGGGGCTCAGCTCCTGGAGGTGGGGGCCCTCAGACACCCCGTAACTGGTCAGAGGGGAGTGAAGACTAAAGACCAGACCTGGTGTGTGTAGTCAGGGAGAAGGGGGAAGCCATGAGGCCCTGGAGCCTTGGGCCTAACAGGTAACGGATGGCCAGGGAACCCGGCCACTCACTGGGAGCCAGGTGACCCTCCATACCTGGGTTTCAGGTAGTAATGGTTCCTTAATTGGAATAAAACTAAAAACTTGTTAGATGACTAAGAAGGGAAATCACCTGACCCGGTTGGTCCTCATACCCTTTACTTGTGGCATCTTTCTTGTGTGTGTGCATCTCGGGCATGAATGCTGAGAAAAGTGCAGCCACAGCCCCCAGGGGATGGACTTTTTGTCTAATCCCTCATTCAAGATGTTGCGTCTTGTCGTCCCCATGAAAGGGCACTGGGACCACTGGACGTCCTTGGGTTTCTTGGTGGCTGCTGACACAGAATGTGAGCTGTGTTTCCATGGGGTACTTGGCTGATCTGTCTGGGGCAGAGATCCCATTTTCGTCACTGTCCCAGAAGCCAGGGAGGACCCAACAAATGTCTGAATTTCCAGTGCTGCTTCCCCCAAGCAAAGATGGTGTGTAGAGCGGGAAACACACTCCCCAGCCTGTCCCAGCGCTGCCCTCAGGACAGGAGGGGCCCCCTCTGACTAGGGAAGCCCCGGGATAAACCACGTGGGGTGGAGGGGCCCAGGGGTGGTGTGGACGGAGAGAACAAAGCCAGAGAAGAGCAGCACGTGGTGGTGGGAGTGTGAGGACCATGCGTGGAAAGGTGGGAGGACAGTGGGGACCAAGTGAGCAGAAATGACCGAGGGACTGTTCAGAATGTCAAAGCCAACTTCAAGTTATCAAATGATTGTAGTGCTGCGAGGTGCCACCCCTTTGCCACACCCTCAAAGCACAGAGGTCTATGTCGCAGGGTGGCCTCTGCGAGTGGTACTTTGTGGGGATTCCAGGTGCAATGCTCCACACTGAGGTCAATATCAGGTGGCGCTAGAGGGATTCCGTGAGATGGCCAGTGGAGACCAGGAGCTGTAAGGACCTGGTAAGCCTTGGGCAGCTGGGACGGAGATTCAAGCAGATCTCATCTTGATTGGAAGGGACAGAGTGAGCCCAGTTGATATCTGGTGGTCAGTGAACTAAACGTCTCTTAGGAGGACAGATGCTCAAATTGTTTCTCCAGAAACAGGATGAGCCAGGCTGGATGAGACAGCTGGAGCTGGACAAGGTGGGTTCGCCTGGGATGGGCTAAGCCACTGGGACTCGTCCACCTGGGCCCCCTTGGGACTGGACATCCACGTGTGGAAAGATGGCACTGTGGTTTGGAGGTACTCCCTAAGGCTTTGGGGAAGAGGGAGGTTATCTGGGCCATTGGGGCCATGAACCCATGACCTTGACCTGAAATATTGTGCCTAGCTCTACATATAGACAGCCCTGCTTTCCAATAGATGGTGAAGCAACAATTCATTGGCAAGTTCAGAGCTTAGAAAACATCTTCCAGTAGAAGTGGCCCCATACAAGATTTTTAGGTTCCCTGTTCAGCCCACAAAACTGGGATTAATCTTCAATGTGTCTGGACCAACCATGGGACTAATACTACTCTAGATCCTAACTACCACTGAAAATATTTTTCCATAAAGGGAAGCATAGTGCTAGTTGTAATTTTAAAACAAAATAAACAAACACAGAACATTGCTTCTCCAAGCCCATCATCAGGGTGGACATCTCTGGGCCCTCACATCTGGGACAGATGTGGGGGACAAGGGAAGGCACTCTCACATAGGGGACAATTTCTGGGGGTGAAGACTCAGATGGGGACAGGGGAAGGGCGAGTTAAATACATGAATCCTTTCTGAGACAGTGATCTAAACATTGAGGATTACTTACCCAGTCATGGACCCAGAGAACTGCAGAGATGGAAAGGTGGCATCTACTCACTCGCCATCTGGAATCTCCTCTACACATTCTTGCCAACTGGTCACTCAACCTCTGCTTGAATATCCCCAGGGACAGGGCCCTCACTACCACTCAAGGGAGTAACTTTCTGCTCTGGAGAGCTCTGCATTGCTAAAAGATGACATAGGATATACCACCTTTTCTGGTCTCATTCTGCCCTTGAAGTTGAAACCCTCCAGCCTTGGGGATGGGGATAGCATCAGTGTGAGGTGTACACGTCTAGGGTGGAGAACCCAAAGCAGGTTTCTGAATACTTGGATGCTGAGGTCCCTCTCTACACCCTAGCACATGCCGATGTCCTGTGGCTACTGCTGATTGAGCAATTGTTATGTGCCAAACACTTTGCCTATATTATCGTATAGCAACCTCACAAGAACCCTATGAAATAGGCACAAATGTTATCCCCATTTTACAAATGGGCAAACAGAGGCTGGCAAGGTTTAGTAACTTGCCCAAAGTCTACCCAGTTAGCAAGTGGTAGAGCTGTCAGAGTCCACAGTCATGCTGTTGAGCCGTCACACACAGTCCTGTCTGCAGCACCTCACTGCAGAAGAGAACAAAGCCGGCATCCTCCACACCTCCTGGCAGCCTCTTCCTCTTTGCCTGGCCAGAAACCCGACGTGTTCCGCATTCTGGCCATAGAGTACTGGGACGAGACAGGGTCCTCCCTGGGCATCTCTCTCTTTGTATTTCATGGGATGCTGTGAGCCGTTCAGAGAGAGGGAGGGTCTGGTTTCTGGATGGCACAGACGTCTCGAGGAAGGAGCGGCTGCCTCTGAAGGCACCCAGCAGGGAGACAGACTCGAACAGTGGATTCTGCCCCAAGCACCTTCTCCCTGGAGGAAGAAGGCTCCCAGGACTAAGTCACTGATTTTTTTTTAATAAATAAAAAACCTAAAGTAAACCAACATCCTCACGGGCATTCTGTGTTCCGTTCTCAGAGATGACAAGATTTGAGGCTCGCTCTCTCTCTCCATCCCTCCTTCTTCACCCCTCCTTCCCTCCTTCTCTCTCTTTCTCTCTCTCTCTCTCTCCTCTCACACTGGCCTCCCCTCCTCTCTCTGAAGCTTGTTTGTGAATCTCAGCCTAGCAAGACTGTCTCCAGGAGCATTTAGACTCGGTATCAGTGGCAACATCAAAGAGATGTATTCTTTTCATATGCTTGTCTGCTTGTGTCGAAACCCAGAATAATGATTTTTCTCCTAAATGAATAGTTCTTTGCTTTTTTTCCTTCTCCCGTGTAAAGTGGAGCAGCAAGCACTTGCTTGTACTGGATCAGACTGCACCCTGTGACAACTCAGCATACTGTTTGCTCGTCTTAGAAGAAACCTTTCTTTGCTTTCATGTGAATTTGCTACTGAGTGATTTGCTCATGCCATGTGGCATATCGTGACAGGGGGAATAATAACAAAGCTTATTAGTGGGGTTGGTAGGAGGAAGGTGGGGTTGTGCGTTCTCTGTCTCTGCTTCCACAAATATTCCCTGAGCACCTACTATATGCTTGGCACTCGGGATGCATCAAGTTGTAGTATTCTAGTGGGATGTGTGCCCCTCAGTAGTAGTACATGGGAGATTGTGTAAAGTACCATGATGCTTTGCAGCTGCCCTCATCAAGAGGTGAAGTCATCGATTTCACCACCCCTTGAATCCGGGCTGGCCTTACCTTTCTTTGGCCAATGGAGTGCAATTCAAGTGACATGCGATTTCCAAGCACAAACTTCAAGAGGCCCTGCACCTCCCACTCTTGCTGCTCTTGGAAGCCTGAGCCACCGTGTCAAGGAGTCCAGACCATCCTACTGGATGAGGAGAGACATGTTATTCTGAGAACCCCAGCAACAGCCGGCTGACTTCCGGAGGCAGCACCACCCAGTTAATCGGCAGCTGAGTGCAGACACATGAGTGAGCCCAGCCAAGATCATCTGGGTGCAACTCAGACCAGAAGAACCACTGAGATGAGCCCAGCCCAAAATGCCAACTCACAAGACTGGGGGCTAAAGAAATCATTGTTTTTTTAATCTTTAATAATGTTTGTGCCAAGTTTTTCAATTAATAAAGTAATACATATTTTATAGACTACTTTGAAAATACATGACACTACTGTTAACATTCTGTATTCTTTGTTCTATGCATATGTCTACTATATGTAGATTCTGATAGGAAAAGACAAATAAATTGTTTTTTCCTTTCCACTCTGAGATATTGGAAAAACCAGCGTGTTTTTCCTACTCAGCACAACACGTCTGACACCAGATGTGGGGGGTAGTTTCCCCACAGACCAACCAATTGTCCAGCAGACACTAGCCGAGTATCTTCTCGTTCACTTCGGTTCTGACACCATCTACCTGGAGATAGCGTCAGATCCCACACCGTCGAGGGCTCAGTCTCACAACACTGCCCCGCCCCCCACTTCAGATGCCAGCCACAAGCAGTGGGTTGTCACCTATCCTTCTGACCAACCTGATATAAATTGGGGTTTCCGTGACCCCTTGCTCAGGCTCAATTACTTTGCTAGAGCGGCTCATAGAACTCAGGGAAACACTTTACTTACATTTACCCACTTATTTTAAAGGACATTACAAAGGACACAGATGAACAGCCAGAGGGAAGAGATGCACAGGGGAGGTGTGGAGAGGAAGAGCATGGAGCTTCCGCACCCTCTCTGGGCGCACCACCTTCCAGGAACCTCCTCGTGTTCCGCTACCCAGAAGCTCCCCAAACCCTGTCCTTTTGGGTTTTTATGGAAGCTCCATTACATAGGCGTGATTGATTTTATAATTGGTCATTGGTGAACAACTGTGTCTTCCCCTCCCCTCACAGGAGGCTGGGGCTTGGGCTGGAAGTCTTCACCCTCTAGTCCTGCCTTGGCTTTTCCTCGGGCGACCAGTCCCCATCCTGAAGCTGTCCAGAGAACTCCAGCACCAGTCCTCTCCTTGCCATGCAAAAGTGCCCTGTCACTCCGGGGAGCCCCAGGGGCTTTAGGAATCTTATGCCAGGGAACAGCAGTGAGAACCAGATGTATGTTATAGTATCTCATAGATATTCACATAGCCAAGAGAAGATTAACAGAAGAAAAACAGAAGTATATTAGCACGTTTATTTTGTACATACATGGGAAACGCCCAGAGAACAAGTAGTTCTCAGAGAGGAGGCTTTGCATCCTAGCTTATATAGCACCTTCAACAAAGAACAGCAAATTTTCAGAGAAGTGACAAGACAAACAAAAAGAACTTTGAGTCTCTACGGGCAGCAACTTGGCAGGGGCAGGAGCACAAATGAATGGCAGATAAAGGCTAGTTAGTAAAGCTTATTAATATAAATTTCTCTGGAATCATCTCCAGGCCAATGAGAGCCTACACTGTCTTCCGTGATTAACCTTTGTTCTTGCCGGTGGAGAGGGAGGCAGGATACCTGTTGTCTCTGTAAATCTATGGCCTGCTTTCAGGCGAACAGAGGGAGAGAGGAGAGCTCTTCTGCATTCGCTTCTTAATTGCCTTCGGCTCAACAATCTTTCATACTGTGGGGAGGCAGAGTCTAGTCTCCCATGTTCATTAAGTTAAAAAATCAAATAGGATCACACACCATACACTGAATTGTATGCTAATTTTTTTTTTTTTTTTTTTTGAGACAGAGTCTCACTTTGTTGCCCCGGCTAGAGTGAGTGCCGTGGCATCAGCCTAGCTCACAGCAACTTCAAATTCCTGGGCTTAAGTGATCCTACTGCCTCAGCCTCCCAAGTAGCTGGGACTACAGGCATGTGCCACCATGCCCAGCTAATTTTTTTTCTATATATATTTTTAGTTGTCCAGATAATTTATTTCTATTTTTAGTAGAGACGGGGTCTCGCTCAGGCTGGTCTCGAACTCCTGACCTCGAGCAATCCACCCGCCTCGGCCTCCCAGAGTGCTAGGATTACAGGCGTGAGCCACCGCCGGCCTGTATGCTAATTTTTTAACTGAATGAATTGCGAACATCTTTTGTTACACTAAAATCCTATTTTGTGGCATTATTTTTTATTAGCCATATGCACTCAATTGCACTGTTGTCACGTATTGAAACAGTTCCCTATGGATGGACATTGACACAGTTTTTATATTTTGCTATCTTAAATAATCCTGGGATGAAGATACTTAGAAAAATGTCTTGAGCTTCCCCTCTGATTATTTCCTTAGGAGAAATAATTTGCACATGGAAATGCTGGATTAAAGAAAAGCTCCACTTTCAAGGCCTTGGATCGTATGGTCCCCTTGCTCTACAGAAGCAGGTCTCAAACTTTTTGGTCTCAGAGCCCTTTTACATGCTTAAAAATTATCAAGGATCCCAAAGAGCTTTTGTTTATATTGGTTCTTTCTACCAATGCACTATACTATTTTAGAAATTAAAGCATAGAGATTTCAGAATATTAATTCATTTTAAAATAATGACAATAAACTCATTAAATGCTAACATCGTATAATTTATGAAAAATAACAATTTTACAAATAAAAAATTTAATGAGAAGAATGGTGTTGTTTTACATTTTTGTAAATCTCATTAACATCTAACTTAAGTAAAGATGTTGGATTCTCACGTCTGCTTCTGCATCAATATGTTGTCATATTACACATCATGGAGCCTGCAGAAAACTCCGTTGTACACTAGGGAGAGAATGAGAGTGAAAAAAGGGCAAATAACAGCTTAATATTGTTATGAAAATAGTTTAACCACCCAGAAATCCTCAAAGGGCCTCAGGGAGCCCTAGGTCTCTAGGGAACATTATCTTTAAAAACAAAACAGAAAAAAAAAAAAAAACACACATACACACACACAAAAAAAACCTTTGCTAATTTTTTAAGCAAAAGGTGAGCTCTCTTTGTTTCTGGTTTGTTTTTTTTTTTTTTAAAAAAAACACACCTTGCCGGGCGCGGTGGCTCACGCCTGTAATCCTAGCTCTGGGAGGCCGAGGTGGGTGGATCGCTCGAGGTCAGGAGTTCGAGACCAGCCTGAGCAAGAGTGAGACCCCGTCTCTACTAAAAATAGAAAGAAATTATCTGGCCAACTAAAAAAAAAAAAATATATATACAAAAAAAATTAGCCGGGCATGGTGGCTCATGCCTGTAGTCCCAGCTACTAGGGAGGCTGAGGCAGTAGGATCGCTTAAGCCCAGGAGTTTGAGGTTGCTGTGAGCTAGGCTGATGCCACGGCACTCACTCTAGCCTGGGCAACAAAGTGACACTCTGTCTCAAAAAAAAAAAAAAAAAAAAAAAAAAAAAAAACACCTTCTTAAGATATAAATTACTGTAAATTTCACCATTTGAAGTGACTAAGTCATCGCTTTAAGCTACTAAGTTTGGGGGTTGTTTGTTGCACAGCCAAGGCTAACTGATATAAATTATATATTAATACTGGTGATGAAAGAGAAGCAGTGAATAAATAGCATGAAATAGCATGAAATAAATAGCTTCTGTACAGTTAAGACAGTTACATCAATATGTGGCGTCATCATTGATATTGTTACTATTTGTAACAGTCAAATATTCATTGAGTTCCTGCTATAGACACTTATTATTCTCTATCTCATTCAGATTGCTCCGCAACAACCCCTTGAAAGAGGTTTCATTAGCTCGGTTCCTGAGATTTTAAGAAATTATTATTGTCCACCACAGTGGTGCTGTGGTAAACCCAAAAGAGTTAGATGACACCATCCCTGCTCCCAAACAGTGGGCAAGAGGTACAAACGTGTCTCGAACTCCTGCCCTCAAGTGATCCTCCCATCTCATCCTCCTGGAGTGCTAGGGTTACAGGCGTGAGCCACCTCGCCTGGCCATGAGACATACAAATGAGAGACGCCAACAGAATGCCATCCATTCTTTCTTTCTTTCTTTTATAGACTTTCATTGAGTATCCAAATTGCACCAGGCTCTGTGCTAGATTCTGGGGGAGACAGAGACCAAGGATGGTGTCCTCCACCTGCTCCCACCTGCAGGGTCTGGGGGGTGGTCTTGAGATACAACTCGGATTATTTCATAAATGCTAAATCACATGTCACCTCACAGAGAGATTCCAAGATGAGTGAGGTCAGGGTGACTATAGACGATTTCACATAGGACGCAGGAGCAGAACAGCTGGGCTGGGGAGAGAGGCTCTATTTTTAGGGAGCACAGAGAAGCAAAGCCATGAGTGTGTGTGCTGGAGAGAGGAACCCAGGACTGAAGGCTAAAGTCAGGGCAGAGGAAGATCAGCCTTCCAGGAGAGGTGGAGCCGATCAGCTAAGCCAGGCTCTAAACATTTCAGTGGAGTAGTCCAGAGACCTGCTGCTGCGGCTTTGTCCTGAATGGCAGACATCATTAATCAACCACCTCCTGCCAAGCCCGGGTCTTTTTCAACCCAGAGCTCCAGGCAGCCACCACAAAGCAATCAGAGTTTGCATACATGATGAACCCTATTTGCCACTGCTGCAATAGTCATTGTCTCTCCTGGGGACAGAGGACAAAAATACTCAGCGGGCTCCAGATAAGGTGAATCACAGAGTGAGAAAGAGAAGTGACTCTAAGCCAGGCTTCCTGAGTATGGATCCTGGTTTCTCCACGCACCAATCGTAGGATCTTGTGCAAGATGTTTGATCTCTCTGTTCCTCAGTTTCCACGTCTGAAAAACAGGAATAACAGGCTTAGTGAAAGGCTTAAATGAGACAATACATTCAAAACACAATAGTGCCTGTTGTGACAGTGCACTCTTTCATCCTGGTGCTCATACTCTTGCTTTCTTAATCTATTCCCACTGCAGCAGTCGACCAACCTCCAAGTGAATCAAGATGAGAAAATAGACTCAGCATAGATGAGTAAAGCATGTGAATGTAGCAGCTTTGCCATGTAGATGAGGACAGAGCCCGTATCTCCAAATGGCCTCTGGGGAGAAATGTCATTACAAACCATGTTAACCCCTGGAAGAGCATCCCTAAGGACATGGCCAGCAAAGAGTTGGGGGGTTCTAAGCTCTACATTTGGGGACTGGCACAGTGATGTGCTTCCTTCCTCTGTGAGTTTTAGAAACACTCATGATGACTCAATTCCACTGGCTATTTTAACTGCGTGGTTAGCTTGATGTCCTCACATCAGGAGGACAACTCAGGCAAGGAAACATATGGGGACAGAAACCAGTCTCAAGACTAAAGACTCTGTGATTCCAGATTTCCTAAGAGAGAGTCAGAGAGGATCAAAAGGCCGGGTTGCAAACTGCCCATTGCACACAGAACTTCTTCCTGTCAATACGAAAATAGTCTATGAGCCAGTAGAAAACTGGGCAAAGACTATGACCAGGAAGTTCACTGGAAAAAAGAAGACTAATAGCTTTGCAATAAATGAAAAGATGTTCAACTTCTCTTATAATGTGAAAAAAACTACTTTGAGATACCATATTTTACCCATAAGATGGGCAAAGAAATTAAAGTTTGGTAATACCCAGTGCTGGAGCGTGTGAGACGAAACAGGTTTTCTCCTACGTTGAAGATGGAAGCGTTAAATGGTATAGAACCTCCTGTAGATCGACGTGACAGTATCTATCAAAATGACAAATGCATTTGCCCTTCCCCAGTGATACCAGAATTGTACATGCGTGAAATGACACATACGTGAGATTATCATCGTGGCATCACTTGTGTTATCTAAAGATTGGAAACAATCAATCAATAGGGACTTGTTAAAAAAAATTATAATACGTCTACACAACGGGAAAACGGCAAAAAGAAAATAAGATCCTATATACAGAAATAGAATCATCTCCTATATATTGGTAAGTTGTTCTAAAAGCAAGATATATTATATCACATATAGTACGCTGTTATTTTTATTTAAAAAAAAGGAAGAGAAAAAACATATTTGCTTGTTTTGAGAGACTCACTCTGAAAGGACACGGACAAACTGCGCAACTCTGGCTGGTCCAGGGAGGACAGTCGGGGGGCGGGGCCAGGAAGAGGAAGAGGACGGAGCATCTATACATGTTCATACCTTTTCAATTTTCTGTCATGGGAATATATTTGCCAGTTTAAAAATTAAAATGAAATGTAAAGATAAAAAACCAAAATTATTTGAGGATGTGTAACTGGCTTCTCATCTGCTTTCTTTTTCTTAATTTCTGTTTCATATTCGTAGTCTCGTAGGATGCTGGGACCTTTGCTACTTCACAGAGCAAAGTCAGTCTCCAGTCCCCTCTGTCTGTCCCGAGAGTTGTGGGTGGGAGGGGGAATGTGACATGTGCCTTGAAGGGCTTTGGAAGATCCTGTTGTTTTCCACTTCACTTTCTGTCCTGTCACTCTCTTTCCTAAGACAATGTGCAAGAGCCTAGGTGCTTCTGTTGGGGGTGGGGTAGGGGGGGACATGGGAGATGGAAAAACAGGAGAGAAACACGAGCTGTACTGTAGAGTTCACACAAGGGCCCCAGTGAGTCCTGCCTCTCTGAAGTCACTGCCCCGTGTGTTCCTCACACTGAGTCTGGGCTGACTTCACCTCGCTGGGGCCAACTGAAGGCAACAGAAGTGACCCATAGAACTCCTGCGAGTTCCAAGAGTGGCCTTCACAACTTGCAATTTTACTCCCTTGTTGCCTGGAGCTGCAGGTGGAGTCCAAGCAGACACCATGGAAAGAGAGAGGCCCGAGGCTAAAAGATCAAGAGCTGAGAGAGGAAGGAAAGCGCAGACCCAGCCAGCCCCTGGCTGCTCATGCCTTCTCAGCTGAAGAGTCCCACGTGTAAGCGAGGCCCCCTTGGGCACTCTCCCTGCCACTTGAGCATATCCAAAAATCACTGACACTCAACTCAATGCCCCCTCCTCCAGGAAGCCTTCCCTCACTGGCTCAGCCTGCAGCCACTGTTCCATGCCAGCTGTCCCTTCTTCAACCAGCATTTGCCAAGCACCAGGCATCAGACATACCTAGAACCCACTGAGATGCTTTAACGTCTTTACAGGTGTTATGGTGGCCCATAAAGGGACTAAGGGGGCATTGGAGGGAGGGCTGCCTGCTACCCCTGAGGGCCCAAAGACTCACTCAGAGGAGATGCTGCTTGAGTTGGCACTTGGGAGGTGGATAGGCATTTTCTAGGCAGACAAGGGGAGGAAGAGTGTTCCAGGCGTTGGGACCAGCACAAACAAGGGCGTGGAGGTGGGGAATGGCCTTTCATGCCACCATAGTCACATGACCCTGAAACAGACACTATCCTGGGCTGTGGGCATCGCTGTCCAGGCCACTGGAGTTCAAGAACCTGGTGTGACTCTTGCTCATCTTCCGGAGGCTCTCACATGGAAATAATGCCGGGGGCTTCTGCCTGGTTCCTGGCCTCCCCTGGCCTTGGGCCTCCCAGATTCCTGCTCATTATCCACGTGGGAGGTGATTTCATCCTTGTAGGGAGAGGCATTTTCCTTTTCTTTCGTTTTCATGTAAAACCTGTCACCACATTTCCGTAACCCCAATTGCTCTCTGGTGAAAATAAATAGATAAATAAATAATTTTTCACAAAATTAATTAGCAGACAGGAAGATGCTAATGCGTTTTGCCAACTGTTTCCTTTCCCAGCTTGCTCCCGGCAGCCTGGGGCTGGGGAGGGGTGCCTGCAGAGATGGCGGGCAGTCCCGAGCACGGTGGCATGGGGACTTCTCTCCACCTGCTGGCCAGGGGGACTCCACTTCCGTGATGAGCGAATGCTTGCGTTGGTGGGCAGGGCTGTGGGGGGAGTGAGTCGAGCTGGCTGGGTTTCTGCAGCTGCTGTTTACTGGCCATGGGCCTGTCTGAGCCCTGGTTGTCTCATCTGCAAAATAAAGTTTGCTGCAGATGCCAGTCTTCCAGGGTAGTTCCGAAAATCCAATGAGATGGTGCATGGAAAGCTCCGGGGCCAGGCGGTGTGATCTCCATCTTACAGACCCTGAGGCTCACAGAGGTCGTAGAGTGACCAGCCCAAGGTCACACTGTCGGTGAGCCAGGACAGGTCACCAGGTCTGCCCAGTCCAGACCTCAGGGCCTCACACTGTGCCATCCTTCTGCTTGGCAGAGACCAGAATGTCCCCTGAAACAGCTCTGGGTCTCAGGTCCTGTGACAGCAGGCAGCAGAGGGAAAGCCAACGTCCGCCCTCCAGGAAGACCTGGACGTCCTGCGCCGAGAGAGCTTTGAGTGCAGTGGCGTTATTCTCCAGACAACAGCGGGAGAATGAGACCCACCTTTGCAATCAGGAGGGCCAACCTTGGCAGTGTGGGTGGGGCAGAGGCTGCCTGTCTTCTCCACCCACTGGGGTTTCATTGCTTGGCTGAGTGAGAAGCTTCCAGCATGGTGGGGCAAGCTCTTAAAGATTTCCTTTGAAAATCGGCTGGTTTGTCATTTCTGCACCTGCTTATGGAAACTGAGGCAGGAAGGGCCTGGCACCCAGTTTGCACTGACAGCAATAAATGTACTTTGGTGCTGACCACCCACACGCATTATCTCAGCAACCCCAGGAGGCAGGTCCTGCGGCAGTTCCTGCATTCAGATGAGGAGAGGGAAGCCCAGAGAGAGGAAGGCCCTTGCCGGGGGGCACACGGCTAGAGGGTAGAAGAGCCAGGATTCAAATCCAGGTCTATCTGACTGCAGAGTAAGATGCCTCTGCAGCAGCGGCGGCCCTGCTGGAGGATCGCCCCTGCATCACGAGGTGTGCGAGCGAGAGCGCCAGTGATCTCACACTGCCGGGAGGGTAAATCGCAGCGTCTGTGCCAGGGCGTCCCATGCAGGGCTGTCTGGAACAGCGAAGTAATCTAGATGTCCATCCAGTGGGGTCTAGTTACGTCAATTCCAGACCGTGGAATTATGTACACGTTGTAAAATAACCAGGAAGCTCTCTGTGTCTTGAAATGGAAGGATTTCTAGGATTTAGTCAGTGGAAAAAGCCAAGGGCAGAAGAGTATATGAATACACTACCTTTGTACAGAAATTAGAGGAAGACAATGATCTCCATTTGCATTGATTTGTATATGCAAAAATAAATTTTGGACGGACAAATAGGAAACCGAAGCGTTTTCCTGGAGGGATGGAAGGGGCAGGGACGAGGCCCAGGGCAGGTTAGGGAGGCAGGGCAGATTGCCACTCCTCACCTTTCTGTGGTTTCTCTCCCTTTTTCTTGCCTTTTTATTTTGAAATAAAGACTTATGAGAAGTTGCAGAAATAGTACAGAGGGGTCCCGGGTACCCTTCACCCAGCGCCCCCAGATGGCAAAATCTTACATAATGGTGCTACATTATCAAAACCAGGAGATTGCACTTTTTTTTCCTCCCACAATCTTTTTGTACACTTGGTTTTTTCTCTAAATTGTGATAAAATACACATAAAGTTTACCATTGTAACCATCGCTAGACGTACGGCCTGTGGCATTGTGTACCTTCACATCGTTGCCCAACCATGACCACCATCCACCTCCACCATCCCCTCCTTGTCTTGTGAAACCGAAAGTTTGTGCCCGTAACAACAGCGCCCCAGTCTCTCCTCCCCCAGTCCCTGGCAACTGCCCTTCTACTTCTTGTCTCTAAGAATTTGACCACTCTTAAGTATCACTTAAGTGCAATCATACAGTAGCTGTCCTTCTGTGCTGGTTTATTTCGCTTAGCATAGCACTCAAGGCTCGTCCATGTTACGGCAGGTGTCGGAATTTCGTGCCTTTCTAAAGCAGATGACATTGCATCCTACGTGCGTACCACGGCGTGTCCACCCACTCATCGTCAGTGGACACTCGGTTGCCTCCTCCCTTCGGCTGTTGTGAATAGCGCCGCAGTGGACAAGGCTGTGCAGATGCCTGTCTGAGTCCCTGCTTGCAATTCCCTTGGGTATATATTATAGCAAGAAGTGGAACTGCTGGGTCATATGGTAATTCCATGTTTGAGGTTTTGAGGAGCTGCCGGACTGTATTCCACAGCGGCTGCACCGTTGCGTTCCCACCAACAGGGCACAAAGGTTCCAGTTTCTCCACATCCTCACCAATAACACATCGCTTTCTGTTGTTGCTTTTTTATAGTAGCCCTGCTCACTGTGACGTCTGTGGTTTTGTTACAGATAAGTCCTTCCTGTTGCATTGGTGAGTTGCTGCCAGGGAACCCAGGACCAAGGACATCCATGAGGGACGTCAGACTCAGCTGCCAGCTGTGGCCTTGTGCTCACAGGTCCCTGAGCAGCTCAGCTTCTGGAAAGGACACTGGGGGGTGGTGTGAGGGCCTTGCTAAGGGCTGTGGAATGCAGGACACTGCTGTCCTCAGCCACCGCTCCCTTTCATTCGGAAGGGTCATTCTTGCATCACCCAGACCAGGGGGGCTCCTGGCACCAGGGCAAGGATGGGCCTAGCAGAGGCAACTTTTTATTAAAAACTCCTCCCTCTCCCCTTGCCACTCATTGATTCTACTTCCTAGCTGTCTTGTGACTCCACCTATTTCTCTCCATTTTCTTGCCACTGCCTTAGTCCAAAACATTGTGTCTCATCTGTGATATGACAACAGCCTCCTGGTAGAGCCTCCCTGCCTCCAGCCTTGCCCCTGTCAACACAGAAGGATCTCCCTGAGGTGAGAATCTGCCCTGTTACTCCTTTGCTTAAAGTCTGTCGATGGCTCCATTGCTCTCAGCAGAACTGCAGCCCCTTAACCCGACTCACCAGCCCTCTCCCACCGGCTAGCTTTGGCTCCTCCCCTCCCCCCACCGCACCTAGAACACAGCAGGTGTCCAATTAGCTGTGGAATCAACGGTCCTCCCCTTGAACTCCCATTTTAGCCATTCTGACCTCTGTTGGCTTCATCGGGTGACCCATGCTCTGCCTGGATGTCCTCTCTCTGCCCCGCCCACCTGGACCTGCTAAACAACACTGACATCCCCAGATGTCTGCGTCAAAGTCCCCTCCCCAGGGAAGCTTTCCTGGGCTTCTAGAAGCTCCCAGCTGCCTGCTCTGTGAACGAGGATGCTCCCTGCCCTACCTGTCACTGCCTGTTTAATGCCCGTCTGCCCTGCTCAGCGCCAGCGGAGGTGAGACCTGCCTTGTGCATTACCATGCACCCTGTCATCTCTCCCTAAATATCCGGGGAGTGGAGGAGCGTGCGGAGGGGGACGCTCAGAGCATAAGCCTCTCGGCTCTGCCACTCTGCCTTGGAAGGCACCGAACAAGCCGTGTGCAGATTCGCGATGGCATTGAGAAAAGTGAAAGGCCCCGTGATACGAAATCCTGGGGTTCGTTTCTTACCAGGCGGTCTCAACGTCCTGCTGACAGTGATGCATCGTCTCCCCGTGCCAGGCTGCGCCGCTGTCCCTGAGAAAGGTCGTGGCTGCCCTGGGGAGGGCTGCTGGCAAGGCCAGGAAGGCTCGGCTCTCAGGGCTGGTGAGACAGGCTGGACGGGGAGCCCCACAAGAGGCCTTGCCCCTCCCTCGCCTTCTAGAAACGCCAACAAGGGGAAGAGAACAACTCCTCTTGGCGTTTGGGTGAGGCCTGCTGAGCTGGAGTTTTTAGGGAACAGAAAGGGAGAGAGCAAGGAGGGCAGGGGCTGCCTTCCTGGGGTGGGAGAGAGGGGCTTCCTGGAGAGAAAAGGAGGGGCCGGGGGAGGGGGCAGGCCTTGCACCGGCCTCTGCGGCGGGGGTGAGGCCCCTCTCGTGTAGGACATGGTCAGGCCAAGTGGTCAGTGAATCTTCGCTGCTGAGCCTTCTCCGTGGACCTGCTCAGTGAGCCCTCCCCGGTGGCACTCCCTAGGGTTGGGGCCATGTTGGCTGGGGAAGCATAGTTAGGGAGCACAGGGTGCCCCAGAGGGGAGCGTTCAGGCCATTGCTTCGCCCAAGGCTCCCTAATTGTCTCGAGAGGCCTCCGTGAGGCTCGGCCCCTGTGTTCCCAGGCCTGGGTCTCCCTGCTCACAGGCAAGGTGTCCTTGGGGTGGTGGCAGAGGAGACCCGTGTGACAGGCATTAGACACGTGAATGCCCTGACTGCCCAAGAGGCTTTCAAGGAACAGCTTCAAAACAGGAAAGTAGCGGACCCCGCCAGACCCACAGAAAAAAGCCAGGAAGGGCAGGAGGGAGGAAGAAACAGGTGAGTCTGATACACACCTGTTGGCCGCAGGCTCCATAGAGAGCAGGGCCAGACCCCGCACAGAGCCCGGGAGCCCCGGGCCCCAGTCTTCTCGCCGATAGCTGCCCCCAGGTGGGCCACAGGAAGGAGAAGAGCCCTGCAGGGGACAGCCCAGGCTCCGGAACCAGAGTGCCTGTGTTCGGACGCTGGGTCTGCCACTCGGAACCTGCGTGCGTCTGAGAAGGTTGCTTAGCACTTCCGTGCTCTGGTCTCCCATCTCTCCAACAGGGCTGCCAGGCCTCCCATCAGGCTGCCGAGCCGTGGGGAGGCTGCGGAGAACGGCTGACGCAGAGAAAGCTCTCAGCCGCTGCCTGCCACCACGTCCACTCTCCAGATTCAATTTACTCTCGGGCCTCAATTTGTTCAGCTACAGGATAAAAGTGTTGCATCGAATGGTCCTTAAGTTGCCCTCCAGCTCTGGAATTAGTCAGCCTGTGTACAGCAGTTAGGCTATTTTGGTTGCACGAAGCAGATTTGCAGCTCTGGCTCTGCTGCGTGAAAGGTTTATGGGATGGAGGTGGGCAGGGGAGAGCTCACAGAACGGAAGCGGACAGGACAGGACCGGAGAGGGGTCCCAGATCAGGGCTGTGAGCACCACTGGACACCTTCTCAGGGAAGCAGCACCAGGAGGGATCCCTCCTGGTCAACCTCCGGGGCCCCCACTTCTGAGTCAGCAGAAGGAGGGGTGCCGGGTCACCAGGCCAGAGAGGTGGTGCCCAGGGGATAGGAGGTTCTCGAGGGGTGAGACTGCTGCCCGCAGACAGGGGAAAGGACACCACAGGGCAAAGCTAGCAGAAACCCACCGCGTTGGGAGGTGTGATGGAAGTCCAGAAACACTGACTCTGATCCTACCAACATGATGAACACACCTAAGGGAGCGGCATCTGGCTGCTGACGAGAGCTTTGAGCTGCTGGCTGTCCCACCGGCACTGGTTCCAGAGCCTGGGCTGTCCCCTGCAGGGCTCTTCTCCTTCCTGTGGCTATCGGCGAGAAGACTGGGGCCCGGGGCTCCTGGGTTCTGCGCGGGGTCTGGCCCTGCTCTCTATGGAGCCTGAGGCCAACAGGTTCGTATCAGACTCACCTGTTTCTTCCCTCCTCCTACCCTTCCTGCCTTTTTGCTATAGGCCGTGGTGTTGGGCTTTCCCTTATTTCTAAAAAAAAAAAGTTCTGTCTTGAAGGATTCCACTCAGTTTTGAGTTCCATGAGGGTTGAGGCCAGCAGCAAACACAATGTCCAGCACACAGTATGTCCTGTGTACGCCAACAGTGGTCAAGTAATTCCCCTGCAGTGACATTTCCAGAAAAATAATGGGGGGGGGGGGTAACCCTGTGCATGGGAAGGTCAAAGTTTGTGTTTCTTGATTAAGGTAGCAGACATGGCATTGACACCTCTTTCCCCTTCTTCTTGCCTTGAATGCCATGAAAATGTCTGGAGCTGCAGCAGCCATCTTGTCACCGTGAGGTTAAAAGCTGGTACATTAAGGGTGGGTGATAGAAAAGCGGAAAGAAAGAAAGATGCTATTGAGATGTTAAACCAGCCCTAGAAGTTTCACCTCCAGGCTTCTCAATATGTGAAATAATTAAATGCCTTCATTGCTTAAGTCTCTGTTGGGTTTCTATTGTATCTCTGACAGCTGAAAGCATTCCTAAAACAAAATCACCTACCCAGCTCCCCAAGCCAGGATCCCAAGAGTAAAATTTACTGCCTACTCCTCCCTCTCCCTGCATGTCTCCTAAGTCACGAAGTCTTGGAGACTTTTATGTCCTTGGTTTCGCCCCTCCTCCCCTCCTTGGCATTTCAACTGCCCACAGCCTAGGCCAGGCTGTCACGCATCCCTAATCAGTCTCCCCCTTCAGAGTCCCTCCCCACTGCAGCCAGAGGAATCTTTCTAAAATGCATACATTGCACATTGGATAGTGTTTCTTCTTGGCTTAAAGACTCGCACTGGCTCCCCACTGCCTTCAGAATGAAACCTAAGCTGCTTAGTGAGGCAGGCGCAGCCCTCGTGACTGGGCTCACCGAACGCCAGCCATTCCTCCTGAACTTCCACTCCAGCCACGCAGGCTGCTGATAGTTCCCCAAAGTCACCCTCCGGTTTCACACCACCAGCCTCCGCATCCTCTGTCCCTCCCCGCTGAATGATCTGACCGCTCCGAGCCTTCCAGCCCCTGGCGCACCCTGCCCTCCTCTGCGGATGGCTCTTTCCTCACTTGCACCACGCTCTGCTGCCCTCTCACGCGCTTGCTTTTTCCTTCCTCCCTTTCCAGACAGTCAGCTCCTTGACAACAGGCCGTGAGTGTTATTCATGTCCATATCCCCGGTGCCTGACACACGGCGGGGACTTGATAGATGCGTGTGGAGTAAGAGAGTGAATGAGTGAGTGAATGAAGGAGGCCGTGCATTCAGTCAGCTGCGGGGAGGAGCTGACTTCTCGTGTTTTGCAGGGAGGAGAGAGCAGCAATGACCTCAGTCTTTGAAAACCTGCCTAATAACGCGGCTTTCTGGAGCTTTGCCCAGCCAGCTCCCGGGAGGAGAACACCCAGCTCACGTGCAGTAGACGTAGCTGGGTCCCTTCTCCTTAAATAAATTGTGTCTCAAGCCACCTGCCACCGGGGAACCATCTTGAAGCGCAATTTTCCCAGAAACGCTCCATTTGTCTTGGAATGCCCGAGGAAAGGCGGCTGTGTTTCGGATTCATCTCCGAAATCCCTCGGAGGCTTCCTGCTCCCTTCTTTCTTCCCAGAGGGGAGGACGGGTTCGCCCGCAGCTCTGGGATTGACACACCTGTCTCCCACGGGAAACAAGGGCGACGGGCGAGAGCCGTGCAGCCTCTTGACGACACAAGGCACATTTGTCCTGCTGGTGAATAAATGATTATCGTGTGGATCACACAGCCCTCCTGTTACACAGCAACTGGGCGCCAAAGCCTCCCAAGTCGTAAAGGAAGACATAATAAAGAATTATGGGACCTGGTAAAATGAAAATTGGAATCAATTAGTTCCCTTCAGACGAGAGCTGCTCATAGAACATTCATTATCTTCGCCCCGCGGGGTGGGGGTGGGGTGGGGGCGGAGAGGAAACCTGTTTTCTTATCAGTGGCCGTTGTCGCCTCTAAAGAGCCCCCAGCCCAGCTGATTGCTGGCTCCTGTGTCCAGGCCCCCACCCCGCCCCCCAGGGAAAGATACAGAAGACGCCAGATCACAGGCGAGGTTAGTGACTCCAGCACCAGTCCCTGCGACCCCAGTGCCGCCCCCGTTTGTGCATTTGGACTGTTGGAGTGAAGTCCTTTCCCAGCTGCAGCTGCGGGGGTCAATGCAATCTTGGGTTTCATTCGGGAAACAGCAGTTCCTTAGCTGCTGTATTAAATCAATTAGAGGCAAGCGGCTGCAGAGGCCACGCCAGCTTCCCGGAGGAGCGCCAGGTACGGGGACCATGAATCACACAAGTGTCGGGAAGGTGTTGCTTGCTCAACGGCGAGCGACGTGTGCGCAAAAGCTCAAGAACGGCCATGGACGTGCACAGGGCCATCGTGTCCTGAGAGGCAGGGGTGGGGGAGGGGGGATCGGGAAGGGGACTGGAATATAAATGGCTGCTTTCCCACCTCTGTTTCCTTTTTAGTTTAGTTTTCATGGAAACTTGTGTCTGAGAAAAACTCCAAAGCCACCTTCAAAGGAGTGCAAATCTCTCCCCAGCTCTCCCTCCCGCCCCCGCCGGTGCCGGTGCCGAGGCCAGCGCCTTCTCCTGCCCACACACCCACGGCCTGCCCGAGCCCTCTGATCCGTGCTCCCTGCCACGCCAGCTTTGTCCTGAAAGGAGGTTTGCTCCTCTTGCTCAGCCTCCTGCTTTGAAATTCCTGCAATGACACACCCTGGATTTCCAGAAAAGATGCCACCTCCTTTGCGAGCCGGCTCTTGGCTCGCCTCCAGCCTTGGCCGTTTGCCCCCATGGAGGCATTCGGGGCTCCCCAAGTGCTCCTCGCACCCCCTGCCCTCAGCAGGAGGCTGCATGTGCGTGTTCCTGGCCCCGGAGGCTCTTCTTGCTCCTCTCATCATTTCGGGAGTTTGGGTAAATGTCCCCTCCTCCAGGAAGTGTCCCCTGCCTCTCCAGACTGGGGAAAGAACCCCTTCTCTGGGATCCCTCAGCCCCTGCACATCTGTCCTGTAGAATAGTCACCTGTTTGCTCGGAGCTTCCGGGAGGCAGATTTGTTCAGGCCTCGGTATCTTTAGCTCAGTGCCCAGTAGATGGCAAATGCTTAATCGGTGTTTGTGCCGGGGACAAACAAAGGAAAGGGGCTTCTGCAGAAGAAAAATTCGTGTTTTCTGGGCCTGGTGCTAGAGGGTGCAGGGGAGAGATGTGCGTGCCAGGTGGAGAGAGGAGGGAAGGCAGGGCCCCGGAGCCAGGAGGAGAGCCAGCCCTTCCATGTGCATTTTGCCGTTCAGTTTGGCAACCACGGGACAAGGTGTGCGGCGGGTCTGGCCCAGAGACCATCCAGCTCTGAAAGCAGCCAGGAAACGCCGCTTCTGAAAGTGGCCACACCAAGCCAGAAACCTCCCCTTTCGGTTCCAGTAACCCCACCTCAGGACTTGTCCAGTGAGGACCCTGGGGTGCAGTGGCCCGTGGCACAGGGGAGAGATGGGCTTGACAGGTCCGAGACCTGGGTTTGAATCCGGACACTGCCACTAACTACAGACAGGGTGGTGGGGAAACAGCCTCAGCTCTTGAGTCTCAGGCTTCACATCTGTGAAATGGGAACAGAGTGTGGTTGTTGAGGGGATTCAACGAGATAATGTTTACAGAGCATGTACTATAGTGCCTGGGGGCATGGTGGGTTTTAAATAAAATGTCGTTGTCGTTGCCCAGGAACCCAGGCAAACTAGAAAAGGGGTGGCAAGGCAGGGCCCAGCTATCAGAGCTAGAGAGGACCGGGGGGGCCTGCTCTCAAGGACTAGGGGTCGCTGAGCTCAGTCGCAGGAGGAATAAACTTGGGGTCCTCCTCAAAGCCCACCTGCCCTAGCTCCGCCTTGACCACAGAGCCAAGTACGTGTGTGTTTGTTGGAGAGGGTCCCTTGGCTTGGGCTGAGGACAGGAGGCTTAGCTGAGTGTCTGGACTTGACCTCAACCTTCCAGAGCCCAGATTCTGGTCCTCCACTGTCCTCCCACCTGCCCAACCCACCATCATGCAAGTCTGGACATGAAGCAGAGCCTCCTGAGAGCCCGGCCAAGCCCCCAGCAGTGCTGGTGCGTCTGACCTGCTGTTCCTCTCCACTCCCCCTGCCTTGCAGACAGCCCCGGCCTCGGCCCATGCGGGAAGGGCCCCTGCCCAGGGTGGACCCCAGCCTGGGGGTCACGTGCTGTGCAAAGCCGGCTGCAGTCTGACATGGCCCAAGGCAGCCCCCAGTTCCGTAGGGATGGCTTTTGCAGCTAACTCATGAAATTAATTGAATGCCTCTCTTCATTCTGGCTCCGTAATCCATCACAGCGTTTGTTCCTGCTTTTCATATTAGAAAATAATGAAAATTATTCCTCAAATAATCAATTTTTACAGTTTCCATTTAATTATGAAAGGATGGCAGGCCCAGGGCTCCGCCTGTGATCACGACTTCGTTTTCCATCTGCCTTTTTCCCCTGGTACCCTTGCACGTGGCGAGGGGAGCCGGGCCAGGCTGTGTGCGCTGCCGATTTCTCTGAAGCAGGTCAAGCAATACCCAAGGGACCCAGACCCAGATAGGGGCAGGGTGGGGGGCAATGTGGAACCCTCTTGAAAACAGCCTGGGGTGCCGCCGCCTCGCTGTCTTCCAGACGGCGTGGCCCCTCTCAGCCCAGTGCCCCAGTAAGCCTGTATTTTGATCCACGTGGCTCTATTTTTGACATGCTCTGCTTCTGGCTGATTTCTGCAGTCAGGTTGATCAAAACATGTCAGTCCCTGCTCAAAACCCTCCGGAGGCTCCTCTGTAGCTCTCAGGGTGAGAGTCAAGCTGCTCAGCTCAGCTCGCGGCCAGCCAGGGCACGGCTGCCTTTCCAGCCCCTCCGCCCGCCCCACCGGCGTCATACCAAGGCCTTGGCACATCTGTCCCCTCTGTCTCAGATGGCTTTTCCCAGGCCCTCCTTCTCTAGCTGATCCTTGAAGTCCATTCTTCAAAAGTTGGCTCTGGGAAACCTTCCAAAACACAGTCCTCCGTGGGCCACTGCCACAGCCACCCAGAGTGCCCCACACCTGCTCCCTGACACCTCAGCTGCCACTTTCCCACCTGCCCCCCACCTGGACAGTGAACCTGCAGAGGGCAGGAAGCACACCTCATTTGACGGCGTCCCCCGGGCCAGGTGCAGGGCCCGACGCTCAGAGGGTGAATCAGTGTCCCAGAGGCCATTGCAGCAAATTGCCACAAATGCAGAGGCTCACGCATGGCACAGTCATTATCTGATGGTTGCGTGGTCCAGGAGGCCAGTGTCACTGGGCTGAAATCAAGTGTCAGCAGAGGTGCGTTCCTTTCTGGGGGCTCCCAGGAGACTGTTTCCTCACCCTGCCCAGCTCCGTCCGAGAGGCCGCTGGCATTCCCTGGCTCAGGGCCCCTTCCTCCACTTCAAAGCCAGCAAGAGTAGAGTGAGTCCCTCTCACATCGCATCACCCCGACCTCCGCTTCTGCCTCCCTCTTCTGCTTTTAAAAGCCCCTTGCGATTACATTCAGGCCAACCAGCAATTTTGGGAGCATCTTTTTGCCACTATCCAAAGTGGTGATTGATCCCTTAGAGGTGCTTCTTTACAATCTCATGCTCAAGAGACGATCTGCTCGGAGAACTCCAGCTGCGGCCGAGCTGCTCGCTCACCAGGACCACCACACTTCGCCAAAACCCCGGGCGGGCTGTGGTGTCTGCACACACCCTGCCTCGGCCCGCACCTGGCACCCCGGGGCTGCCTCCCTCCCCCGTCAGTGGGCTGCCATTCCTCACGAACCCCAGCTGCACCACCAAGCGTCACCTCTGAGCGTTCACGCCCCACTCTGATACCTTCCGTGAACTCTCCTGGCACCAGTGGGTGGATTCCACTCCGAAAACCATATATAGATAAAAATGCCAGTTTACAAGGAGGCTCTGTTAGAAGCTGATTACTCATTACAGAAGGACCCACCACAGGGTCTCTCTGAAGAGCAGGTTTCCTTCTGGGAGCCCTTTAGTGTGGGAGCTGGCATGCGACTTTGAGAGTGACAGGCGGCACTGTCTGCCGGGCGTCACACACTCCGCCACCCACGAGAGCCAGCCAGGAAGGCAACGGAAATGGTGAATCAGGCCTGGTAAGAGAGTCCATTGCCCAAACCGAGGCAAGCATGCAACGTGTCATTTTATGCCGGTAACGTGAGATATGTCACAATGTCCCATAAGTCGATTTGGATAGCTCCTCTTAAGCCTAGACCAGAGCTAACTGACTCCCCCCACCCCAACTTCTTTTCCTATGTTTTTCTTCTGGGGGAGAACTAGGACCGGTTGCCACAGCAACCAATTTATTTCTGCAAGTGCATTTTAACTTCCCTCGGATGTTCCGTTTGATAGGAACTTCTCCCTTTTGGGGGTCTGACTTAAGCAGCACTCTCTTACTAAGCCTGCAAACCCTTCCTTTGCTGCTGCCTAAGGGTTAATACACACATTTACTCAACAGGGGGAAGAAAAAAGCTTTAGAAACAAGGCTTTTAGAGGAGAGAGAAAAACAAAGTAATTACATTTCCACGCCTGCCTTGGTGAGATGTTAAACTTGTGAGATTGCGGGAGCTGAGAAGCTTACTGTACAAGTGTTGGTTCTTCTTTACTCCTCTCCTCCCCATATGGCTCAGGAAACATATTCATTTATTTTCTCACTCAACAAATACTTACTGAGCATCGCTATGTGCCCAGCCCCATGCGTCAGGTGCTGGAAAGTCAGAATTGAACAAAACAGACGTGGCTGCTGCCCTCTTGGAGTTGACCGTGGATGAGACGGACAGGCATTCAACACACCAACATGCGAATCCCAACATTAAGTGTGGGGACCGGAGCTAGCAAGAAAGGTGAGTAAAAATGCAAAAAGGGGCACTTCAGACTAGTGGTCTTGAACGGCCTCTCTGGGAAGGTGACATTTCAGTTGAGACCAAGAGATTGAAGTTGAAACCAAGAGTGGGGACCTAAGAGCAGAAGGAAGAACGAGAGAGAGACAGAGAGAGAGAGAGAGAGAATGAGTGCCATGTGTGTACTGCTCTGAGCTAGCAAAGAGCTTAGGGCCCAGAGGAAGGGCAGGTGGCCAGTGTGGCCAGCGTGGCTGCTCCTCAGGGAAGAGGGAAGCTGAGTGTGGCGTGGAGTGGCAGGCAGGGGCCAGATGGGGGCGAGGCCAGAGGTGTGGGCATTCACGCTGGATTCTCAGAGCGCAGGAGGAAGCTCTGACGTTTTCAGCAGAGGAGTGAAATGATTGACATTTGCACAGATCCCTCTGGCTGCTGGGGGGAGGACGCGCTGGAGAGAACGTAGGTGGCAATCGTGAACGGGGGGGATGACGGAGCTGGAGGGGGGTTTTCCAGTCATCCGGAGCAGGGACGACGGTGGCCTGTGCAGGAGGAGGAAGCAAGACAGGGAGACGTGGGCAGGTTCAAAACGCGCCTCGGATGTGAGACTGGCAGAATTCGGTAGTGGGTCGGCTGTGGAGATGGGTGTGAATGTGCCTGGCGGGTTTGTGGCCTGAGCCACACGGGCCAATGGCGGTGGCACATTGGGACAGAGAAGCTGGAGAAGGAGTAGGTTTGGAAGGAAGAAATAGGCTCCGTGGTGCCTGCCTCCTCCTTGGACCCCTCTGGATGGGCAATTCCTGAGGGCAGGGGTCACATCCACTCAGGTCACTGCTGCATCCTCAGTGGTGACCCCAGGGCCTGGCACCTGAGGGCCCTAAAGTGTCTGCTGTATTAATTTCTAGGGTTGCCATGGCAAATTACTGGGTGGCTCAAAACAACAGCAGAAACTCATTTTCTCACAGTTCTGGAGATCAAAAGTCTGAAATTAGGGTGTAGACGGGTCGGTTCCTTCCGGAAGCTCTGAGGGAGAACCCATTCCCTGCCTTCCTCCTAGTTTTGGTGGCTGCCGGCAGCCCTTGGAGTTCCTGGGCTTGTGGCTGCATCGCTCTCATCTCTGCCTCTGTCGCCCCGTGGCCACCTACCTGTGTGTCCTCTCTCCTCCCCTTGTCACTGGACCCAGGCCCCCCCCCAATTCGGGATGATCTCATCTCACGATCCTTAACGTGGTCACATCTTCAAAACCCCTCTTCCAAAGAAGGCCACATTTGCACGTTCCGGGTATCAGGACACAGGAATATCTTTTGGGGTCCACAGATCCACCCACCGAGTGCATCGACCGAGAAAATGAACGAGCGAGCACTGACGGTTACTGCCTGACCAGGTGAGGGCCCGGTGTCACTCAAGCGCTGTGTCAGAAAGCAGACCCTTGGCTTTTCAACCGGCCTTCTTTGGGGCTGTTTGCATTCCCCATTAGTGTCTGCAAGCCGGTCATTTAGACATGTGTCCCGAGCACAGCATTGCAGGTAGCAGTGACTCACAGTCGATAAGCTGGAGAGAACTTGAGTCATAGTTAAAAGCAGACTTAACATTCCAAAGGTGAACATCGATCCAGCCTCGTGGCTGAAGCACTCTGCCGCCTCTTCCTGCCAAGACGGAGGCACAGGAATAAATGCCACAGCTGAGCCCAGGCCGCACAGCATGGCCTCCAGGCCTCTCCTCTCTCAGGCCCCCTGCCTGGCTGTCCCTAACTCCTTCCAGAGGCAATGAGCATTCCCAGCATGGAGAAGGCAGGTCAACACATGCCGCTGGAAATGTCTTGGTCAAGGTCGCCGCGACTTCCCATCTCACACTTGGGGAAAGACATCCCACCACACGCACCGTCTCTCCACGTGCCAACTGGGCACCACAGGGGATCAGCTGCTGGAGGGTGGGAGGTTGGTCTGGGTACCCCCCCTGGGCAGAGAGGCCCCAGAGAAGGGGGGACCTTCTGCGGGAACATGGAGCCCTTGGAAGGTCTCAGAACACACCTGCCTTTCCGAGGTGACACAGACGCTGACGCTAAGGAACCTGGCTTGTCCCTGCCCAAGGAAGCCCTCCCCCCGGGGCTCTGTCTTCTAGAAGCCCTGCCCCAGCCCAGGCCCTGCCCGACCAGCCATGCCCCCTCCAGTGTGAAGTGTCTGTCTGCCCTGAGCCAAGACAGGCAGGGACCAGGCCCCAGAGGGAGGCAGGGGACGTTGCAGGGGACAGGCAGAAAGGCGTGTGAGGAGGTACTCCTGGCACTGGGAGCAGCGGCTCCGGTCCAGGGACCCACAGGGATAGCGTGGCGGGAATGGGGGCTGCTGTGGGCAAGGCCAAGGCACTCCCCCTGGGTGGTGGGTCTCTCTGATATCCAGACCCGGGAAAGGCCCCTTTCAATGGGGGACTTGGGACCCTTGACTCTGCTGCCCCTGCCTTGAAGTGCCTGAGCCCCCTAGGAAGTGCGTGCCACAGCCCCCGGGCCTTCAGCCAAGGCTCTCCTCTCATTGTGTGGGCACCAGCACCAGCCTGTTAGGCCCCCCTGGGGCCTCTTTACTCATCTCCCAGGGGCTCCCCTAAAAGCCGCTTTGGCCTGTGCTTCCCTTGTAATAAGGTCCCCAGGCAGCTGAGTTTAAAGACACAATTATGCATTATGGATAAAGGGCAGGGCGCCCTCCCCTGCCGGCCAGCTCGGCATCTGCGCCTGCTCCTCCTGTCAGCGGCCCGGCTGGCCTGTCCTCTCCCCCAGGCACAGGGGGCAGGCCACAGCGCCCCTCCATGCCTGCAGCCCCGGGAAGCGAGCACCGAGCTCGCGCTGCAGCCGCGGAAAGGCGCTCTTGCTGCGATCCCGCTACAAACTGATGAACGTTAACGACCTGCTGCCTCCATCTGTTAGCGGCAATCACTAACATGCTCCCGAATGCTGGGAGTTGGGGGTTAGCTCTTTTTTTTTTTTCTTTTCCTTTTTGCCTTTTTTCAAATATTTATGAAGAGATTTTCCATTTATCCTGACACGTCTTCTCCACCGTGGGTGTCAGCTGGGAGGGCTCAGACAACAAACTCCAGAAGGTATTTTCCCCAAAGCAGCATCTGGCTCCATTGGCAAGTGCAGCGGGTGGTTTGCTGGGAATTGGCCGAGGCGGAGGGAGGAGGAGCCACAGGCTGGCAGCCCCCCGCCTGGGCTCCCTGGCTCTGAGGTGCCCCCTCAGATGGGGCTAGGGAGTCCCGAGAGAGTGGGCTACGTTAGCCCGGCCCCAAGGCATATGTAAGCCAGGACACAGGACCGTCACAAGCACCCCAACCTGCCTCTTGCCCGTCAAGGCCTCTGGTCTGATGCCAGAGCCCCCCCAACTCTCCTATTAACCCCCCTGGGCAGTGACCAGTTTGCCGCAGCAAGCCCTGAGAGTCTTCTTTGGTGACAATTCCCAGTGGGACAGGCCGGCACAGGAGAAGGTGCTGGCTTGGCCCCCGCGTCCCCAAGCTCTCCCATCCCAGGAGGGCTTCCGGGGGCAGAGGCAGAGCCCTCTCCGTTCTCCCAGATGGGCACTTCGGGCCTGCAGGGTGGGAGGGCAGAAAAATGGCAGCACAGCCCCACCCACACGGGGGGGGGGGGGCGGGTGAGGGAGTCGGCCAGGCAACGGGGTCAGAGGTGGCAACGGGAACCTTGCAGAATCTCCCAGGTCACCCCAGCTTAACATCTGCCTTCCCCACTCACCTGGGGCACAGCCAACCTAGCCGATGCAAGAAGCCCCGAGCCCTCTATTCCCTGCTGGTAACCACAGAGGCTGAGCCAGCCCATATCTGCCGGTGATGAATTCCGGTGAAAACCAAACACTTCCCAGGAGAACTTGGGTCCAAAGGCATCATGGCCTTATGCCTGGGCTCTTGGCTGGGCTGCCCATGAGGAATCACTTGGGAGCTTTAAAAAATATCAGTGCCCAAGCCTCGCTCCAGAATATCTGGGAATGGGGCATGTATTTCCAAAATCTCCCCAGTCATTGCCAAGGGCATCCAGGCTTGAAGACTATTGAGCTATCGAACGAATATGTCCCCTGGAGACAGACAGTCCTAGACTGGAATCCTAGCTCTTTTCTCTATTAGCTGGGACCTGGAGTATGTTTCTTGCCTTCTCAAAGCCTCAGTTGCATCATCTATAAAATGGGGACTTTTTTTTTGTTATAACGTACCCAGCACTTGTAACTGTTCAACAAATTAGAGCTGCTATTAATCATATTCCATCACAAACCCAACTCCTGGGACAAGAGAGTGTTGGTTTGGGGAATGCAGGGCAGCCCAAGGCAGCCGGTCAGGCGGCTGGTTCCAGGAATGCACAGACCTGTCACCTCCCTCAGCTACAGAGCAGCCTCAGGGCGTCACGTCCAGTACAGAGGCTGCTCAGTCACCGGACAGTACCAGCCCCCAGGTGACAGCAGTCCCTACAGATAGCATACCAGTCAAAGAATATTTCTCCTTGAATTTTAGAGGATCTAGAGCATTTAAAATATCTTCTCTATGAAGCCAATTTATTTCCCATCCCCTGTTTATCTGGAAATGGTGTGTTATCAGATTCAGCCGAGAGCGGAGCCAGACGCGAGCTTCTGAAAATTCCCTCTGCTTGGTGCAGCCTTGGACCGAGGCAGGACGGAGACGGCCCCAAGGTGCGCCGCGGTCATGCCGGGCAGCAGGTGCACCTGGGCAGACACCCCAGTGATGCTGCAGACCTCGGGAAGAGGTCCCAAAAGCCCTGGGGGCATCGCTCATTCATACAATAAATATTTATTTCATGTTATGTGCACATACTGGTCACATCTGCTGATGTCCAACCACCTTGCCTGGGTCAGCCAGGCACCGACACCACCTTCAAACCTCACAACAGCTCTCTGAGGGCAGGTGCCACAAGGCCACCGTAAGGCTGGGGAAAGTGGGCACTTGCCTTGGTTCCTCTCCTGAACCACACATTGCCACAGCTCTGTGGACAGGAGAAGAATTCGAAGAGAGGAGTTTTGGCAACTGACAGCAATGATTTTCATCATGTCTTTGTCACCCAGAAGATCCACATTCATAGATTTCCAGGGGACAATATGAACCAATTGGGAAGGCCTTACTGAGAATAAAAAAACAATATTTCTGGATTGGATAAATTAATGGGTTTATAGTACAACGGGTGCTTGAGTCTGGTGACATCAGTTGTTGGCAGATAAGGATAACAAGTAACTTAAACTTAATTGTCAGGGAGCAAGACAATAAAAGCTACTATTTATTTAGCATGTATTTACATAGAAATCGTAAGTGTGGGTTATTGATTTACCTTCTCCGGGCCTTCATCATCTCTTTGGTAAAATGAGTTCAATACTATACCTATCTCAAAGAATTCTGGAAAAAGTCAATCAACTTAATATACGGCAAGGCACATTTAGAATGGAGGCTGGTACATTTGAAGTGCTCAGTAAACATAAGCTACTAGCATTTTTGTGTTAATATTTTCCCTGGGCTTCTTGAATCTGCACAACGATCCCATGAGGCAAGTGTTTGGTTCCCTATTTTCCCCGGGCGGAGAGAGGTTTGGCCACTCGTCCGAGGCTGCACAGCTGCAGATGGCCAACCAGGATGGAAACCCGGGTCAGCCTGCATCTGACGACCTTCCCGTGCCATTGCATCAAAAGGCCTTAGAGAGAAAAGCAACAAAGACCCAGCACCTCTTCAATGACAAAAATGTGAGCAGGAATGTAGCAGACAGCGGAGGCAGAGTGCAGAGTCAATGGGTAGCTGCGATCCAGAAAGACATCTGCAGTATTAAGCCAGCCCTCCCACCCAGCAGCAAGCACGGCTCCCAGAGGGCCAGGAGCAACCCACCCCGCTCCCCCCGCAGACAGGTGAGAGCAGAGGAAGGCAGGAGATGAAAGGGAAGGTGTGGTTCTACAGGCGACGGACCTTCCCTGAACCAAACCTGTCATTCAGCAGCCAGGCACTTAGCTGCAAAGTTGCACCTAAAACGCTTCCTCTTCTTCCAGCCCCTGCACAAGGCTGTTATATTTTAGGAATTAAAAGCTCTGCTTTGGTAAAAGCACAAATGACACACGTTTGTTGAAGAGTGCGCTGTCACTGGCCATCTTCCCTGCCTGCTTCCCGCACCCCCATTTTCAAACGCTTCAGCCTCTGAGCGCAGACGATTTCTTCCTTGGAGTCCTTCTCAACCCTTTGGCAGCCGGCTCAGTTTCAGAGGCTGGCTGTGGACAAAGGAACCTCTCGGCCTGTTTGTCCTGTAGAGTGTTTTGAAAAGAATGTTCTCAGAATAACCAGCTAACTCTCAAGCGTGCTGGGCCGGAAGCTTTGGCCAAGCCAGGCTGTTCATGGTGACATGCTCATCAACGTGGCTGGTTCTGGAACACATTCTAGTGGGGGAGACCGCGCCCAGCACAGCCGCCCTGCGCAGTCCCTAGCGGGATCCTCCTGGGCCTGGATCAGCCCACACAGACGTCACCCACAGTTCACTGGGGCATTGGCTGGCTAATAGACAGCAGGGCGCTGGCTTCCTCCCACCAACAGGAAATGGAAAATGCCCAGGAGAGGGTAGCAGCCAGGGGCCAGAGGGGTCTCAGAGGGGCCACAGGGCAACTGGGCTCCGGGCTGGCCTCCTGCCCTCAGCACCAGTGCGGGGTGTGGGGCGTGGGAGCCAGGAGGGAGGGGGAGGAGGGTGGGCTCCCGAGGCCGGTGGCTTCTGGCACCTGCCATCAGCCCACTCCTACCTGCCTGGGAAATGGGGAGTCTGCTCTACCCCACCGGCTTGCAAGGTGCAGCTCTTTCCTAACCTGTCCACTCTCACACATATGACTTTAATAGTCATTTGAACTTGATTTCATCTGGAAATAAATATGGAGAGAAGGCAGAAGTAGGCAGAGTGGCCTCTGCACCCTTTGGGGAGTGGGGTGCAGCGCAGTAGTGGACAGAGCCTGGCTATGCTCCAGGTGGCGCTGGGTTCAAGTCCTAGCTCAGACACTTGCCCTCTGTTTAGCTGCAAGTTCGCCATCCACAAAATGGGGGCAAAGGTGTCCACCGTATACGGTGGTTGTTATGATTAACTGAAATGAGGCATATGAAGTGACTGGCACCCAGAGGGCACTCACTAAATGCCATGTCCCTTCCCCTGCACTTCCAGCGGCTGGGCTGGTATGAAGACAGTGAGCGTGCCACCCTTTACTGCGGCCGCACTGGGAAGAGAATGCTCTGTCTCCATCTTCCATCACCTTGAATGCATGGGCTATCCGTGATAAGCAAAGGAAATGGAATAAACTTGAATACATAAAGCCAAGTAGCATTTTCTGATCCACACTCTCCCTCCAAGGGCCCTACTGAAATAGGAAGAAAAAGAGAAAGTCACCGTGCAGTGTGCATAATCTCACGGAGGGGAGGCTGTCAGTACCCGGATCTCGGGGCATTCTTCTCGGCCGCCCCGCAGCCTGGATGGCTTGCAGATAAGCCTCCACGCTGAGCCAAGCCCCGGAACCTTCAGAGACGCGTCCCCAACCCTCAGCTATAGAAACCCAAAATCGCTCTTTGTGTCTATTCACCTGCAATATCACCCAAGCTCCCCAAATTCCCTCACTAAGCCTTCTGAAATCACCAGAACCATCTGCTTTGGGCACGGAAATGAGATATTACAAAAAGTTGTCACACAAAGGTCATGATTTCTAGAGGACAAAGGGGGAAAACAAAGCTTTTTAATAAAGCCTTTGGAAGCTGCGGCAGAGAGCGACTGTGTCCCTGAGCTGGTGGAGGGTCTGTCCCTTCACCCCCGCCCCCGACAGCAGGGGCAGCCTGCCCAGTCACCTTGACGTGCACGTTTCGCCGCGTTTGCAGCCTGACACTGTATTCCTCTCCCACAGCTACTGCCTGGCTAGTGCAACCTGGAGTTGGGCTTGTCCGGGGTTCTGAGTTCATTAAGGCTCTGTCTTCACAGCCAAGGTCAGGTGAAGAACTGAGGCGATTGCCCCCATGATCTGGTGACGGGGGAAGAGACCACCTCATATGGAATAAGACAGTTTTGGAGGACTAGTCCAAGTGACTGGCAAATACTCCCACCCTCTCAGCTGTCCTGAGAGGTAGCAATCTGTGTGATTACTTGTCCCCTCCCTGAAAAGTAACATTTATACTAGGTAGCTCCCTGGGAAAAGATGTCAAATGTCCAGTTTCTCCAGTACAAGACCAGTCCAGAGCTTCCACCTAAGTAAAGCAAGGACACAGCCCTCCCTCAAACCTGGAAGTGTCACACAGGAGAAACTCCAGGGTCCTCAGGCAGCAGTTAAATACTGTCATTTAGAATTCTCTAATCTGGCTGAGCAGAAATTTCCAGATTTAAATTGTGCTCACCCAGGCATGATGAATGGTCTCAGACAATCTTGGGTTTGTTCCAGCTCCCTTTGCCTGCGGTCAAGTCCTCATTTGACTCCACAGTCTACACCTTCACAACCTCAAGGCCAAGCATGGCTGTCAGCTGGGTGTCCACAAACAGAGAGGCAAACTGCCAGGCCCCCATTGGGGTCCCCTGAATGAACAGGTAATTAACAACAACATAGCCAAGCAGTACTTGACAATGGCCGAGAGGCTGTTTAGCATCTTTTAGACACTCTGGCCTTGAAGTCACCCAGACCTGAGCTAAGATCTGACCCCACCATCCTCAAGGTGTGAAATCTTGAGCAAGTTACTCAACTTCTCTGCATCTCATATTCCCCAGGTGTCAGGAGGTAAGAGTGAGATTTAACAGTGAATGTATCTGGGCACAGTGGCTCATGTCTGTAATCCCAGAGACTCGGGAGGCTGAGGTGAGAGGATCGCTTGAGTGCAGGAGTTCCAGACCAGCCTGGGCAACATAGTGAGACCCCATCTCTACAAAAACTAAAAAAATGGCTGGGCATGGCAGCGTGTGTCTGTAGTCCTAGATACTGGGGAGGCTGAGGCAGGATGATCACCTGAGCCTAGGAGCTCAAAGCAATGAGCTATGATCACGCCACTGCACTCCAGCCTGGGCAACAGAGTAAAACATCATCTCTAAACCAACCAACCAAACAAACAAAAATCAGAGCAATAAAAAAAAAAATCTTAAAAAGAACAAACACTGAATGTAATATATGTCCCCCAGACAGTGTCAGGCTCACTGTTTCAAAAAAAGGTAGAACAGGCAGCATTGACTGCTCATTTCACAAATGGCTGCTAAGTGTATGCAATGTGCAAGCCTTTCTTGACCCTCAAAAAACTCTGAGAGGTGCACTAAAGAGGTGTCTTCCTCCTTGGTAGTTTTGGCTTGTCCAGATCACCCTGCCAGTTAGTTCTGGAGCCAGCACCAGATGGTGACTGTCTGGGCTCCCAGTCCAGTGCTCTCTCAACTCTCCCACACGCTCCTCCGACAGTGGAGGGGTGAGAACTGTAATCGACATTACAGCTCTGATGAATGAAGATTTCTGTTTTGTCTCCCATGGAATTAACATGCGGTTGCTTGCTTGCAGGAGGGTCCCACCACCTATGTGGTATCTCCCTCACATAATAGGAGATTGGGGGAAGCCACTGGTCTCCACTCCCGGAACATCAGATTCATGAATCTCACTTCCATTTGTTTCTCCCAAAGTCCTTGAGGAAGGTTGCAAGCAGGATGGGATGGAGGGGAAGTTCCTGAGTAAGTCAGGAGCCAGCTCGGGATGCCAGTTTTCACACCATGTTTCATGGAACCGGAGGTCCACAGAGGTGCTTTGTGGGCTGCAGGGGGTGGTGTAGGTGGATGGGTAGCAGTACTCCTTCAACTAGAACAGTGTCAGCTCTTACCTACAGGGCTAACTGGTAGGAGACCTGCTTTATTTATGTTGGGCTTCCATTTATGATTTAATTTAAAGCAATAATTTGAAAAAAAAAAAAGAAAAGACAAGAAAGGAAAAGCTTACTATTCATCTTTTCTGGCAGCTTCTGAGAACAGAACCTAGACTCAATCCTCGTGGATATTAGGGACAGAGGTAGGCAGCCCTGCTCTGAGCCAGAGCAAGCCATCTCACACCTTCCGATCCACTCAGACACACATTGGGCACCTGCTGTGTGCAGAACCCCAGACTAGACGGCAAGTGGGTGAAAGTAAAAAAGAGGTGATGGCCCTTGTCCTTTGCGGCTTGAAAGGCAGAATAGATACCCCAAAGGTAGAAGGGGCGACAAATGCTAATTGATGCAGCCAGTCTGGTCCTTGTGATCTTTTTTCCCTGTTATTTTATATGATCTATTTCTCCCAATCAGACTATAATCTTCCAAGGGGCAAGAAACACCTCTCAGCAAACACTTGTTAAGCCCTTACCATAAATGGCAGACACAGGAAAGGCTCACAACACAGTGGGAGAGAGAACAGTGACTCTCTAGGGATCAGGGGCCAGAGAAGGTGCCACAAAGGAGGTGTGAAGTCCAGGACCACTGGACCTCCTGCTGTTGGTCTGAGAGTCTCCTGGAGGGAAGGGTTTGGAGCTGGGTCTTGGAGGAGGAGGAGCCTGGACGGGCTCCCAGAATTGAGTGAGTCCAGGTTGGGATTATGCCAGCAGCAAAGGCAATTAAGTGAAGCCAGCATGGCTTAGGGTAGAGGCTGGCAATAAGGGGGAGGAGGTGAGGGAAAGCCAGTTGAGCTCGCGTAGAGCAGAGCGAAAGGCAAAAGGAAATAAGGGTATGGAGAAGAAGGAAAACGCTGGGGACTGGAATATTTGAATCTAATACAACTGGGGCATTGCTGGACTCTAGCAGTAATGTACCACCAGAAATGTGATCACGGAGGAGAGCCCTGTCTTCAATGCCAACGTCGCCACCCCTCGAGAAAGCAGGGATCCTATGCTCTCCCCCAAAGACCTCTGGCTGACAGCCCCCTTCTCCCTCAACCTCAAAGTCAGGGTCCTCCCAGCCCTGCGAGGGGATCGGGAAGAGCTGGCCGAGGCAGGAGCCACCTGGGTTGGGAGGGGGCTGGCCAGGGCCTGGCTTGGCTTGCAGTGTCTCCCCACTGTGACCCACATCTGGGGCTTCTGAAAATCTGACCAAGACACTTATGCCCACACTCACGCTTCTACCTTTATGGCCAGGTAAAGACACAGATCTGTACAAGGGGACAGGAGGGGCATTCCCCCCGCCACCTCCCGCCTCGCACACACCCCACTGCACACATTAAAGAGTCCACAGGGCCGTCTAAGGGGAGGCTGGGTGTCCTGGGTTGGGTAAGAAAGGTGGCTGGAGACGCAGTTCCCTTCGGTCCTCCTGGGGAACCCTTCCCTTGGCTTCCTTCGCTCTAATAATGTGAATGAACCCCGGGAGAGGAAGAGAGCGCGCGCGAGCGCGGGGCGGGAGCGGGCGGGGAGAAATCCGGGCTGGGGGAGAAGGGAGCGCGGGGAGCGCGAGGCCGGGCGGGGGCCGAGGCGCGAGGGGCGGCGCCGAGAGGAGCGGGGCGCGGGCCCGGAGCGCGGCGGCGGCGGCGGCGGCGGCGGCGGGGGAGGCGCGGAGGGCGCGGGGCGGAGGCGCGGGCCGAGCGGGGAGGGCGGGCCGAGAGGGAGGAGCCCCCGGCCGCCGCCGCCAGCCCACCGGCGGCCCGCGCAGCCCGCACTCGCCGCCGCGCCTCTGAGTTTGAGCCCCGGCGCGGCCCGAGCGCGGGGTCGGAGCGCGCAGCGCGGCGCCGCCCCCCGGCCCTCGGCCCCCCAGCCCCGGCGCCCCGGGAGCGGCGCGCGGAGGGAGGAGGGCGGGCGGGCGCGGCGGGCCGGGCCGGCGGGCGGCGGACTATGAGGCGCCCACCATGGTGCGATGCGACCGCGGGCTGCAGATGCTGCTGACCACGGCCGGAGCCTTCGCCGCCTTCTCGCTCATGGCCATCGCCATCGGCACCGACTACTGGCTCTACTCCAGCGCGCACATCTGCAACGGCACCAACCTGACCATGGACGACGGGCCCCCGCCCCGCCGCGCCCGCGGCGACCTCACCCACTCGGGGCTGTGGCGGGTGTGCTGCATCGAAGGTACGGCCGGCCCCGACCCCTCCCCCGACACACACACACGCACGCACAGCCCGGGGCGCGGGCCGGGGAGGGGGTGGGCGCGGCGCCGGCTCCGCGCGAGACACAAAGAGCCGGAGCGGGCGGGCGGGTCCCCTAGCAGCCAGCTGTGCAACAACTCGCGTCCCTCCCGGTTGGGGACCTCCCCGACACACCGATCCCACAAACTCTCCACTCGCACACGCACACCCCCTCGCCCACAGACACAATGAAACACACCGAAACTCACGCGCGCGCGCGTAGCCCGGGACCCGAGAGATCCCCAGGGGCCGCGCCGGCGCCCCCGGGGGAGGTGGAGGCTGGCGAGGGGGCGGGAGGAGGCTGGGGTTTTGGGGGAGCGGACCCGAGAGGAGGAGAGGGAGGAGGGGGAGGGGTTGCCTGGCAACCGGTGTCTGTGCGATTGCTATGGGAACTGGCCATCCTGGGGCGGGGCCGGCCGGGGGCGGGGCGCGCCGGGGCCGCTCATTGCTCGCTCCGGGCCCTGCCCAGGGCTGGGGGCGGGGGTGGGGGCTCGGCTCGAGGGGTTTGGGGGGAAGCCGGGTCGCCCCAGCCCGACGCCCTCCTCTTCTTCCTCTGGGCCACCGGCCCCTCCTCCCGGCGCAGTGGGGGACAGGTGAGAGGAGCGACCCCGCGTCTCCCCCAACTGAAGCGGCGAGCCCTGGGTCGCCGCCCCTGGGCAGGGAAGCTGCGGAGACCTCAACAGGACCTGGGGTGCCAGGGGCGCGCTGAGTACTGGGAACGGCCTGGGAGGGGCGTGGTCGCCCGTCGGGGCGGGGCGCTGCGACCCCCAGATGCGCCCTGAGGCCGAGCAGGAGGTGCGGTAAGGTTGGGTGGCCTCTGCCGCCCGGATCGGGTCCCCACTGTCGGCTCCTTCGGGGGAGGGGCCCGGACGCCTCCAGCGCGGGGCTGCGCTCGGCTTCAGCGCCTTCCGGGCGCCCTCCCGCCCAGCTGCGGAACTTGAACTAACAGGTGGCTGTTGTGCAGGGCCCGTCTGGTCCCGGCCGGGTCGTGCTGCTTGGTCTTGGCTCTCAGACTGGGGGCCGGGTGGTGGGAGTTGGTGGAGAGATCCTTTGATTTTTCAAAAATCCTTGGACAGAATTTCCTCTCTTTCTCTCACCTTTTCCCGTGTGTTAACTCCGCCCCTCAGTTCTTCGGGAAGTTCTTTCTTATACCTAGCCTTCCCACTGCAGCTACAGCCCCTGCAGATCCTTCAGCGTGGTTGGATGTGGGTGGAGGTTGTAGGGAGCTCTTTAAACGATAGCCCTTCTCTGGCCGCATTTGTAGTCATCTGAAAAGAGGCTTTGTGAAGCTGGGTCTGCTTGGTGAAGTCCAACGTCCCCCTTCCTCCCCTCCAGACCACACTCGTTCTCGTGCGGAACCTTGCTCACCCCTGGCTCCCACGCCCACTCCCAAACGGGGCTGCTTTGCCCTTTGCAACCTGGAGCTTAATGCCAGGGCTCAGTGGAGTCTTCAGGTAACAGAAATGTGCAATCAGTAGTTGGGGAAACAGCCACACAAAGGAGCCAGTGGGCCCATGATCACACCCTCCTCTTTTCTTTTGAAAAACGTCATTTTTGGTGTGCAATTGCTCAGATCACGAACACCTACTCCTCTTCTCTGGAGAATGTACCCACGTCACTACCTGCCACAGCACCTGAGTCGGATACAGAGCAGGGGCTGCAATGCCCCCGTGTTCTACCTCACAAGCTCCACTGGGTGCCAGCTGCCCGGTGCAGTAAGTCATGCCACCGGCGCCACCCGAAGGCACACGTGGACCTGGGGCCTTCCAGTTTCCCAGGGGAAATTGGAACTAACTCCTCTACTCCTGCAAGCCTGGCCTCTTTATTAATTCTTCATCCTAATTAGGATTAATGCTGCACTTAGCATCTTGCCAGCTGCCTCGAGCCGTTTGCACTCCGGTGTTCATCAAGAGAGCCCCAGGCTGATCTGGGCAGCTGGCTCCGCTGGCAGAGGGAGCCATCTGGGGGACTTCACAGAGAGAACTGGGCTGCCTCTGTCTCATTTCCCAAAGCTCAGGGGTTCTGAGGGGCAAACCAGGCCACATCTGAGGGCCAGAACATCCTCACAGGACCCAGGGCTGGGAGAGCTGGTTCAAGGTTTCTTGTTATGGTTAGCATCATTGTGATAGTCCCTCAGCCTGGGTGGGAACTGCCTGTTTATCTCATAAAAGCACATCCGGAGAGCAGCAGCTCTCAGCTGCCTGATACCGCCTACAATGCTTCCACCTGTCAGCAAGTGGCCGGGGCTGAGACCCGGGCAGCACTGTAACCCCAGCTCCTTCCTGGGGGCGTGGAGGGGGGGTTACCTCTGTGTTGACTTCTGTGTGTAAAATGCATTATTTCCACCTGCTCTCTTACACCATACCCCAAAACATTATGTCCAAACCGAAATGGAAAAAAAAAAAAGATAAAAAGAGCTGAGCTGAAACTGAGCAAATACTGCAGCAGGCAGCTAAATAAAACTCTGGATGCAACAGCAGAACCCTGAAGATCTGCTGGCAACTTGAAAACAGCGGGTTCAGTTTCCTGGTTGTTTCCCATAAATGACGCCGGGCCAGGAGAGCCCAGCCCTCGGTGTACTTGAGGCGCCCATGCAGACTGGCAGGGCTGCGTGGAGACTGCTGCTCCCAGCTTCTCCAGGGCTGACCCTGCCTCAGCCTCTCTCTCGCCCCCACAGCTGCATCTCCCCTGCTACCCACCCCTCACTTGGAAAGTGTCAACATACTCAAGTGCGCTGAGCCTTGTGCATGTTACCACGTGGCATGCCCACGACAGCCCTGTGAGGTGCTGATTTCACCCCCATCTGCAGATGAGGGAACGAATGAGGTGCAGAGAGGTTCAGGGACTTGCCCAGAGGCACCCAGGTAGGGGGCAGCCGGGCCAGATTTGAGCCTTTGTCTCGCTACAAAGCTCTTCCCACCATATCATCCTGCCTTTTCCCAAACTGCTTCTGGGTTGCCATTAAAAATAGAACCAAGTACTTGACTACCCAGTGGAGCCCAGCTCTGAGGTCGGGCTGGCGGCGGCATGAAGGCATTTAGAAGTGGGAATGCACAACTGATACACAAATTGCATAACACACTCTCTGTTCTCTCTCTTTCTGTCTTTGTGTCTCTCTTTCTCTCAGTCTTTGTCTCTCGATCTCTCTGTGTCTGTCTGCCTCTCTCTGTCTTTTTTTCTTCTCTTCTTCCACTATGTCCTGCACTGGCCTGTCCCTGCTACAACAACTCATCTGCCCCCTGCCCCATCTCCCGAGACCCTCACCTCATTCTTTGTATCTTTGGCGACACCCAGCCAAGACTGGGGACATAGGAAAGGGTAATAAATCTTTTTTCAATCAAAGGCATTATCAACCAACATTTGTTCAGTCTCTAAAGCATTTGGAGTTGGGCAGGTATAGCACGTGAACAAATATCACAGGGTGTGCACTGTGTGCCAGGGACAGGAGACCCTGGGTAGACACGGAGAGGAAAAGGAGACTCAGCCCAAAGGGCATCGGCGTGTGACCGTATTCCAAGGCCCCAACACCCACCACCAACTCTGGAGTACTTGCTGGGACTGCCCGGTCACTGTCCTGCCATCAGGAGGGCTCTGGGCCCAGAGCAAACAGTCCGGGCAAAGCTCAGCAGTGCCCCTCCACTCCCATGTCCCCCATGTCATGATCACGGCTCTGCCAGAGCATTAAGATGGCAGCCTTGATGCCAGGAGTGGCCCCTGTGCCTACTCTATGCCAGCTCTGTGCTGGGCACTGCAAGAGAAGATGCAGAGAAAGTTCTGGAACCTGAGAGTGAGAGAATCCATTGCCCCCATCATGTTCACCTTCTTCCCCTGGGAAGCACCCTGCACACCAATGTACCCAACCTTTATTCACACCATGTCACCAGAGAAAAAGAAAATCTTAGCACTGTACCCTGGGGGAGTGGGAGGGGAGGACAGCCCTGGGTATCTCCCCGAGGGGCTCCAGCTGCCCCAAGCCCTGCCCAGGTGCTCACAGGTGGGGGGCTCACTTTTCCGGCACACCTGAAACTCTCAGGTTAGGTCAGCCGGGAGGCTCTGCCTTAAACCACATGCCCAACATGGGACCATTCAGGGAGGTTTGATCCACATACTGGCCTTTCTCCACCCACTCCAGACCCGGCACTGGGCTGGACACTCTTCCTATCCGTGTTTGCTTTCATTTTCTCCCTCGGTGACCCATACGCAGCCTGTTCATTCAGGCCCAGGTGGGTGACAGCCACCAGAACAGGACTCTGTCTCCGCTGCTCTGAGGGCCACCGGCTAGTAACTTCCCCCTCGGGCCCTCCTTTGCCCCCAGTGTTAATACAAACAGCCATCGCTTATTGAAGACCTTCACGCAAGACTCACACGAGTTCATGTAATTGCCAACAACACTTCAAGGTAAATATTAATTATCTGCCTTTCATCGGTGTAGAAAATGAGGATTAAGATGTCCACAGCTCCTGAGCATTGACTTCCGCTGTCCGGGTCACAGCTGAGGTTGACTGCAGGAGCTTTGCTTTCCTCTGCTCAGGGGAAATTCTTTATTTCCATCCTTTTTCACATGGATTTGGGAAGGGGCAGGTAAGGGGGGGTTGATATAGTCAGCTCAGGCTGACGTAATAAAATATGGCAGACTAGGCGGCTCAAACGGGAGATACATACATAGTACTCACAGTTCTGGCGGTGGGAAGTCTGAGAGCAAGGCGCTGGCTGATTCGCTTTCTGGTGAGGCCTCTGTTCCTGGCTTGCAGCTGGCTGCCTTCTTGCCATGTGCTCACGCTGGAGAGAGAGGGAGCTGGCTCTTGGTCTCTTCTTATAAGGACACTAACCCCATCATGAGGACCCTACTACCCTCACGAGCTCATCTAACCCTAATTACCTCCCAAAGCCCTGCCTCCAAATGCCATTGTTCACATTGAGGACTAGGTCTTAGACATAGGAATTTAGGGGAATACAAGCATGTAGTCCATAGCGGGGTGTTCTCCCTTCCTGCCCATGCTCCATAACTGGTGCTCACTCTCCAGTGGTTCTGGAAGGGGCCCTGGAGGTCCCTTCTCAGATGTGCCTTCCCTTACTGCTCTGCTCTCTGCCTCTTCTCTCCCCTCCTCTGTTCTTTACTCCTTTCTCTCTTTAACTGGAGCGAACTGACTTAATGAGGAGAAGCTGGGAGTCTAGGGGGACCGCAGCCTGGGGACTGACTTAATGGTGCCACCACTGAGCCAGCTTTGCAGGAGCCCCATGGCAGAGGCTTCAGAAAGGCTCAGTAGGAAAAGAGCAGTTCTTCCAATCAAATCCCTGTATCAGTCTCCACAGACAGCCCAGATGCCAAGGACTTCTAGGACATACTCACAGAAGTACATAGTAGGAAGGGGCTTCAGATCACCTGACCCATGGTCCCAGAAGAGAGGGAGGCAAAGAACGGCACAGCCAGACAGGAGCAGCAGTGTGCTCAGACAACAGCCTGGTGGGCCTCTGTCACCTCATATGAAAACGGGGCCTGGCTGACCTGGAACATTCCTCCCATCTCTGACTTCCTGCCGCACAGGCCCCAGAGAGTCCCCGCCCATAGCTTCCAGGTTGAATCCGGTTCAGTTTGGCCTGACTGAAGGCTCACGCAGGAGGAGGGGGCTTTCTCCAGCTGAAAGAGCCTTTGAGATTACTGAGTTCAGTGGTTCTCAATCTTGTCTCTGCTGAGACACATGTGTGGGCTGTAAGTCACCTGCCCGCGGGGCATGCTTCTAGTCATTCATTCATTCATTCCACGCATGCTCACTGAGCACCTGGTCCGTGTCAGACATGCCAGGCTCTGGTCACAGCTGTGGACAGGACAGACAGGTCCCTGCTCTCCTGGGACCGACATTCTCACAGGGGAGTTGGCACTTCTGGGCGCTGATTGTGTCATGATGAAGACAGAGCAGGGGTGTGTGCGGGGAGGGGCTGGGGAGGGCCACTGCTGGGCAGTCGAAGGGACAGGGAGAGCTCAGGGAAGGTCATGTTTAAGCCCAAACCTGAAAAACAAAAAAGAGCTGAAAGCGAACCTTCCAGAAAGAGATGGCAGCAAGCCAAGGCCTCCGGCCACAAAAGAGCCCTGTGAGGATAGGGGAGAAGGAGAGAGGCCAGGGCCGGAGGGGCTCTGAGGTCGGGGCTGGGGCCTGTGCTATTTTACAGGAGGTCTCTGCTGGGGTGGGGGGGGACAGGTGGTCTGAGTTACGTTTTTAAAAGACCCTCCAGCTGCACGTGGAGAGTGGAGATTCCAGGAGGCAGGGGCCATGCGGAGACACATCTGTGTGTGGCTGCTGGTGACCCGACGGCAGCCCGGGCTGAACAGCAGCAGCAGACAGGGAGAAGTGGAGGGAAGGCCGGGAGGCGGGCAAGGAATGAAGGGCGACCGCCCAGATTTGGGGGCTACGCCAGGTCGTGGCACCACATCCATAGAGGATAAGGCGGAAGGAGGAGCAGTTGGGGGAAGAAAATCAAGGGTATGCCCGTGGGGGTTCCCAGATTTTGATACCACCACCTGACACCCCTACAGCCAAAAGTCGTGCCGGAAAGTTCCATGGGGTGTAACTCAGGCACACCATGATCACGCGAGATACCCCAAGGGTTATGGGTCCGTCATCAGCTGCCTCGAGACTGGGCAGGTTTCCCACCCTCGGCACTGCTGGGGTTTGGGGTGGGATCATTCCTAATGTGGGGGGCCGTCCGGTGTGATGAAGGAACCAGTGGTCCTCCTCCTTCTCCAGCCGTGACCACCAGAAATGTCTTCAGACATTGCCACCATGTCCCTGGGGGGGGGCACAGTTGTCCCCTGTGGAGAAACCCGGGTCTAGGGGAAGCGTCATTTAGGTCGGCAGAGGCTGAGTGATGGGGTCAGGCCCAATTCCTGGAAGCTGCTGGAACTCCATTCGCTTCTACCCTTCAAGAAAGCACTTAGAACACAAGTAAGGGGCAGTGACCCTATTATCAGGATGACCTGGAGTCTGCTGCAGGTGCTGGCACCAGTCGTTTATTGCCAGTAATGCTGGCCGGCCTGCCACGATGCCCAGCCCAGCCCACATCCGCACTGGGGCTGAGAACAGCTGATGCAGCCGGGTCCTTGCTGCAAGCCGAGGAAAGACTCAGGACTGCGAGGCAGAGGGACTTAGCCAAGGTCGCACGGCTTGTTAGCCACAGAGCCAGTTGCAGAAGTGGGTGTGGGCTGCCCCAGTAGGGCTCCCCTCAGGCCTGTCCCTGGGCCAAGGTGGGACACCAAGCATGAGGGAGCACCAGGAAGTGCAGAAGGACACCAGGAACGTGCTCCTGCCGGGTCCCTCTGTGCCACGCTCATCTCCAGGTCACGGTTATCTCTCCGCACACTCTCAGAGAAGCAGCCCTGCCCTCCACGCAGCCTGTCCCTCAGCAAGGATGTTGTCCCTTGCCTGTGTGCAAGGCCCACTCACTCCCCTGGGGACAGATTCAAAAAGGGAGCAAACTGGTTCCAACCCACAGGGAGGGGCTCCCAAGCACCCCCGATCTTCCCATCCCCGGTGGCACTCTGGGAAGTGCCACATGATACCCTCTTTTCTGAACGGCAAGTCAGGTCACAGTAGCAGATGAAGGACTTTTTTTCTAGCCTATCAATTTCTTCATATGAAAATCTTTTCCAAACTGCAAAAATTACATCCCATGATTTTACTCTGTTTGCTCAGCTCTTCCTGCTCTAACCAAAAAAGAAAAAAGGAAGGGACAAGAAAAATAATAAAAGAAGTGGGGGGCTGGGGTGGAGGTAAAAATAAAAGTAGGAAAATGAGGGGATGGTGGAGTCCCACTAGTGTGCACAGTGCCTGCTGCAAAGGCTGGGGTGTGGCCAGAGCTGGGCCACAGATTTGTGTCTGAGCTTTCTGGGGGCCAGGACAAAGAGAAGAGCATGACCAGACAGAAGTTTCGCAGAGTGCACATAATAAAAGGGAATTATTTCATAAGAGAAGCCCAGCTCTTTCTGATGCAGAGGCCTGGAAGAAATGATGTCCCTGAGACAAGGGACATCAAAGGACATTCTATTACAGTAGAATGGGCTTCGTGGACAAGGCAGCATGGGACAGGGGAAAGAGGCCATGTTTGGGGATCACACGCCTTGAGTTCAAATCCCCATTTTGCTAGGAAGCTGTGTGGCTTTGGGCAGGTTAGTGAACCTCTCTGAGCTATTGTTCATGTGTCTAGAAAAGGGGTAATGAGGGAGTGAGTGGGAAAGAACTCAGCATACACCTACAGAGTGTTGTGAGGATGCCTCTGGGTGGAATGGGCACCGTCCCTGCGAGGCACCTGCGGCAGAGGGGGCATGGGGAGAGGTGGCTGGATGCGTCCAGAGAGGTGGAGCCAGAGGAGGGACTTAGCTGCCGACCTCCAGCACTCACAAGGGACCCTTCTGGTGAAGCTCCAGGTCTTTTCACAGTAGACAGCACCACCCCCACAGCCCCTGGGCCCTCTGTGGGCTCCAGGACAGCACAGAGGGTTACCTCACGCTAGCCATGCCAGCCTTGGCACCAGGTCCCTAGCTCCTCCCGTCCCCCAGCTTCCCTGGAGCAATGCTGGGGTCCGAAAGCCGGAGAGAGACTTGGGTCCTCAGAGTCCTCAGAGTGTGTCTACTCCCCCAAAGCATCAGGACCACTCCGGGCATTTATGGGGCACCTGCTGAATGCCTGGCTTCGAGCTGGGCGTTGTGGGCACAGAAAGGCCCCGGTGCTTACTCTCTGGTTCCAGTGGCCCCAGGGCCCCAGCAGTAGGAGAGACAGAGACTGCGTGCGGTTCCAAGCATCGGAGCACAGCCTGGATGTCAGGGGCGCCTCCAGGTGCTCTAGCAAGACCTTCTCACTGTGTTGTCAGGAGAATCAAATGGAAAATGCACGTGGGGCTCCACGCATATCTGTCTCACCACAGGCTTGAAATAAACAGCAGCTCTTATGATTGGCGTCTTGGAGAGGAGGCGGGACATGGTGGAGGGCCCCCAGCCCAGAGTGAGTCAGAGTTTGAATCCAGGCTCTGCCTCCTACTGGCTGCAGGACCCTAAGCCAGTCATCGCACCTTCTTTGAGTCTCAGTTGCTTTCTCTGCACCTGGGCTGTCAGCGCTCCCTCCTGTGCAGATTTGCTGGCAGTAAACACGCAAGTGCTCGGCTTGGGGCGGGGATGAAAGTGTTCAGTGCGTGGTGGCTCTTCTCATCTGCCAACCCAAGGACACACTGCACGTGGGGACAGGGAAGGGACTGGAGTGAGGCTGTGTCTCCGAGGGCTCTTCCCCGGGTCCTCCTGCCCACTTCACCCCCAGCCCACAAACCAAACCACACGCAGGAAAAACAACACGAGTCCCCAAACCCTCCCCGAGGACATTTCAGGACACCCAGGCTCCCTTCCAGGGGCCGGACAGTCCGGCCAAGGCCGTGTCACCAGCTCATCATTAACATGCGCTGGGGGGGAGGGCACCCCACACTCGCTTCCGGCCCTCAGCTCTGAAAAGCCCCGATAACAAGTGCACATTGACGGCCCGGGTTCCCCAGGGCGAGCACGCTGTCCCCGGCTCGCATCTGAGCCCGCGCCCAAGACATTTCCTCGCTTCAGCAGTTTGGCATGTCATACAAAGGGGCTCTGATTTTTCCTGATGTCCAACTCCTCTTGCATGAAAAATGGCTTTGGTTGTCTTTCTGCCCACGGATTCCTGAGAGTGAGTCAAGGCCAGATGCCTGGTGGGCGAAGAGGCCCCTTTGCTTAACCATTTGGAGGGTCTCCCTTCGTCGAGCTTGGCCTGCGGTTTGGCCCTGAGGGTCAGTCTATGGCGAGTTGCCTGCTGACCCCAGGCCTTTCATCACCTCATACTAGTCAGCTCCTCTTCCCCTGCGGTGGCCGTTTCTGGTATGTCCCAGGGGTCCCTCTTTGGGTGGCTGTCACCCCTACTGTCCCATCATCACCATGCACACCTGGCCAACCCAGGGGTCCCTCTTTTACGAGCATCCTCTGCAACGCAGATCAGCCTTTTCCCCATTCCCCGGTGCCTTCGTCCCTCCTATCTTCCCCCTTCTCTCCTTTCCTCCTTCCTCGTATTTCTAATCATTTCTTCCCCTTTTCCATTCACGTCTGCCATCTTTAAGCCGTGCAGGCCCTCTCCTGCCTCCTGTTCGAGGCAGCCTTTTGAAAGTTCTCAAGGCATTTCCTAGATAAAAATGTATTATTTTAACTCCGCAATTATTAAGAGGGTTATTAAACATGAGGAGAATTCTATTAAATAGCAAATTGAGTGAGTCAAAAGCCCACAGATGTGGAACCTTTAAAGATCATCTGGTACGAAATAGATGTGACTATGGCGATGGCTGTTTTATTAGGCTGGGAAAAAATATTGGGAGGAAACTCACCAAAATGTTAAACAGGTGGCCGTGGGAACCAGCAGTGATTTATTTGATCTTCTGTCTTTTTCGAATGTTCTGTGATGGTGAGGGGGAAAAAATATAAACCTGATATTTAAATGAAAAGAATTTCCAGGCCCAGTCTCCAGACAGATGAATGGATGTGTCTGTCGGTTCAGCAGTGACAGTGTTTGTCCTCGTTATTCTTAAATGCATCCAGGAACACACTCCCAGCACCACGCCCAGTGACTTCTTGCCAGCGTCTTACTGCGGGCTACCTCTGACTTATAACCAAATTGATTCCTGGATCAAAGCCTTTCAGCGCCATCCCCAGCTGAATCTGTATTTCCTGCAAGTACAATTTACACATCGGGTTTCCATCCCTAGAAATCCATCTCCCACAATAAAAGTGCCAAAACTGACCACAAAAGTAAGTGAAAAGGAAATAAAACCCAGATATATACTCTTACAAACTTTTATCACATATGTAAAACTAAGTACTTAATAGGAAAGCTGTGTCGTGAGAGGTTCCCTAGGGAGAATTTTTCTGCCTGAGCCAGATTGGCCAAGATTTCTTAAAATATGAATCCAGTGAAGTTTGAACAGAAGATGCTTTCTTTTCTTTTTTTTTCCTGAGAGATCTCCCTGTGGCAAGTTTAAGCATGCTTCGTTGCACCAAAAATCCTCAAACTCTTTAAAATAAAGGATTCTTCTGTCTCAAAAATTTCCCATGGCCAATTCCGTTTGTGTAAATTCTTTAGAAAAGTCTTTGGGTGGTGAGTACTGGAGGAAAGACAGTTTCTACTGTGACTCATACCGCCCCGAAACGATCCCTCGCTCGTAGTGGCCATGAGTCAGTTGACCCTTCATATGCCCATCGATGCAGAGGTGTCACCTTCCCCTGGGGTCCTTGTTGCCAGGTGCTCATCATGTCACCGCTAGTTGTAAGCGGGAGTCTTAGTTCAGGTAAAAGTGACCACAGATGGAGGGGGACAGGTCACAAGTCCAACATCATCCAGCTGAGATGCCCAGTACTGGGACTAGAACATTATTCCTTAAATGTAATCAAATCTGCTCCAATGGTAGCATCTGTTCCTTTTTTCATGTTCAGCCTTTCCTGGAGCTGAAGACCCAGCTCTCCTCCTCGGCCCCTAAAAGCGCTTCGTATTATCAGAAGTGGTTTTTATGTCCTTCCTTTGTCTTCCCATCTCTGGAAGAAAGGGAAGGAAATTTACCTGCATTTTTTTGGTTTTTTGCTGTTGTTGTTTAACCTGGTTGTTTCTTCAGATTGTTTCTGGCTTGAAATACACAAGCCTTTGTGCCAAGCACCGGGGAGGTGCTGGGGCCCGAGACCTGCAGGAGACCCTCCTTGCGTCCTCAGGGCTGGGCTGCCAAGACACCCCCGAGCAGGAAGGTGCCCAGGGTGGCCCTGCACGGTCCCCTGCCGCCCTTGGCTGTTTCTCCCTCCCACACTCTCCTGCTCTCTTCTCTGTTTAAGATCCACAATGACGAATAGTTTAAAAAATAAGAGCAGCTATATGCTGAGTACTCGCTGTCAACCAAGTGCCGTATGTGTGATCTCAAGAACTTTCCACATGTCATCTCACTGTATCCTCATAACAGCTGGGACTTCATCCTATGTAATTATTTAATTAATCATGATTTAATCAGGTGCATTATTGCAGAAAGAGTTAACCGTTGCTGTGGCTCTTACTATGTGCCAGGTACTTCTCTGAGCACTTCATATCTATGAACTTGCTTAATCCTCAGCTACCAGTGAGGCAGGTGCCGTCACTGCTTCCATCGTGTAGAGGGGAAACTGAGGTACAGAGAGGTTAAGGAACTTGCCCGAGGCCCCAGAGCCAAGTAGTGAAGTCAGGATTCAAACCCAAGCTGTCTGGCGTCAGACTCCATTTTTCCCAGCTGACAACAGTGTCAGCTGTGACGTACTGAAAATCTCTTACATGCAGGTGCTTCACAGTTTGCATCATCCTCACAACACAGCATGAGTGACACTTCCCTGGTGGGAGTCTAACCAGCCTGTGGCACCCACCAGCATCTGCACCCAGGTCTCGGGCTCCAAAGCCCACTCTGAGCTCTTTCTCCAGCCCCGTGCTAAACACGGGGGGCGGGGGCGGGTCCAGGGCCACAGTGCCGGGGAGCAGGCTGGATGTGAAGGCCAGGACCCGCACCACAGGTGCGTCCCAGGTGCAGGCTGTGGGCTGGGCTGGCACAGCAGGCTTCTCAGAGGAGGCGGGCACAGCGTCGTGACCAGAACAGCGCACGAAGCTGGGCTCCGGGTCTGACTCATGCAGCCTGGAGAGGAAGGATTCTGCAGTCAGACTGAGGGCTGCTCTTAAGATGCGGTGCTCTCAGCAAAGAAGGCGAAAATCATTCCGTTCAAGACAGCTCCTTTAAGAAGACGTGAACCGTGCACTTCAAAGCCCCGGAACCCGTGTTTGCAGGGGATGCCACCCGCCAGCACGCTTTCACACCCGGATTCTGATTGTTGGCGTTCACGTGGTGACTCCCAGCTCGCACAAAGCAGACAGAAAAACAGTCTGATCACACCGCGTGCCTCCACTGCTTCCTGCTCACATGCAGGCAGAACTGGGGAGGGCGAGGAAGTCAGCGAAGTGGCTGCCGTGGTGGGATATGGACTGAGAGGGAGAGGACACGTTCCACGTCTTGGTCTGGACGGTCATTACACCAGTGCAAACACGTTCCTCGACCTGCACGCCTAGGGTTGCTCTCCAGGTATTATCCTCAATAAAAATTAAAAACAAACAAACACAGGTCCGAGGAGGTGCGGACTCCCAGGTGGTCTGCCACCAGCCCACACTCGCCCTCTCCAGCCCCAACTGCCAGCCCGTGTTTTTTTAATCCAATAAAGCAAGTGCTATTGGGAATGTGCTCCTAGTGCTGTGCTGGGGGCCGGGGGCTCCAGCCTCCCGGGGACGCCGTCTGACTCCTGGAGGAAACAGATATTGCTGGATCTGCGGATTCTGTGACTCGGAGCTGTTCAGAACGACACAACCTCCCACTTGCTCCTGCCTCGCTGACCTGCAGCCTCTCATGGGACCCCCACAACCCCACGGGAAGGGGATTCTGTTGGCCCCAGAAGGCAAAGTAGCAGAGGTGGAATCCGACTTGAGCTCACCTTGACCCTGAACTCACCCCAGGACGGCCCAGCTCCTAGGCCAGGAGTCCGTGTTGCCAATGAGCCAAGCAAGCTCTGCGTTCTGGGCACCCAGATATTCATTCATTTCATTCACTCAGGAAATATTTATGGAGTGCCTGCTACTTACCAAGCAGCATTTGAATGATAGGAAAGTTGTTTTCACAGAGGTGAACAAAACGGACAACTCACGAAATGACTGCATTGTCCAGGGCAGACCAAGAAGAAGCAAGAAAAGTAAGGAGCACCAGGGTGAGGCTTGTGATGTTAGAGTGGCACTTGTCACTCTAGGGCGCTCTCTGTTCCAAAGAGGCCTGGCCTCTATCAGCCAGGGAAAGTCAGGGAGGGCTTCCCAGAGGAGGTGTTGTTTGCTCTGTGTCTTACAGAATGTGTAAGAGGCCCCAGGCAGGGGAATTGAACATGCAGAGGCACGTGTCTTCACTCATCCACACGTGTATGCGCTCACCTATGTATTCTGTATTCATTCCACGGGATGCACCCAGATGAAAAATAGAATCCTGTCCTGTTTCTCAAAGAAACCAGTGTCCATAGGGAGTGGAGGACAGACAGCCAGCCAGCTGGTTCAGTTCTACTCCGAAATGTGATAAATGCATATCCCAGGAGCCGTAGCAGCACAGAGCGGGGAGAAGAAAGCCTCTGAGGCCTGGGGTGTGGTCATGGAAGCTTGTCTAGATGGCCGATCTCGTGAGCCAGCTGAGAGAGATGAACGCAAATTTGCTAAGAGCAGACGAGGAGAGCGTTGCAGGCAGAGCCCGGGCAATGGTGTGGAAGCACCGTGCGCGCCCTCAGGCCTGCCACGGTTCCCCAGCACCCACTGTGTCTCTGGCCTTGAGTGAGCCACTGGGGGGCACAGAACACAGGGTACGTTGCGGAAGGCCTAAGAAATTTGGTTCTGTGGAAGCAGAAAGCCCAATATGAGAGGAGGCGCGGGCAGGGACGGGGAGGAAGGCAGGGCTGGAAGCTAAAGGGCCCGTCCCTCATCCACGCTGTGCCGAGGACCCTGCCTGTGCCCCTCCTGGCCAGCGTCTCCAGCCGGGGGTCTCACCACGAGGGCGTCGAGAGCCCGCTTGTGTCCTGAGAGGTCACCGTGGCTCCCCCACGCGGGAAGCAGTGGGGAGCAGGGCCAGGGGCAGGAGCCCTGGTAGGGAGACCCTGGAAAACCCCAGCCCCGGGTGATGAGCCCTGAATCAGGACAGCGAGTGGAGGAGAGGGTGGATTGGGATCTGTCACGTGGGAGGACAGGGGACTTAGAGTGAGGCTGGACGCTCGCTCCAGGGTGACAGCGCGGGCCTGGGCGGGGCCCGACTGCTGCTGGTCTGGTTGGAGCAGATGGTTCAAGGCTCTCGGGTCTTGCCTAATTTCTTCACTATTTAACTGTCCTCAATTTACAAGATAAGGAAACTGAGGCATAGCATGTTACAGTGACTCCCTCAAGTGGGAGAGCATTTACATGGCACAGCTGGGGCTGGGATTTGAACCCAGGCAGTACGACCCGACCTGCGATATCCCTGACCACCCCGCCGTACTGCCTCTCGTGTCAGGCAACCCCCAGCAGGCCCCCACCTGCTAGATGCAGGGTGAGAGCCATGGAAGTGTAGCTCCCGGGGTGTCGGGGAGCTCTCGGCTGTGGGTCTGGCTGGTGAGCAGTGTGTGCTTCATGGCTGCACATGCAACTGCACACAGTGTGGCCACAGAGCCACCGCCCTGATAGTACCCAGCCTGGCTGCACGAGACCACGTGGGCAGCACCTGGGAGCGTGTGAGCCGTCACACAGCATCCGAAGCTGCATCCGCCATAGCCCATGCCCTCCCGTTGCCATGGTGGGAAGACCCAGGCTGGAGCACACACATCTCTGTGGTGCCCCGTGACTCGGCCAGTCTGGTCACCTGAGCCACCTTCCTCCTCCAAACTGCCACCAGGGAAGAGAGGACAGAGGAGGCAGGGAGAGAAGAGAAGGCCCTCGGAATCTGCAGCACCAGGTTTTCTTTGAAGTGAGGAAGCAGCTTTTCTGTCATTAGGGATGTTGCTGCGTCTGCCTCTTGGCTTCGCGGGTCGGCCTGGCCCCCCGCAGGGCCCGCCGCCTGTCACCTGCGCCCTCGCCTCCATAATTCATTTGGCCTTTGCATCCCTCACCACTCAGACCGCACCAGGCAGCTCTCGGGCTCTGCAGCTCTCCAGAGGCTCTAAGAGGAGATGAGATATCAGAGGGGGTTCTTTGCCTCTCTCAGGCCAGAATATTCCAGAAATTTTGGGGGGGAGGCTTCCATTTCTGTTTCCCTCATATGGAAGGCATTGAAAAATCAGGGGAGTTAGATAAGAAAAGGGTGCTATTAAGGGCTTTTTATTCCATTTCCAACATCTTTAGCATCTGGGAGTCTCTCAGATGTAGCTGTGTCCCCCCAAAAGAGATCATGTTGAAGTCCTATCCCCTGGAACCTGTGAATGTGACCTTATTAGGAAGTAGTGTCTTTTCAGATGTAATCAAGTTCAGATGAGATCACACTCCATTAGGGGAGGTCCTGATCCAGTAGAACCGCCCTCAGAGGACAAGAGACGGCCACGGAGGGAGAAGGCCACGTGGAGGTGGGGCAGAGCCTGGAGTGATGCACCTGCAGGACAAGGACGGCCAAGGGCCGCCAGCAAACGCCAGACGCTAAGAGGAAGGCCCGGGACCGATCCTTCCCTAGGTCCTTCGGAAAGAGCATGGTTCTGCCGACACCTTGACCTTGGACTTCCAGCGTCCAGAACTGGGAAAGAAGCCATGTCTGTTGTTTTAGGCCACCCAGTTTGTGGGGCTTTGTTATGACAGCCCCAGAAAACTAATGCAAGGAGATTAATTCAACCTTGCAAATAGCTACCAAAAAATTAACCAGCCTCCTGGGATGTTTCCCATGTTGCTCTCCAAGAGCCGGTAACCTCGAATAGAAGTGGTGTGATTTTTCTTGGCAACTGCGTTAAGAACTCACTAGGTAGGCTGAGAACGTATGTGCCTCGGCTCATTTAACCCTCCCCCCAAGCTGATGTAAGTCCTGTTACTCTCCCCATTGACAGTTGAGGAAACTGAGTCTTAGAGAAGTGACATAATTTCCTCAAGGCAACGTGAGTATTTTTATTTCTCTTGGGGTCAGTGTCTATTTTCAAAGCTAGACGGGATGCCCAGAGGCAAAATGAACCTGTTTGTGTGAGAAACATATTCATTTCCTGTACTTAACAAATTACCAAAACCTAGTGGCCTAAAACAACACAGATTTATTATCTCACGGTTGCTGTGGCCTGGGGTCTGGCACGCTGAGCCTGACTCTCCACTCGGGTCTCCCAAGGATGCAATCACAGTGCCGGTCACTCTGCTTTCCTTTGTGGGGTTTGGGGCCCTGTAAGCCACTGGAGGTTGGCAGAACTCAGCTGGGTGTGGTTGTGACACTGAGGCCCCATTCCCTTGCTAGGTGTCAGCCCAGGGCCTCTCGGTCCTGAGGGCCACCCACAGTCCTTGCCACGTGTCCCCACTGGCAGTGCACAACGTAGCTATTTATTAATACTTTCTTCCCGGCCAGCAGAAACGTCTCTCTGGCTTCTCCCCCTCCAATCTGCCACGATGGCGTCTTATTAATATATTACATAATCTAATCATCATATTCTCAGGTTCCACCCACACTCGAGGGGAGGGCATTATACTGGGTGCACAGCAGGGGGTGGGTGTCTTGGGGTCTATCTTAGGATTCTGCCTGAGCAGAAGGGGCTTCCATGCAAAGGGTGATTTCAGGTCAGATGAACTTGACTTTGGGTTCTGGCTCTGCCCCTCACTGGGGTAGGGGGTGGGGATCTTAGGGAATTTTCTCTGCATTCTTTAACTCTGAGTCCCTTGTTTTTAAAAGGGGGACAATAATAGCAGACTCAAAGGGCTGGTGTGAGGATGAGATTAGTTAAACCGTAAAGCCCTGGCGCTGGCTGGGAGCTCAGTGATGGCAGCTCCCTCTGTCCCCTTTGTGGTCCAGTTGGAAGGACCTGCCCAGCTCCAGCCTGATCTCAGCGGGGCCCACCTGTCTCACCATTTCCACCGCCCCTTCCCCTGCTCCCAAATGGTGGGAATCACAGCAGCTCTGCCCGGTGAAAGGTGAAGACGAATTGAGATCCCCAAAGAAAAAAACCACTTTGGAAAGTCATCTCCTTCCTGTCCTATGTGAGGCATGGTTCTCCACTTCCCAGAAGCCAGATCCCACGGGGCGAGGGGCCCCTCCCCTCCTGCGGCTGAGCCAAGCAGCGGGGCAGGGGTGGGGCATGCAGGTCAGTGTCAGATGTCTTTGCTCCTTGTGGTCACTCCGTGGGTCCATTTGGCAGCGTTAGTGCTCTCTCTTGGTTGTGACCCTTGGAGAGTCTTCAGTAGCCTCACAGCGCTGCCAGCCACATGGGTAAGGATACCAGCCTTCAAGGTTGTGTTTGGCTGTTTTGTCCCCGTCCTGTGGGGTGCCATCCAGACCGGGGAGTGGACCACCATTTTCAGCCCCCAGGTGTTCACCCTGGATCTGGCCTGACAGCTCCCAACCACATGTATGTGAACAACTGAGAAGGCGTCTGCAGCTACAGGCCAGAAACCTTGCGTGTTCCAGGGCATAATCCGGCCCTGACACTGAAGTTCACATAAATTTGGGGTGCGAAGGCTGCGCTTTCTTCGGCGCTTCAAAGAAAAGTCCCAGCTTGGAATTCCACTGCTTGCTCTACATTTCCTGCCCCACCTGCCACCCCCGCCCACTGGAGTGCCACGGGACCCTCCCCAGGGGGAGCTGCCTGCCCACCCAACTCTGTCCACCCCTCAAAACTTACCCTGAAGGCCACCTTCCCCACAGCGCCTCGGCCATCTCCGGTGGGCGGTGATACCTCCCTTCTCTGGATTCCTGGAGCACTCACTGGCTTTGTGTCTGGACTGTGGCTCAATGTGTTGTGCCCTGTCATGGGGCAGCTGGCTGCCCCATCGGGCTCCCGGAGGGCAGGGACAGTGTGGCGCCCTCTTGGACCCTTGGCGCACCCAAGTCGGTGCTCTCAGGAAACGTTTGCTGCGTGAACGAATAGGCCCGATGGATCGGGAATGAAGCAAGAGTGGGGACCCCGCATCTCTGTGTGGGAAGTTGTGACAAATTGAGATAACAAGAGCTCATTTGGGTCTTACCCCCCACCTGCCATTCGTTCATTCAGCCGTTCAGCCTTGCACTGGTTCTGCCGGGTGCAGAGGATGTGCAGAGAGGAAAGTTCTCCCAACCACACAAGATGGAACTGGTGCTGCCACCCCCACATCCACCTTCCAGAGGAGATCATGTTGAAAGACAGTGCCATGGTGGGATGGGGGCATCAGGTGGGAACTGCCTGTGTGGCCCCTTCAAGGCATCCCGAGCTCCCTGGAGCCTGACTCAGAGCCCCCCAGTCTCGGGGAGGCTTCCCGGGGGAGCAGGAAGGGTGTGGTGTTTGCACAGGTTTCTCAGTCTGGGGCCCAGGAGCCCTGGCCGAGTTAGACCAACGGTGGCCTTGCCAGATGCTAAGGCGTCCCAGCCCCTTCCTAGGCCCTGAGTCTAATTCTGTGTTCGCCATTGTGTATTACTTTTCTTTAAGAGGGTCTGTCTAATTCCAAAAACTTCAGGGCGCAACAGAATCTGGATCTGCCCACATCTGGGCCATAGATAAAACATCACCGAGCAGGCTTCCAGAGAAGCCCTGTCTACGTGGGGCCCGGAGTGGAGCTGCCCTCCCCCCCCCACCCCGGGAGCCACCTTTCTCCAGCGGGTCTCCCCAAGGCAGGGTGTGAGCACAGGGACAGTGGGCTTCCCGGACTTGAGCACGGCTGATCCACAGGGCTGGAATTCGGGTCCGTCCTGGAGGAAGCCAGCCCGTCACCAGGCCAGGCTGGGGTCCCACAGTGCGGATTGGGAGTGTATTTCCTTTCCTTCCCTGTTCGCCGGCTCCCTGGACTGTTGGAAAACATGCTGATCAGCCTGACCTTTCGGACTCCGGCAGTCCTAATCCCTGCGAGCAGACGCAGAACCCTCGGAACCTGGCTGCTGCTGCGTGTCCCAGAGGGACACCCCAGAGGGAGCGCCCACCCCTGCATCCAACACCCCCCATGTCGGCAGCCAGCCCGGCTCATCTGCCGGTTGGGACTGGCTGTGGGAGCCCTCGGGGTGGCACCTGTGGCCCTCAGTCGGCACCTACCAGGCTCACCAACCTGATCTCCCACGGGGGGCCTTGAAGGCTGCCTGGCTCCTGTCCGCGTGGGGCTGAGGCCTGCGGTGGGCGCAGCATTTGCCGGGAGGCTCTCGGTCATTCCTAATGAGCGTTGGCAGCAGCCCTGCGAATTAGGGCTCGGTGGGAGATGCTGGCTCCGAGCGGCTGGGCAGGCAGGGCCGCTGGCTTGCAGGGCTGTGTCATCCTTGGTGCTAGAAGAGGCCACCGCAGCCACAAAGGGCTTCATTTTCCCAAAGCAGAGATCATGCACTGGGGGCAAAAGGCCACTTCTCCTCCTGCTGGGGCCAGGCTGGGGCCAGGAGTCCACGACTGCCCGTCCGCCTGCTCCCCATCCTGTGTCGCCATGTACCCACGCACCTGTCCATGCACAAGCAAGCTGGCCCTGTCATTCAAGGACAAAAGCATTTAAAAAGTAACTATGTGCGATGATAGATATGTTGACCTTCAAGACAGTAACCATTGCACTATGTATGTTGTATCCCTTAACATCATGCTGTAAACCTTAAGTATACACAGTAACATCTATTTAAAAATAAAAAGGACAAAAGCATTTAAATGATGGGCGCTGAGGTTTCCAAAGTGCCCCTCCGCTGCCGGGGACACCTATGAAGCACAGCGGGGAAGAGCAACTGCCAAGTACAAACAGCCCATAATGGTCTCAGCCAGACTGCCAAATTGGCCCCCGAGTGGCCCAGTCTTGGCAGCCACTGAGCACGTGAGCGTGTCGTGGAAGTGAAAAGCATGCCCTTTGGAACCAGATATTAATAATTAAGTTCAAATCCTGGCTCTCTCCCCTTGCTCTTTATATCACTTCCCAGAGCCTCAGTTTCCCCCTCTGTGAAATGGGAACAGCAGTACCCATCTCCTGGATTTCTGGAGGACTCACTAATATGACAGCAGCATGTCACTGCCATGTGCAAAGGCTGCCCTTGACTTCTCCTTCGTACCTTCTTGAAGGCTGTTGGAGGGTAGGGGGTAGGGGGGTGAGTAATCCTTCCAGGACGGGGCAGAGTGAGGAATGGGGGGGTTCATGGCATTGACATGAGGAGGGCAGGATTAGCCAGAAATCCAAGGCCTTGGGGTGTAGGTGGGGAAGCCACCTTACAAAGGACTTTAGACTCCATCTGACATCTTTCTTTTTCTTTAACAAATCCCCGCCAGGGCCAATTTCAAATCAAGTTTAATCTGGTATCTGTAAGTACAAAGCCCAGAACTCAGAATCATCAGATGTGGAATATTCAGGCCTCTGAGGACAGGCCTGGCTGCCTCACACGCTGCCCCCGGGTCGTGGCACCTTGACAAGTTTCATTTTCCGGCTGTTACTAGCACCGCTGGAAATGGGTGTCTCTGGCTCCCGTCCGCTGACGGGGAGTTTCTGCTGGAGAACTGAAGGATGTGCTGCTCATGTGTCTGGATCTGGATTTCAACTGGGAGGAAAAGTGGCTTAATGAATAATGAAAGCTTTGCGATCACACGGCGGCTTCTCACGGAGCGCGAGGAACCTCGGGCTGTTCAGCCCCGGCTAAGCAAAGGGGAGGCGTTGGCAGGCGGGTTAGAACCACGCAGGGCTGGGGTCTCCGGGGTCCACACCAGTTTGCCGGCATTTCTCCGCGGGGGCCAGCTTTTCTTCGGAAACACCAGGACCATAGGAGTTTATGACAGTAGGTGCTATGTTGCAAATGGGATCTCTGCAGACCTCTGGCTCTTCTCTTTCTCCTTGTTCCATCAGTTCAACCTATTTACAAGGCGGTGATTTTTACTTTGGTTTTAGAATTGGTTGAAATGGAACTTGTCTGACATCTGGGCACATGGGATCCCCAGCTGTAGTTTTCAGTGTGGCCCGTGGGTTCACCTGTAGAACATTTGTATCTATCATGTTACATTCAAGCCATGCTTCCAGGAGTGACTTGTTGACTTAGGAGGTTGATGACAAGCAGCATATTCATTCATTCCACTGGCATCTTGAGGACAGCGATACTGCAGGCCCTGCCAGTGCACCTCTGCTTCCCGGTGGGGCATTCTGATGGCGTTCCTGGGGCATCTCGCCCGCTGGTGGGGAGAAGGGAAGGGTGCAGAGTGGAGTTTTTTCTGCCTTTTGCATGTGGACACAGAGCCAGGAATCCAGGAGACAGCAGTGTCCCTTCGACGTCCCCAGCCCCACAGAAGCCCTCCTTGGAGAAAGAGCGTCAGTGCAATTCAACTGACATGAATCGAGCAGAGACTAAATAAGAGCTTGAGGTTCAAAGATAAACAAGTCTCTGATCCTCTGGCTCCCAGGAGAGACACAATTCAAATATAATGCGAGAGTCTGCAACGAGAGGGGTGTGCACAGAGCCTTGTGAGTACTCGAAAGGGAAGAGTGGGACAGGTCCAGGAAGGCTTCTTGGAAGGGGCGGCAGCTGCCCCGATGACTTCTGAGAGTGTGTGTGGTTCAGAGCAACATGAATGAGGAGCCTGCAATGCTCAGTGTTGTTGGAGGGCAGGGTCAGCGACAAGACCCTGAGGGTCAGCAGGAACCAGCCGTGATGGCTGGTTTGCCCCAACTACCCTGCAGGAGCTGGAACGTCATTGATGGTGCTGTGGCCAAAGTCCTGGGTCACCAGATCACCCTGGCAGGTGATTTTGTAGGAGGCGGCGACAGGGATATCAGTAAAGAGAAGGGTCACCACAAACCCAAACTGGGGGGGGGGGCAGGGGGTGGACAGAGAAGAGGGAGGGATCTGGCATTTTTAGGAGGTGGAATTGTAAGATTGGCTGGGGTATGAAGTACAGGCGGGGAGAAGAGGGAGGACTCTAGACGCCCCTAGTGAGGACAGTGAGAGGAGGTGGAGGGTCCCCGAGGGCGGCTGACAGTTTAGCTTGAGGCTTGCTGAGTCTGCTGTCCCTGCTGTGCATCCAGGCAGAGATGTCCCTGGAGGGTTGGGTGCCTGGGTCTGGGAGGAATCCCAGGGCAGAGAGGATGGTTAGAACCACGCCCATGCAGAGGCCACGAGCAGGAGCCTGGGGATGGGAAACAAGGACAGAGGAGAAACTGCCCACCCCGTGCCCCTGAGGGAAGGACCCGTCAGGGAGAGAGAGATTAGGAGAGTGTGGGAGACAAAGGCCACAGCGCCGGGAAAGTGACCACTATGAGAAGAATTGCAAAGGTCAAGGATGTTGCGGGCTGTTTCCCTTGCAATGTCAGCATTCAGGACACTTCGGGGCTGTTCTTGACAGAGTGGCATTGGGGGAAGACTTGGTCTTGGCCACAGATTCAGAGGCCCTGTGAGCTGAGACAGAGTCTTCCCCCCACCCCCGGCAAGATCTCAGACATCCTGAACCACCAGGGCCCTCATTTAACTGGAAAGTTCCTGGGCCTCAGACGGAAAACCGCTGGCCAAGAGCGCTGGGCTGAAGCCAAGTTTCATCCTTCAGGAGGCGCAGCCACTGCCCCAAGTGTCCCCCACACCCACAGGCAGGACGCTGCTTTCAAGAGCACGGCTGAGCTCACGCAGGGCCAGGCCTTGGGCTGCAGGCACCTTACGGCTGCCCCGGGCCCAGCCCCTGCCCCTTGCTGGGTGGTGAGGGCCGTTTCCTCTGTGAACAATCCGCACACCCTGCTCCCCTGCCCGGCTCTGCCTTCCCGAATGAGCCCTTCAGCCCACATTTCCAAGGAGACACGTCGATCTTGGGTGCCCAGTGTGGTCCGGAAGCTGGCAGCGGGGAGGGTGCTCCTGAGGTGGTCTGGGGAGCTCGCGGAACATTCCGTCGGCCCTTGGATTGCCAGCGGGTGCCTGTACATATTACATATTTATTTATGCATAGTTCAGGGTGGGGAGCAGAGTGGTTTAAATGTGCAGGCTCCGAAGGACGGCTGCTGGGGCTCTAGTCCCACATCCGCACTCCCCTCCCGGGCAGCCCTGGGTGAGCTCCTGAATCTCTCAGGGCCTCGGTTTCCTCATCTGTAAAATGAGCGGATGACAATGGTGGCACCCACAGCAGACGGTTAGTGAGGACTAAATGCATTAAGACATAAAGTGCATAGAACAGCGGTGACCTCCGTAAGTGTTAGCTGCTCTCACTGTCGTAGTTGCTGGCAGCAGTGGCAGCTGCGGTAGTGGCCGTAATAATGCTAGTTAAGGTGGGGGCAGCTGCTCCACCCCAGAGGGCCCCCCCACAGGCTTCAGTCCCGTGTCCTTTGCTCATCTCTCAAGACAGGCAAGAAAGCAACGCAACTGCTGTTAATATTAGGATGGACGAGGCTCCGCCCGGGCGGCCTCCAGGGGGACAGGCTTTATTGAGATGGATTAGAGAGAGCCGACGCCTCCCTCCCCAAGTGGCTTTCAACCTGTCCCTGGCAAGGGGACGCTGGGTAATCGATTAAGAGAATTTAGATGAAATTAGTGACGCCCAAACCTTGATCGCTTTCCTAATCAGGTGACGAATGTGGCTCCCACCACCTGGTTCCACCCGGCTTCCGCCTGCCTTGCCTGGGCTCTCCCAGAGCGGAATCACTGCACTGGGGACCGTCCACTCTTTCTTTGTGTCGTTTACCAGCCTTTGTCTTGCTTAATGGTGGGGAGCTGGAGTGTAGCTTCCCATTAACGTTTATGCTCACCATAAACATCCCTGCTTACCTCGCGACGGCAGTGGCTCCGCTCTGTTCCGGAGGGTTCTCCAACGTCTCACTCCCGGCTAGTCTGTTCTCACGCACCCCAGCCCACCAAGCCCCAGGTGTGGACCCTGCTGGGCCTGTGGAGGGCGGGAAGCTGGCTTCTACATTTTATTTGCTTTTTTCTTTTTCGTGCAAGCAAAAGCCCAGGCCCAGGCTGCAAACATCCAGGAGGAAGCGGAGCTGAGTGAGCCGTGCCTGGGAGAGCCTGGAGCCAGGGGAAGGGCCCAGGGCACAGGCACCTGCTGGGGCGCCTGGAGCCTGGGGTGTGGGCATGGCCTCTGGGACAGACTGAGCAAGGGAGGGACACGGGAGGACAAGGGAGGGCCAGTGGGCAAGGCCCGCAGGCCTGGAGTGAAGTGGCCCAGGGAAAGCCACTGTGGGAGGGAGGTACTGTCCCCAAGCCAGGACTGCTTCCAAGGGTGGGGGCAGAGGGATGGTTAGTTTGAAGATGGATGTGATGGCGGGAACAACCTGGCCTTGGAGAATGCTCCCTCTTTGCCTCAGTCAGCAGGTGACCTTGGCTGAGACCTTTGTCCCAGAGCCTGGATTCTGACTGGCCTCCCAGCCTCCACTCTGTCCTCCACCCAGGAGGGGGACAGACCTAAAAAGTCTGATCCTGTCAGGCTGCTGGCTTCACACCCTCCCATGGCTCCCTCCAGCTCCCAGACTCCGACCTGCCACCTCTGTCCCCTCCCCTCCCCGCTCTAACCGCAGCCCCAGGGGCCTCCTCTTACATCCTCAGACAGGCTCCGACCCTTTGTCTCTGGGCCTCTGTGTGCAGCGTCCACTGCATCTTCACCTTGCTGAGTCCTGCTCCACCGTCAGCACTGGAGTGTCGGTTCCTCCAGGTGGCCTCCCTAACCCGGTGACCGGCCCACCCAGGGCCCTCATGCCACTCGAAGGCAGGGATGGGATGGCTCTGGCTCCTTCCCCCCATAGCTGGTGCCTCGCATTGTGCCAGGCCCGCGGCAGGCCTGTGCTGTGTAGGTGCCGACCTTGGGTGGCTGAGTCCACAGCTGCTCTCCCGGCACTCGGGTGGCCCTCATGGGGTGGGGGTGGGATGAAATTGACACTTCTCTCTGGCTCCATACAGAATGAAAGTACGTGGTCTAAAAATAGCAAAACTCTTCTTGGAAAGCCCCCAGTGGGCTGGGTGCAGGCAGGACATTGGGTTCCGCAGGGGTTGGGACTAAAGGCTAAGGCATCAGGTGTGGCCAATTAGCCCAGGAGCTCCGAGGTCTTGCCTAAGCCCGTGATTTGGTGGTGCCTCACCAAGTGACCTAGAAGCACCTGGGTTCTAGCAAGTGATGGAGAATTTTAACCTGGTGCCTTGGACTGCAGGTGCGGGCAGTAGTGAGAGGGGGGTAGCCCTAGAAGAGCTGCTCCCAGCCCCTGGGGGACTAAAGGAGTGGACGTGTGCTCCTTCGGCCCTGCCTGGCTGCCAGAAAGTGCTGGTGACCTGGCAGGTGTGAATCCTCCCAGATACGCTCTCTCTACCTCCATCTTCCCCCTCACCTCCCAATCTCACTTAGAACAGGGAGGCAGGGCAGCAGCACAGTGCGGAGAGCTCCGGTTCTCAGTCAGAAGCAGGTGAGAATCCTGGCTCTGCTACCTTGGGCAATTACTTGCCCTCTCTGAACCTTGGCTTTCTCATCTGTAAAATGGGTTTATAGGAGCCCCTACTTCATAAGTTATTTTTGAGGCTTAAATGAGAAAATGGAAAGAGCTTAGCACAGAGCTTTGCAGGGAGCTTAGTCCGTCAGTGATGGGGCTAAGGGAAAACGGGTCACTTTGCTGGGCCTTCTAAGGGAAACTTTGCTCATTTGGAAGCTGCAGTATCACGGGTGTGTGAGAACAAGGAAGAGTCTGTGTCAGTCCTGATAGAGGGACAAACCTGGCCTGCTCCCTCTGACAGTGAGACCAGCTGCCTCTGTGTCACTAGAGCAGGGCTGATTATAATAACAGCTTACATATTTTAAGCACTTACAGGCATGGTGGCATTTGGGGACTGCATCAACTCATTTAATCTCCACACTGCCCTTTCTGGTGTTTCTTTTTATGATCCCCATTTCACAGATGGGAAAAATGGAGCAGAGGGAGGTTAACTAGGACCCCAGTCACACAGCTAATAGGTGATAGCTGAGCCAGGACGCAAACCCAAGCAGAATGATTTCCAACCCTACCGTCGCTACGCCGCCCAGCCAAGGGATGATCCGTAGGGTTATCTCGGCTAGTAGCCCCTGAGTGGAGCACAGTGCTGAGAATTTGGTCTGCGGTGGATTAGCAATGTCTGCCACAGGCTCAGGAAGGGAGGATTCAGCTCTCTGCTGGCCATTTATTCATCATCAACCACCCAGGCCGCTATCAACATTTGGGGCTAAATCATTCTTTGTTGAGGCAGGTGGGGCTGTCCTGTGGGAGGCTTAGAAGCATCCCTGGCCCCTGTCCACGAGATGCCAGTAGCCTCTTGCCCTGCCCCACCCGAAGTTGTGGCAATCCAAACTGTCTCCAGATATTCCCAAATGTCTCCTGGGAGGCAAAATCACCCCTAATTGGGAACCTTGAACTAGAGTAAGCAGGGGTTCGGGGTGGGCAAAAGAGCTCTGAACTTGGAGTCAAGAGACCAGTATTCTAGGCGTCACTGTGCCACCAACCAGCCTGTCACTGGGGAAATGGCACTTCACCTCTCCAGGTGCAAGTTTCTTAACATGAACAGGATGAAATAGATGGTCCCAAAGGTTCCTTCTAGAAGTTTATGTGATTCTCCCTCCCTCACCCAGCCCTTTCAATTAGAACTCTTGGGTTATTGGAGCATAACTTTCCAGAGACCTGCAGAGGCAAACCAGCAGAAAAGCCTGGAATCTGCAGAGAGCTATTGCGCCCCTTAGAGCTCCATATATGCTTCTCATTAGAAGAAAGAAAGAAAGAAAGAAGCAAAGAAAACAAAAAGCCGACCCTTGGTACTGAGGTTTCATGCAAGCAGCAGTTATCAAGTAGCTGCAAGTAGCAAATCACAGAGACAATCACTGAACACCCATTTCCCCGTGTTAGAGGAGAAAACGAGCTATTGGTTGGGGAAATCTCCCCGGCTCCGTGCAATTATGAATCTCGGCAGGAAGCCTGGAAAATCCCGGCCGCTCTGGAGCAAAGCGGTGGAGGTGGCGTCACGCTGGCGTGGTGGGTCCTTGAAGACCTCGCTGAGCCAGATGAGGGCTGGCAAGGGCGAGGGGCAGGGCGGGTGGCCCCAGAGCCGTCTCCAGGGACTTTGATGAAATGGCAGTGCTGAGGCAGGAGCCTTGCAAGGGCTTGGTTCATTGACTGCCAGCAAGTAGGAAGACTTTTTTTAACCAGGATGGAAGAGAAACTACCATTTCTGGGGACTCTTTGCCCTGCTGGCCACACGGGGTGCCATCTTCCTTGCGGCAACTGCGTGAGGCCTATGGATATATCGACACCGAAACAGAGATGTGGTGAGAGTGGCTGGCTGGTCTGGCGAGTGCTTTCCCAGGACACCCGTCACCCCCCAGGTCACTGAGACCTCAAGACATGGGTCATGCAGCTCCTACATGCTGTCATGGGGCTGGCGCTCAACATTCCTGTCCCCTGCTACGATGTCCTGCCTCTCCCCGAGCTCTCTGGCCTCTCTCTCGGGAAGCTGTGCTCATTTCTGTATCTTGTAAAGCATCGCAGACCTGCCCTGAGGAACGAGGCAGAGCCTGGGCTTCTGCACCAGGGAGAAGCGGGTTGGAACCTCCTCCCGGTGAAGGCGCAGCTGGTTGGGGGTTGGGATCTTCTGGTTGCAAGCACAGACACGGACTTCTCTGGCTTTATCCCCAAGGAGGATGTTATTGGAAGGACATGGAGGGGTCCCGAAGGATGGGAGGGGAGTTTCACAGCCAAGACCCAGGCAGGGACGAGCCAGCAGCCTCTGTAGCTGCCATCATGGACCACTCGGGAAACTCTCGCACCCTGCCTCTCTGTGCTGGAATGATCTTGGCCAAATCATTTCCATCCTGGCCTCTGGTCCCTCATCTGTAGACACGTCTAGGGACAAGAGCCAGGGACTCCAGACCAAGGGCATCACTGGTCATTGCCCTGTGTGGCCTTTCTGGGTTTCACACCTCCTTGCTGCCTCCACCCCACGCAGCCCCCTTTAGGAATGGCGCCCCCAGGGCCTTCCAACCTCAGGTCACCCCCTGTCTGAGTCTGTTCAGGCTGCCGTAACGATACTATAAATTGGGTGGCTGATCATACAACAGAAGTGTATTTCACACAGTGCTGGAGACTGGGAAGTCCAGGACCAAGGCGCTGGCAGGCTCAGTGTCTGGCCAAGGCCTGCTTCCTGGTTCATAGATGGGGCCTCTGGCTGTGTCCTCACATGGAAGGGCCAAATGAGCTCTCTGGGGTCTCTTTTATAAAGACACTCATCTCATTCATGAGGGCTCCACTAATCACCTCCCAAAGGCCCCACCTCCTAACACCATCACCCTGGGGGTTGAGACTTCAGCACATGAATGGGGAGGACACAAGTGTTCCAACCACAGCACCGCATGGAGACTGTAAAGTCCCATGTCCTTGGCTACCATGCAAGACCTTCACCACCTCCCAGCCCTTCTGCCTCTACCTTCCCCGTTGCTACCCTCCAACCATGCCAGGCCATCTGTGTTTCTAGAACCTTCACATCTTTGCTGCCACTGTCCCCTTCATTTGCACCGTCCACCATAGCACCTCTACTACACACACTGGCCCCTCCCAAAGATCCCAGGCTTCCCCCACAGCCACCATGTGCCCTCATGCCCATGCCCATGCCCCTACCGTGCCCGAGCACTGGCTGTCCTGCCAGGTGCAGGGTCCTGGATCGCCACCCACTTCTGGAGCGTCTCCTCCTCCCAGTCAAAGGTTAATCCAGCCTGAAGTGCCGGCCACTACCCTTAGCCCAAGAGTCTGATCATAGAGTGTTGGGACCCACGCTGCAGCCAGACAGAGCTGCTTACAGGTCTGAGAGCACACTGCCTCTTTCTCCTCCCAGGTGTGTGAGGTGAGGGCCCCGACTCTGAAGCCAGGTGGCCTGGGTTCAAATCCCAACAAGGGCACTTAGTAGAAAAGGGTGTTAGTAATCTTGTCTCCCTCACAAGGTTCATATGAAGATTGAGTTAATAAATGTCAGGTGCTTATAACAGGGCCTGGCACATAGTAGGTACTAGGTACGATAGATACTCACCGTCACTCTTCTCGTGAGGACAGCCCTCTTGCACTCAGCCATCAGCCCTGCCACCCCTCAGTTCCCCACCCCCTCCACCAATCCCAGGTCATTTCTGGGATGGTCTGTATCCTCCATAATTGATAGCTAATTGAGAGCTATCACAACTGATAGCTCTCTCAAACCATAAATGTCCCCTGCTTATGGTGCAGTTCCTAAGACAATCGGAACGAAGGCAGGCAAGATGTTGGCCCCGTGTGGTTCTCACCCTCACCTCCTCCTCTGGTCTGTGTGGCCCCGGCCAGCGTTCCTTCCCGGCCCCCGGGCTGAGTCTGGGGTTCTCCCTCCTCTTCTCCTCTTGACCAGGGAGGGCGGGGAAGATGGGGAGCCTCGCAGGGGTGTCTGTCCCCAGACGTGGGCTCCACACCCTCATCTCCACCTCAGCTTTGCGCTCAGCCATGAGTTCAGGACAAGCGTCCATGACCGGAAATGCCTCAGGTGCCTTCCCCTGCCTTCTAGCCCACAGCACCACCTGCCGTGTGGACAGCTGCCCCCCAGAATGGGAGGTCTGAGAGGGCAAGGACTCTTTCTCAGGCTGTGCTTTATAAAAATGCTGTCGGGGGATGAATGAGTGAATGAATGAATGATGAGGAAACTGAAGATCTGTTGTGGGTGAACAGATGGGGCATGCGTGAACTGCAAAGGTCTCGCTCAGTCTCGTGTTCTGCTTGTGCCTTTCGCTTTATAAATCCATGTTCATCCCGAGGTAGATCAGAAGGGGCCCTGGCGACGTGGGGCCTCCTTCTCCCTGGCTGGGACATCCCCAGCCGATCCCAAGCTGCTTCCCTTCCCAAGACCCGGAGACTCCCGCTGCCTCCCCCTTCACCATCAGGAGGCCGTTTTCCTGACGCCAACCCGGCGCTCTTGGTTACTGGCTGGTTTCACTTCCTGTTCCGTCCCGAGGGCGACCAGCCGGGCCACCCTGCCTGCAGAGCCCCTCTCCTGCCTCCACAGAGGGTTCTTGGAAAAGCAGCAGCATCAGGGCGGTGAGGGAAGAGCTGGACAAGGATTCAGGAAGCGGGTTCCAGGGGCCGCCACTGTGCCACGTGCACACCAGCTGTCCCCTGAGCCTCATTTGCCTCTTCTGTCAAATGGGGCCAAAAAGATTGTTCCCCAGCATAGTGTAGAATGTCTGATCATTCTGCAGAGAGACTTGTGGGTCTTTTGCTATCCCCAGGCCTCTTCCCTGCATCTTCAAGGGAGCATTAGTGTAGAGGTGGGATGGGCTGAGGTGTGGACCGTGCCCAGCACGTCAGCTGTCATCTCGGCCTGCCCCGGGGCTTGCCTGCAGGTGGTGTATCTGGGGTGGCCGTCCTAGGGAACAGGCATGGGGTAGGGGAAGCCGGTGCAGGGGATGTCTTGAGTGGAATTGATCATCACCTGGCTTGGTCCTGCCGGGACCCACCCCTTGGGAAGCAGTGGAGAATGGACTTCAGATTGGCCCATCCAAGGGACAGAGTTTGGGAACGTTAATCCACCACCTCCCGTCCTAACCTCCACGGCTCATAGGCTGCCCCGGGGGTTGTTAATCCCTTAAACTTCCAGACGCACGTGCACAAGCGCAGAGCACTCCCCGCCGGCAACCTGCTCAGCGCCGGGGGCAGAAAGATAGAAATAATTGGTGCAATTGAATTGAGGTGTCAGCAGGTTCCACCTGCATGGAGGTGGTTGCCGCAGCTGCTCATGGCTGGGGTGAAAGGTGGGCTGAGAGATACGGGGGGGACACTCTCATAGGTGCCCGTGGTGGCTGTTAATGTTTATGAGCGTCAAATGAGGTGACGCTTATGGAAATGCAAATGATGCAGGGTTACCTGAACAATTGCCATTATGAAGTCGCCCTCTGACCCTCTTTCCTCCAGGAGTCCCTTAATTACAACGGGCCTCTGAGGTGGCCTATTATGGAGGCTTATGTGAGATGCCAGTGCCCCCAAAATGGCTTAGAGGGTGACCAGCTTGCCCCGGTTTTCCCAGAACTCTCCTGATTTTAGCACTGGAAGTCCTACGTGCTGGCCTGAGCCCAGGGCTCACGTGCAGGTGGTGAATCTGGGGCTGCCTCCCTCCGAGTCCCAGGGGTTGGTCACCCAGCTGTACTTGGGGGCTTAACCCCAGGGCATGACCTTCACAGAGGTCGTGGGGGGAGAGCAGACTGGGGGACTCCCCAGGAGAGGCTAACATGCCACCCACATGCCCACCTCAGTTCATGCCTGGCGTCTGAGTGCCTCTGTGCTCATTCCAGACCCGACACCTTACTTTCACTGCGAATCAAAGAATCTAGTTTCTTTCCTTGGTTTCTTTTATTGGTTCATTTTCAGACATTGTAGAAAATTCAGAAAAGTGTGGAAAAATGTAATCATTCATTCCCCTACCACCCAGAAATAAAACAGTGGCCACGTTTGGGGATATTTCTTTCTGGGTGAAAAAGTGGCTCGTGGTGTGCGGAGATGCGTGGACGTGGATGTGTGTGCACACGCGCCCGGACCTTCTCTCCACAAAGCAGTCCTGGCACCTCGGAGCAGGAGTGGCTCCCTCTGGGCCGATGCCTGGGTTTTACAGATGAAGGAGGAACTTGCCCGAAGCCGTGTGACTGACGAGGTCTCACACGGGTAGTTTCCTGACCCTCACGAAGGCGATTGCCGCAGAGTCTCTGGGAGCACAGGCCAGCGACACCCTATGTCTCCATGCCGCCCCCGAGTGCCTCAGTGTCCCTGTCGCACGACCACTCAGGATCTCAAAACTAACCACCCTAAATATCACGTAATAGAAAACACAGCAGACGGCCAGTTTGTGGAGCGAGAACACACGTGAAGTGGATTGGAAATGGTTTTCTCTCCTACTTCTCACATCAGCCATTAATTTCCTCCCTATTAAATGCCTTAGGCCAACGCTAACAAAATTAAATTTGACAGGGATAAATGTGAAGGCCCTGCAGCTAAACACTCCATGCCACAAAAACAGATTGCGGGGGAGGTGAGGTAACACTTGGGAGAAAGTCCTAGAAGGCCGAGTCCACGGTAACACCAGGTCCCATCAGCAGAAGCACGGGGGCCAGGGACGAGGAGGGGCGGCACCCACGTGCTTTGGGCTGGTCAGATGCAGCCTGCACTTTGGGTTGGTGGTGGCAGCTCTGCCTCGGGCACCGAGAGTTGGGAGCAGACCCAGAAGATGGAGCCAGAGTGAGGAAGGCTCTTGGAGCCATCAGTGAAGCAATGGCTGAAGGTGTTTGACCTTTTAGGGGAAATATCCCAAATTCTTTGCTCTCAGGGCAGAGAACAATCTTGTTCACTCTCCATGAGGCCAAAGACAACTCGTGCCCTTCTCCTCTGCGGCGTGTTAGCCATAGCTGGAAACAACAGGCGTCCTTCAATGGGCGAGTGATTAAACAAACAATGGTGCGCTCGTGCCGTGGGATCCTGCCCGGCTATAAAGCGGAACAGACTATCGAAGCACACGACAGCCTGGATGAATCTCGGGAGAGTTATGCCGGGCGCAAACAGCCAGTCCCCAAAGGTTACATGCTGTATGATTCCATTCGTAGAACATTCTTGAAATGACAGAACTACTGACATGGAGAACTTCTTCCCAGTCGGTGCCTTGGGTCGAGGAGGGAAGGAGGAGGGAGGGAGGTGGGCGTGGCTGTGACAGGGCCACAGGAGGGGTCCAGGTGGGGACGTGACCATGCTGGCTTGCCTGTATCAGTGTCAGTGTCCTGGTTGGGATATTGGACTGTAGTTTTGCAAGATGTTTCCCCTGGGGGAAACTGGGTATAAGGGGTGCTTGGATGGTCCCAGTATTATTTCTTACAACTGCATGTGAATCTGCAGTGATCTCAGGAAAAGCATAATTTTTTTAAAGATGGGGGACCTCACATATGTGTGTGTGTGTGTGTGTGTGTGTGTGTGTGTACAGGTGAACGTACAAAGGAAGATATGGGAAGACATATATTAATAGCAAACATAGTGCTCTTCCGCTGGAAAGCAAATCTGAACGAGAGATTATTTACTTTTTCTTTTACAACCTCTTTGTATTTGACTTGTCCCAACAAGCATGTGTGACTTGGTCATTTTGTTTAGACCCATAACGTAGCCAAAAAAAAAAAGTGTAGGGGAGGGAAGGAGTGGTGGAGAGACCCCTCCCCAGCCCTCCCTGTCTGGGAAAATGCTTATTCTGGGTCCACGGACATCTGTGGTGTGGGACCAGGAGTGAGGGAGGTGTGGCCCGCGCTGGGCTCTGTGTCCACCCCCACGCCCAGCCTGCCTGTCTGTCCTGGTGCTCGTTTCTGTTGCTCACAAACCTTCCTAGTCCTCCACCAGTTCAGCTGCTCATGAAACAGCAGAGGACAGGTGATTTCTGGGTCTAATGGCAGCAAACCTCCCCTGAGCCACCACCGTGGGCCAGTAATCCTCTGAAGTGACTTTCAAGTGTTCCCTCGTGTAATTCTCCTGAGATCCCCAGGGGATAAGGGCTGTAGTGATGCCCATCCTGCAGATGGGGAGACCAGGGGTTAACCATGTTGCTCAGCTGCACAGAGGACGCTGTCAAAGCATGTCCCGCTCAAGGCTTCCCCTCTGAGCCCCTCACTCTGTCTCTTCACCACCCCTGACCAGGCCCAGCCCACCCACGTGGGCCTTCAGGAAGCAGAGCTGCTACTGAGCACCCCAGCACTTTGAGGGCAGCAGCTGAGGGAGCCCAGTGGAGGGGAGGCTTGGGGACGGCCGTCTGGTCACCAGCAACTTGGTGACCGGGTGGCAGAGCAGCCTGCTCCCAGCTCACTGGGGACCTCTCCTGATTGGAAGCACAGAGACGGACGTGCGTCTGGCACAGACTTCGCTGCCAAGACTGTGCTCCTGACCGACTGAGGCCAGGGGGACGCTTGGCGACCGCTGCGGAAAAAGAATTGGCTGAAACAGTCCCAGCACGAGCCACGCAGGTCAGGAGGCTGACCCAGCCATGAGGGGCTTGGCTGGCACAGACAGGGCGTGACAGTGACACCCTGTGACCGCCCCCCCTTCCATTGGCATCCGGTTCTGTGCTGGGCATTCCCAGACTTCAGGGGAGCAGAGGACAGATGGGGGGAGCTGAATGGAAGATTCTGGAAGGGAGGACCAGCCTGTCCTCCTGCAGTTACTAAACCACCCAGGGGGTCCTGCCTCCCATCCTGTGAGGGCCACTTCTGAGAGTGGAGAGGAGAAAACCAGACAGGACATGGTCTCAGCCCTTCTGGAAGTTTCTCTCACTCCATGTTGTCGTCTTTCAATCACATTGAGTTGAGGGGCCTGGACTCTGCACCAGCTGTGCGCCTTAGGAGGGATTCGCCAAGACTTTGGTTTTAGAGAGAGAAAGACTCAGACAGGCAGACTCCATCCCCACCCTCGTCTTTGCGGCTCACTCCTCTGCCTAGAAGGCCCCTGCACTTCATTCCCAGGGGGCAAATTCCTCTTCGTTTTTCACGAGGCGAAGGAGTCCCCTTGGTGGGGGATCCCACACCCTGCTTGCTCAGCACAGTTCTGCTGAGCGCCCCTTGTCCCAGCAGTTATTCAGGGTGTGACCCTTTACTCTCCTGGGCGTCCAGACTTGGACCGTAAGTGATACGGTCACCTCTGGGGAACGCCTGCCCCTGTGTGCTTGTTCTCGGTGTGTCTCTCTCCTGTGTCCCCACCAGACTGGGGACACTGGAGCCGGCCTTTCTCCCCTCCCTGTCCCCAGGGCATGCACAGAGCCTCCCGGGAGTGAGTGGACAAGAGAACCACAGAACATTTATGATGCTCTTTCCCTCTTGTTCCCTCCAGGGATCTACAAAGGACACTGCTTCCGGATCAACCACTTCCCTGAGGACAATGACTACGACCACGACAGCTCGGAATATCTCCTCCGTGAGTGTCCGAAAGCCTCGGCTTCCTTTCCGTGTGTGGGGGCGGGTGGTGGGTCCGCAGCTGGAGGGAAGACGGGCCTTTTGGGAGTGGAGAGGGCGCCTTTCTCAGGGAGCTGTGGTCACTCTCGCATTCACAAGTGCTGAGTGCAGAGAATGGAAGAATGGAGTTGTGACCAACACTGCGTGGCACAATGGGGGGAGACCGAGGCCAGAGCAGAGAGGATGCTGGGCGTGGCTTCACTCCTCCTGGGCTGCTGGGCGTGGCTAGCTTCGGAGTTGCTGATTGGCTGGGGCTGGGGCTGGGCGAGGGAGGCTGAAGGTACAGGCATCCCTGAGGGGTGCAGCACCCCCTGCACATTGCCCTGCTGGGGCTGGGCCGCCCACCCCTCCCCTGCACACTCCCCAGCACTCTAGTCCTGAAAAATCAGATAAAGTCACACACCAAGACAGCCTCGTGGGGTGCTGGGCGGCCGAGGGAGGAGCGGAGGAGAGTGCAGGGGCGGCCTCTGATACGGGGCCTTAAGTCTTTCGTGAGCCCCCACCTGGGTCCTGTGGCTGGGTGGGGCCCCCAGACTGGAGCCCGGAAGTCCACAGCACATGCTGAACCCTAATGGACAAACCCAGCCCCACACCCTCAATCCAGATCGCATCCCTGGGCATGTGAATACCTCGCTGGGAGGCAGGAGGGAGCCGCAGCGGAGGAGGAGGCTGGAAATGGAAAAAACAGCCCCGTTTCGAGGTCATTTTCCCCTTTCACGTTAGCTAAGCCACACGAAGCGCTGCTCACAGCGGCACCTCTGGGGCTCAGGCCAGCCTCGTTTATGGGGAATCGATAGCAACGCCCTCGGAGGGAACACAGTTCACTCCGCACCTGCGTGTGCATCGTTTTTTCTAAGAGAAAGGATTTTCATTCTGAGTCATCTGGTGAAATAGAACAGCGTGCGGTTCCCATGGAGCCTGGGGCAGTGTCAGGCTGCTCCGGCCAGGCCCAGAACTTGAAATAATTTGACCAGACCTCTGCCTCCCATCCCTCCCCCCATTACCTTCTCCTCTTCCTCCGGCCTGTCCTCTGGTTCTGCTTACTGTGGGCCCACCCTGAACCAAGCAAATGAGATTCCCACAGGGCCAACACAGAGAGTTGTGCACGTTGCACACTGCACAACTTGAGGGATGTCACTTGTGTGGATGAAGGTATGAATGATGTCCTTCAAGTTGTGCAGTGCGTGGCCTACACAGCCATCCACAGTGGCCCCTGGTGCTCAGCCCAGCTGAGGATCGACTCTGTTGGAAATCAGCCCTAACTCAGAATCTGCCCTTGCTTGCCCAACCCAGCCCTGGGACTCTGGGGAAGGAGCACTGGAGAAATGAACGGCTCCCTCTCCGTCTCCCGCGCGAAGTCCCCTGAGGTCATGGGCATTGATGCTGGCGTTTACCTGTCTGTCCCTGTCCCACTCTTGGCCCCAGAGCTCTGGGATCTCTTTCTGGATTGGCCTCAAGACACACCAGCCCAGAGGTCAGCCCGTTTGCTTCCGGAGGTCCCGGCAGGAAGCAGATGTTGTGCTCAAACAGGGCGAGTGCAGGGTGTTCACAGAAGGACCACTTGGAAAGGTGTGGGCACAGCTGAGGGAAACCCTCGGGGCTGGCGAGCATCCTGCCAGCAAAGCCGGGAGCCCCGCCACCCCTCGGCCTGCACAGGCAAGGGAGGCAGGTGTGGGAACCTGGAGGAGGGGACGTGAGGACGGGGCCGCCTGGCAGGAGCTGTGGCCGTCATGAAGGAGGCCACAAGCCAGGGGAAAACCCCCTCAGCGACACCCGAGGATTCGGGCCGCACCCCCAGCCTGCTGGGGCCCAGGGCAGGGTGGGGAAGGGTGGACCGAGGGTCTGCAGGGGCAGACAGGGAATGAGACGCTGCAGGTCCTCAGGGAGGCACAAGGCTGGGAGGGCTGCAAAGTGATTTTCCCAAATAGAATGATGGTGACAGCGCAACAGCAATTAAAGCTCATTTGGGAAGGACATGTCCTCCTTAAGTGTGTGCTGTGGGGAGAGCAGCCAGGTTCATTAACATGTCCAGAGATGCCCACGGAAGACACGGGTTGACGGCTTTCCGGCCTGTGGCCTCCAGCTACGGGCGGAGTTGGGGGCTTCCGGGGGCAGAGCTGACTGTCGGGAGGGACGTGTGTTTCCACCCAGTGGCTGCAGAAACCGAGCTCTGCGTGTGTCTCTCATCAGCCTTTACCTCCGGAGTACAGGTGCCCGTGAGCTTGGAGCTGGGGTGGGGGGAGGGGAATAATTTTTGGAGAAAGGCCAAGGTCATAGTCACCATGAACACCCAGCCTGTGTTTCCCAGGCCACCCGGATTCTCAGTGTTCCATCTCTGATCTCTGTCCGTCCAGACCATGGATCCCAAAAATATGGAGAAGCACAGGAGAGGGAGGGGTCTCTGGGGGCCGATGTGTGCAAGAGGTGAGGGGTCATGAGAATTGATTTATTCACTATTTAACAAGTCAGTGTGGGCCTACGACGTGTCAGGCACTGGATTAGACACGTGGGACACAGCAGCAAACAAAACAGCGCTCTGCCCTGGTGGTGCTGGCATTCTGGGGAGAACAGGTATTCCAGAGAAGGCAGCAGAAGGTTCCATGGTGGGGCTGCCCAAAGGAGAGCCCATTTTGGTGGTGGCTCAGTTATGCAGGTGGCACCAGCCCAGGGGAGTCCAAAGCTGCGCTGCTCACATTCTTCGACAACCCGAGAAGGAAGTCGCCTGCCAGCCGCGTGCTCTGAAGCCTTGCAGCAAAGCCAGGCTGGTGCTCTTTGTCACAGGTCTTCCTGAAGGCCTCCAGGCTCTCACGATGCTCCTGCTGGTCTGCAGAGTCACAGCCCAGGATTCCAGGGTGTCACCACCCCACATCCTGCCTGCCATCTCTTCCATGGGCCCTGCTGGCCAGAGGGGTCCTGCCCATCTTGCCTGGGCCTGGCGCCCCTTTCCCGGTTCCACATTTCCGATTAGGTGGATAATTTCTGTGCTGAGCCACACACTGCCAGTGTCAGGGATGCTGGGAGTCCACAGTGTGCCTGAGGGTGAGTTAGGAGGAAGTGTCTGGTCTCCAAGTGGACAAAGATCCTCACCAGGGCTTGATGTGGCCAGTGGGGCATGGGCTGGACTTCAGCCTCACTCATCCCCAGCCACCTGCTCTGTGCCCAACCTGGACCACTGTCCACGGCACCCCCAGCTGGCCTCTGCACATCCAGAGCTCAGGAATAAGTCCATGTGGCAAGGGACAGGTGCTTACCTGACTTACCTGGGCAGATGGATGGCTCTGAAGAACTGGTCTCCCTTCTCTTTGGCCCCTCTGGCCTGTCTGCAGACGAGGGCACTGTGGGGGTGGTGAGAGGACTGATCCCGACTTTTCTGGCCAGCACAGCTCAGAGGCATGTTTCAGAAGCTCACAGGAAATCTCCTCCCAGAGCCGGCACTGCCAGAGGCAAAGAGAGGACAGGGAGGAGTAAGTGCCGGAGAGAAGAACTTCATTTAATGCCCCCAGACAATCCGCTCTCTGTGAAGCCCGCGCACATGGGTGGGTTCACAGCAAGGGAGACAAATCCTGCCTTCAGGGGCTGAGGGGCTGAAACCCGCTCAGCTGGCTCAGAGGGTGGCGCCTGCCAGTCCTCCCTGATCACTGTCCCCTGCTGTGGCCACCATGAGCCCAGGCAGCCACGATCACCACTGGGCTGGGGGACAGCAGGTGCAGGGGGAGGCTGGGCCCAGGGCTGGTCGTCGTGTCCCTTCCCTGCCTGACCATCCCGCACCCGACACTGGGGGTGGGCAGCCGGAGCCCCTGCTGTGCGCTGCGCGTTTCCCCACAGTAACCCTCTGGGAGTGTGTTCCTCTCCCAGCGCTGCCGTGAGGAGTGACCACAGCCTGGGGGGCTTAAAACAACAGTGTGGAGGCCAGAAGTCCAAAGTCAAGGTGTTGAAGGGACCCTTTTCCCTCTGAAGGCTCCAGGAGAGGACCTTTCCTTGTCTCTTCTGCTTCCGGTGGCTGCAGGCTCTTCCGGGCTCATGGCAGCATCACTTCAGCCTCTGTCTCTGTCCTCACACCACTCCTGCCCTCTGGGTCTCCTATGCTGCCTGTGTCTCCTCTTCTTCTAAGGACACTTGCCACTGGACTTGGGGCCCACCCTGTCCACCCTGGACAAGCCCATCTTGAGATTCTTGACATAATCACATCTGCAGAGAATGTTTTTCCAAATAAGGTCTCGTTCACAGGTCTGGGGGTTAGGACAGGGACATATTTGGGGGGAGCCACAATTCAGTCCCCTACAAATACGTATTATTACTACTGTCCCCAGGTTATAAAAGAGAGGACGGAGTGGCAGAACAAGGACACGAAGGTAGTTCTGTTGTATACTGTAGTCCACAAGCGTCCCATTCCACCCAGCCGCCTCCTCCCCACGACCTCAGGCAAGTTCTGAGCTTCCACGTCCTCATCTGTCACCTGGGGGTGATGATGATAATAAAGATAAAATGTCACCTAGGAAGTGCATACTATGGCCAGGCCCCATACTGAGCACCTTACACAAGCAAAGCCAACCGCACGACGTTGACACTATGATGGACCTCTTTCCACAGATGGGAAACTGAGTCTTAGAGCAGGAAGGGACTCGACCAAGGCTTCGCAGCCAGTATGTCACAGAGCAGGGCCCACACCTAGACCCACCCGCGGCCAAAGCCTGTGTCCTCCACCACTGAGACCACTGAGGGCCGCCTCCCGTGGACGCGGCTTCCCAGCCTTCCAGAGGCTTCACAGAGACCGTGTCCAGGAAAGGGCTGTGGGCTGTGAGGTGTGGCGGGAGTGCCACGTATTCCAGTGTTCTCATGGCTGTTTTCGTGGCCCCTCCGGTGTCCACAGTGGGGGAGAGGTTCGGTGAGACATGACTCTGGGCCACGTGGCGTCGGGCGGGGAAGCAGCAGACCTGCAGCCACCGCTTGCGTCTGGCCCGGCTGCCCCCACCCCCAGCCCCCCACCACTGTCCGTCTCCAGGTCCTGCTGGGAACCTCAGATCCTGGGGAAAGGCCTCAAGCCCCAGGGCTCCTGGGAGATGTCTGCATGGGGGGCGGCTGGTCTCACTGCGCTCTCTGCTTTGTCCCCTCCCGGCCCAGGCGTCGTGCGAGCCTCCAGCGTCTTCCCCATCCTCAGCACCATCCTGCTCCTGCTCGGAGGGCTGTGCATCGGCGCCGGCAGGATCTACAGCCGCAAGAACAACATCGTCCTCAGCGCCGGCATCCTCTTTGTGGCTGCAGGTGAGCCGCCCGCCCCGGCTGCCCAGCTGGTGCCAGCGCTGGGGCAGGAGCTGGGGACACGGTGGTCCCCACTGCCTGGGGGCGTGATCCTGGGGGAGGACAGGCCATACCATATGGGAAGCCAAGACCTGAAGGATTTGGCGAGGGCCCAGGGTGGGCGTGCAGGGCCTCTGTGCAGAGGAAGCAGAGAAGCCTGGCGTGCCTGGCAGAGAGAGCCGGGCAGCCCCTGCCGTCCTCACTGCCTCAGAGATGAGCAGCACCTCAGAGCCACGCCCACTGCCCCCGGAAAGTGTGATGAGGGAAACCCCCAGAGGGCGGGGTGACAGTGACATGCCACCTGCCCAGCAGGTCCAAATGGTTTAACACCATCCGCCCCCCTGAGCCCTGATAGAGACACCTGAATGCATGCCTGCCACTGCACATGTGGAAGAAGAGAGGCCAGGGGTGGGTCTCACAGCTGGTTAGTGGCTCACGGCCAGCCCAGCGGGGGACCTGGGCGCCTGCAGGCAGAGCTCTCTCCTAGCTCCTGAGGGTCAGAGGCCCCCCCGGGGGGGGTCAGAGGAAGGCACAGCAGGGTCCCTGAGAGGAGAGACAGGAGCTGCTGACCTCTTAGGCCTCATTCCAGAAACTAAGTGCGAGAAATGTTATGGAGCTCATGATTCTTTCCCAAATTCTTGGCACTTTGCACTGTCCCAACAGTGTTTTCACCTTCAGAGCATCTTTTTATCTTACACCAGACTCACCAGCCCAGGAGTGTCATCCCCTGCACCTGGTCTCCACATCCTAAAAAGTCCATTCTTGCCAGCGGTGGCGATCGTGGGCAGACCAGTGGTGATGGTGCCTGGGCTCCTGGTGCCCAGCCCGGGGCCGACCCACATGGGTCCTCAGGGACACCCTCACCCCCACCTCGTGTTCCCTTCAGGTGGGAGAGGAGCCCCTTCTATTTACATCCTGGAACTGAGCACCAACGCCCTCAGGGGACTGGGCAGCTCGGGCTGGGATGGTGGGCCGGGGCTCTGGACCCGGTTCTTGTGCATTTTCTTCTACACCACTTCAGCCGTTGTCTCCTCCAGTGCCATAAACAGACATGCGCAGAGTGTGTGTGTCTAAGGACTGTGGTGGGTTTGTATGTGTGGAGGGTGCATATGTGGGGTATGTGTGTCTTGGGAAGGGGAGCGCTGGGGTCTCCTAGGAAGAGGCACGAGCCTCCCCTCCTGGCCGGTCTTGCACGATTTGCCTCATTTAAACTTTGTACCATTCAAAATTAATGACTTCAAAGAAAATCATTTCTTTCTTTTTCAAAGAAAAGACAGCAAGCAGAACAGGGGAACGGCTGCCTGTTCCCTGCCCCGCCGGTCCAGCTTGGGTCTGACCTCTGCCTCTCTCCCTCCCTCCCTGGCCCCTCTCCCTGTTTCCCTTTCAGGCCTCAGTAACATCATAGGCATCATCGTCTACATTTCCAGCAACACGGGCGACCCAAGTGACAAGCGAGACGAAGACAAAAAGAACCATTACAACTACGGCTGGTCTTTTTACTTTGGAGCCCTGTCTTTTATCGTGGCCGAGACCGTGGGCGTCCTGGCAGTAAACATTTACATTGAGAAAAACAAAGAGTTGAGGTTTAAGACCAAACGGGAGTTCCTTAAGGCTTCTTCCTCTTCTCCGTACGCCAGGATGCCGAGCTACAGGTACCGGCGACGGCGCTCCAGGTCCAGCTCCAGGTCCACCGAGGCCTCGCCGTCCAGGGATGCGTCCCCCGTGGGCCTGAAGATCACCGGGGCCATCCCCATGGGGGAGCTGTCCATGTACACGCTGTCCAGGGAGCCCCTGAAGGTGACCACCGCTGCCAGCTACAGCCCCGACCAGGAGACCAGCTTCCTGCAGGTGCACGACTTCTTCCAGCAGGACCTGAAGGAAGGCTTCCACGTCAGCATGCTGAACCGGCGGACGACCCCTGTGTGAGGCCCACCCCTGCTTGCAGCTCCGGCCTGCCCAGAATGCCTCTTTGTGTCACACAGGAGGGCACGTGATCCTTACGACGGACGGACAATGAACTCGAGCCGAACGCGGCCCTCCCTGGTCTCCAGAAGGTGTCGTGGGCTGGCTCCGAGCGGAGGAAGTGCCAGCAGACTGGACTTGGGGCTGCGGTAGAAGCTGGAGGCTGACTTTATCCCAAAAGTTGGGGGGGTGATGCCCCAGGGTTTCCGAAATCTCCCAGGAGGCCCGAGAGCCTTCCTGAAGCTGCATGGCCTTGACCAACTCGGGAAAACAAAATCGAGCCATTATCTCCTCTTGGAAACAAATTTTGCCAGAAGAACGGGATTCCTGGGCCACCGGAAGGCTTCGCCAGGCACAAGGGGGCCTCTGGACTCTTGTCAGCTGCTTTTGAACCTGAAGTTCCTGTGTCTTTGAGCCAGAAATGAGGACACCGAAGCTCGCCCCTCCGCCCGGTCTCTCCCCCTGTCTGGCACCCTGGCCGTGGCCTGTGGTTGAAAACGGTCGTCCTGAAGAGAAGGTTCTGCAGCCAACTGGTGCTTCAGCCTCTGCGCTGTCCTGGGGCTGCTTCCCGCGGGACTGCGGAGGAGTCTGAGGTGAAGGCTGGGGGCTGTTGCTGGCTCTCCTGTCTGCTTCTGGAAGTTTCCACCTCACTCAGCATGGACAGGACAGACACACTGACTGGGCTTGAGAGTCGGAGGAGAGGCAGCCACGTGGCCTCTTGCTGTGTCTGTCCCCACTGACCTGAGGAGCAGCCCTGTCCCCTGAGGGGGGGGTCCCAGGGTAGGGGGGACAGACCCCTGACGAGCGTTTGGCCACAGTGCAACAGGGGGAGAGCCAAGGGTGAACAGCAACCCCTCCAAAAAATTAGAGAACAAACATCCATTCCCTGGGTGATTCTGAATCGTGATTTATTGCAAGTCCCCGCCAGGAGAGCAAGTTGCATTCACGTCCTCATCTTAAAAACTTTAGCAGCGACACGTCCTCCACCTCCTATTATTGTAATTTATTCTGCCACCACCTAATGGGACGCAGCGGAGGAAGTTTGGATGAAAGGACCGAGCTGGGCTTTTCTTCCTCCCCCAAAAGGGAAATCTCAGCACTTTGTTCAGAATTGAGGAAGTGGGTTCTGTGTTTTACAGTTTTTCCACCCATTTTTTTTGTTGTTGTTGTTGTCCCCTCTGGAAACAAGCAAAGAGCGTGGAAATGCGTCCAGGTTTGGAAGAAAAACTCTCTGGAACATGGAACTTACCCTCTTTTATATAAAACATGCTTTCTAAAGATAAATCATTTCTTACTTTTTGAGACTTCTTGATCAGACCTTGGACAGTCGTCTGTGATCCCGGTAGCTGTCGTACTTAAGAAGTGACGAGCAAATTCTTACCTCAGCCACCTGCTCACGGAGCCCGTGGGTGGACTCGGCCCCTAGGAGTTCAGACCGGGGTCCACGTGGCCTGGTAACGACGTCATCGTCCTTCCCACCCTCCTTCACCCCCAGGCGAGGACACGTCCACGTGTGGCGGCCCCTGCGAGCCGGTGAGCTGAGACGAGAGGCACCGGGCCCCTCCATGCCTGCTGCAGGCCCTGGCTCCGCCGCGGATGGCTCTGTGGGGGGCGCGTCCGAGCACGCAAGTGGCAGGGCTCGTGGGCTGTCCCTGCCGTCGGCCAACCCCGTCCCCACCACCACCTCCACGCCATGACACAGTGTGACCAGGCTGAGGGAAGGGAGCGCCACCCGCAGACCCCTGGCCCGGCGAGGCCCCGCGACGCATCCCCTGTTCCCTCCACGGGCAAGGCAGCCTTGCTGTTTGGTTTCGTCCCCACACCCCGCTCCTCACCCGCTGTCCCGGAAGTCTCCGCCATTCCACGGAGAGAGCTGTGTTCCAGTGAATCCTACCTCTTGCCCAGTCCCAGGCAGAGAACGCAGGGCCCACTCTGGGCACCGAGGAAGAGGAGGAAGACGAGGAGGAAGAGCAGGAGCACAACCACCTCAGACGCTCGGGCCTTCGCAGCCTGTCCCCTCGCCCGCCTGTCTCAGGGGCCCCGGGCTCTGGGTCGCCCCCTCTTCCCGCTGCCCCTCAGACCTGGCACATTGCGCCCCTGGGGAGTGGTGGCCTGTGCCCGCCTCCTGTCCCTCTGCCCCGCCCCTGTGTGTTTCGCAGTTAAGCACCTGTGACTCCTGTACCTACTACTGGTTTTGGGTTGTTAGTTCTGTCTTTTTTTAAATTAAATAAAAACATTTTTAAAATGTTCTCTTCTTGATGTAGGAAGGCAGGGATGAACTCCCATCCAGTCGAGTATTTGTGGGCGTTTAGAGTAAACAGTGTCCCTGGGTCTGGGGACACTGTGGACCTCCCCTCCCCCCCCGAAGAGAAGAGAGAGGCTGAGTTGGGGGGAGGCAGACTCTGTCTGGTCAAGGCTGGGTTTTCAGGCTTTATTCCGGGTCACTGGCCACCTCCCCAGTACCACCGGCTGGTTTTAGACTTCTGGGTGGTGCCCACAGGTGCCTTTTCACCAGCAAGCTGGGGGACAGACAGGCTCCCCAGGTGTGGTGTGGATGCCTGGGCAGCTGTGTGAGCCGAGCGTGTCCTTAGAACGCAGGTGGAGGCCCTAAGTTGCCCCGTGGTGCTTAAAGAAGCCCACTAACAAGCCTCCTTCCCCCTCCAGGTTCCGAAATGATTAGGAAATAGAGCCCAAGCACCAAAATGTGAGTTTCATGGCGGGTAAAGCCATGAAGATGTGGCTCAGGCCAGGGGCCAAATGGGCTTCCTCCTGCTGTCATTGGACCAAGTCACCCAGTCCCAGGCAGGACAGCCAGCCACCACTGCCCCCAGCCACAGGGAGAAGCGAGTTAAGGGATGGAGAGAGGGACCAGAGTGGCCCCTCTGACACTGCGCAGCCCCAGCCACACCTGCTGTGAACTGCCAGGCTGCCCTTGCAGGGGGACGGGCTGGACGTCCACCTTCTCCTCCTTGGAGGCTTGAGGAGGGTGACAGTCAGTCACCTCCCCCAGTTCTGCCCAAGCTGCAGCCCAGGGGACTTTGCTCCCAATTGCATGTTGCTTTTGCTTTCAGGACTATGACCTTGAGTTTTTTTCCCAAGAGCCACAGGCTTCACTGCTCCTCCTAGAACCAGAAGGCACAAAACTGTTGGGTCTTCAAGAGAACCTGGGTCCCATGAAGGCTTTTTCCATCCCAGTCCCAGCAAAGGGCACTGAGCCAGGGGGCTGAGGCTCAGTGTCCCTATGTCCCTGCCCTTGTGGCTGCAGGAGCCACTTCTGCCTTTTCTGAACTCTCTGCCTGGCCTTCGACCTTCTTCCTACCTGAGACAGGCATCTGGGGAAACTGATGTTTCCAGAGGTGCTGAGCCACCAGGTCCTGGGACCGGGGGAGCACAGGCCTTTGCCCAGCCCCAAAAACTGAGCCCCTGCCAAGCTTCAGACTGATCTTTCCACGAGCCCAGAGCCAGCGTGGCTCCGAGTTGGCACCTTGTGCCAGAACTTCTGTGTCTCCTGTTTATTCTTAGCCCTGAGGAAAGTCTGGCTCAGCGCAAGCTTTGCAGCCGTCCTGGGTGGCCTCCGTGCCAGTCTGCATTTGGTGACTTGGTACCACCTCTCATGGTCACGTGGCCATGTGCTTAGTTCAGCCGAACATTCTGCAGCATTAGATCCACAGGAAGCGAAATAGATGTTCTAGTGCCCCAATCTAAATGCAGCTCACAGCCCCCAACCCAGTCCAGTAGTCCCCACTCTCCCCCGCACAACCCCCAAGTGTATAATGGCCTAATACACAGAAGCTTATTTCTCACCCGTGTGAAGTCCTCTCAGCTGCGTGAGGTGGGGGTGCTCTGCTCCACAGGGTCACGCAGGGATTCAGAGGCCTCTGCCATCTTCAGTAGGGGCTTCTAGGGTTTCCCTGGGCATTGACATCCAGTGGGCAGATGGAGGAGAGAGGAAGTAGATGATCTTGTGGGTAGAGGGTCTTGTGGGAGATTTCTATGGACCAGGAAGTTGTGGCTTCACCTTCTGTCCACATGCCATTGGCCAGAACCCAATCATGTGGCCACATCAAAGAGCAAGGGAAGGTGGGAAATGTAGTCCAGCCCAGGGGGAAGGAAAACTGGGGAAGAGCTGGCCAGTCTCAGCCCCCTCGTTTGGGACCGTGTCAACCTGTCTGTGTCCTGAGCCATGCCTTCAGCTCCAACATGGTATCTGGCCTTCTCTCAACTCCAAATGCCCCACCTGTAACATGGGGCCATGCTACCTTCTTCCTAGGTTGGAGGTCACCTGCTCACAGAGCCCATGGGCAGACCTGGCTCCTAGGAGTTCAGACCCGGGTCCATGCAGCCGGGTGATGATGTCACCCCCTCCTTTGCCCCCAGGAGTGGACACGTCCACATGTGGCGGCCACAAGCTCTGACTGCCCCTGTGTACCATCTGTCACATGGAACCACTACCTTCTTCCCAGGTTGGAAGGGCAGGCTTGAGCTCGTGCCTTGACCCAAACAAGAACCACAAAACTATTGAATGTCATGACCAGCAGACAGGCAGGTACCTTAGGAATCATCTCATTTGGTCTGCTTATCGTGGAAGAAGGATCAAGCCCAACAAGGGAGGGAGGAGGGATGGAAGGAAGGAAGGATGAGAGGAAGGAAGTGAAGTTTGGAGAATTTTCTTAACAACCATGAAAGGGAGATATCGCTAGCCCAGCAGTTTTCAAGTAGAGTCAATTTTGCACCCTTGGGGGACATTTACCAATGTCTGGAGACATTTTTGGTTGTTGTCATTGGAAAGGGAGTGCTACTGGCCTCTACTGGGTGGAGGTTGAGGACGTTGCTATATCTCCTCCAATGCACCGAACAGCCTCCACTCCACTGCCCCCCAAGGAATGCCCTGTTGCAAACGCCAGTAAGCTGAGGCTGAGAAACCCTGCACTCGTCTGGACAGTGAGGAAAACTAAGGCACAGAAAGCGTGAGGCCACTGGTGTAAGATCACACAGCACGTTTTTGGTACTTACATCCAGGCTGTGGGTGTGTTAGGAAAACTCCTTCATTTATTCCCGGCATTTCCTTTCCCTGCAACATGTTTAGATTTCAGCCTTTTTCCTCTTTGCTTTTGAACCAGCAGTTTCAGAAGCAGAAGTGTGGGGATTTCAGGAAGGAAATGGGAAATGGCCCCCATCCTGGGGGAGGGTGGGAGACATTCCTGGGAGCCTGTGTCCCCTATGTTTGGGAACAGAATGACGGAATTCAACCAGACAAGCAGCGGGAGAACAAGCTCAGAGCCTGGCCCAGCGCGACACAGGGACTCTGCTCGGCGGAGTCCTCCTCTGCCCACTCCCCGGCAGCTGCAGTGAGTTGGTGCAGGGCCAGAAAGATCAAGATCAAAACCCAGCCCTGCCTCTGCTCACAGAGGGGCGGCGCTAGGCTGTCACCCAGCCTCTCCTGGGGCCCCGTTCCCTCCTCGGTCAGGTAAGGAAGGTGACAGCTCCCACCAAGGCTGTCAGAAGAATGAACTAAACTTTAAATTAAACAAGGAAGCATTCATGAATACCCCAGCTCAGCAATAGGCATTAAAGTGAGTGTTCAAGAATGTTGTTGACAAACAACACCCAAGGAGTTTTCCAAAATGGATTGTGCTAGAACAGCCCTTGGAGGCAGTGCTCTGAGAGGCACACACCCATTGGGTGCCCATGCCCACTGTACTTTGCTTTGGGAGACACCTGTCATCCGACCATGCGGCTTCCACCTGGGAGAGGCCCCGGCTGCCGGCGCCCAACATTGCTGGGGCTCGTTCGTTTCTACCCACAGTGTCCCCAGGCTGTTGAGAGGCGGTGGGCAGGCCCTGGGGATCCCCAAACCATACTGGGTCCTGTTCTGGGTCCCTAATATGGAACCACAGGAGCTGGCACCAAGCAGATGCCTGGGAGAAGAAGGGGCTTCTGGGATGGGGGAAGGGGGCAGGGCAGGCCGCCCTGCAGGGAGCTCAGAACCAGCCACGTGCCTTCAGCGGCCTGCGTTGGTGCCCAATATAGCACCCCCGGCTGCCTGGCCCTAGAGATGAGGGGCAGGGGGAAGGATGGAAGGGAAGAAAGGTTGTTCAGGAACATTCCAATCTGGAGGGGAAGGTGGGGCAGATACACCTGATGCAGATATTTTTAAATGTGCAGCTTTCAACAAAACTGCTGGTGCAACCTCAGGAACAGAAGTCTGCAGTCAAAGAGGGCTACGAAGCCACATCTTTGTTCTTAGAGCTGCACAAGGGGGGCCTTGGAGGGACTTATATCCTGACCGTTGTCCCCTGATAAGTATTCTGGGGACACGTGAACCCCTGTGGGACACCCAGGACTCACAAATTGAATTGCACTAGCTGGGTCCATTAAAAAACATAATACCTATACTTTCCTAAATCTAAGATTAACAAATTTTACCTTAAAAAAAAAAACCCTGAAATATACAGAAAAGTAAAAGAAGAAAACAGTGTCAGCCAAAATCCCGCCACCCAAGAGATCAGCACAACTAACATTTCAGTGCCCCCAAATGGGTGTGGGATATGGCTTAATATCATGCCCCTGTCCCTGTGCCTGTGCTCTCACCATGAGAATCTTCCCACATCTCTAAATAGTCCTCAAAAACAACTTTTAATGGCTGCATAAAACAGATATCATCGTTTATCTAAACAGTGTCCTATTGCTGGTCACGGCTTATTTGTTCCCTGCAGATCTTAAGTGGTGTCTGAATGCGGCCAAAGTGCAAGGGTGCGACAGATGCTTTCAGTTAAGATCTGGTGATTTCTCACTAGGAACCTCTGGCCTGGCTCCATCCTAGGGGCTGATGAAAAGATCAGGCCTCCGCCAAGCGCAATAGCTCACACCTGTAATCCTAGCATTCTGGGAGATTGAGGTGGGAGGATCACTTGAAGTCAGGAGTTCAAGACCAGCCTGAGCAAGAGCAAACCCCACCCCCGTCTCTACTAAGAATAGAAAAATTAGCCAGGCATGGTGGCATGTGCCTGTAGCCCCAGCTACTCGGGAGGCAGGAGAATCACTTGAGCCCAGGAATTTGAAGTTGCAGTGAGCTATGATGACACCATTGCACTCTAGCTGGGGCGACAGAGCGAGATTCTGTCTTCAAAAAATTAAATAAAGAAAAGATCAGGTCTATTTGTCTACCTCCAAACCCAGCCGGGAGCTTGTCCACACGCACACCGAGTGTCTGGGCAGCCTCCAGTCCCCTCCCGGAAACCCTGCTCGGTAGCCAGAAGTCTGAGGCTACTTCATCCCACCAGACCCCACATTTAGCCATCCTCAGCCACCCCAAATGGAATCCCCTCTAGTCGCCTAGTGTATCAGTTAGTAGGGCTGTGTAACAAATTATCCCAAAACTTAGTGGGACTTAAACAACCATCAAATATACTCAAGGATTCTTGACTCTGCTTGACAGGGCCAGGGCCAGCATGGTTTTTCTGTGCTGCACGGTCTGGGGCCTCAGCTGGAAGGCTCCATGGCTGGGAGCTGGAATCATCTGGAGGTTCATTAACTCACATGTCTGACAGTTGATGCTGGCTCTTGGCAAAGACCTCAGCTGCAGTTTTCAGCCTGAGTGACTATATATGGGCTCTCCGTGTGGCCTGAGCTTCCTCACTGCGTGGTGGCTGGGCCCAAGGGCAAGTGTCTCGAGAGCCAGAGAGAAAGGTGGGGGTCTCAGCAGTCACGTAGCATCACTTTCACTGTGCTACAATAAGGGTTAGAATAGTCAAAAGCCCCCTTGGGTTCAAGGAGGAAAAAGCCCCCACCTCTTGATGGGGAGGGCCAAGGTTCTAGAAGAACACGTGGGAGCAGAAACACTGCTGTGTCGTTTTTTACTATCTGCCCCTTCGTCTCTCTGGTACCTTCGCCTGGCTCTAGGCTCTTCTCTCCCCTCCGGAGGAGCCATTTGTAACTCCGTGCCGAGACGCCCATGTCCTCATCCCTGGAACCTGTGAATTTGTTACCTTACGTGCCAAAAGCGGCATTGACGGTGTGATTACATTAAGAATCTCAAGATGTGGCGGGTGTCCTGGATTACCTGGGTGGCCCAACGTCACCGCGAGCGAGCATCCTTCTAAGGGAAAGAGGGGGCAGGAGCGTCAGAGGAGGGGCCGTGATGCGGCCGCAGAGCCAGAGGGAAGGGGGCCACGAGCCCAGAATGTGGCAGCCTCTGCAGGGTAGGAAATGCCAGCAACGGACTCCCCCCTGGAGCTTCCAGAAGGAACTGCTGTGCCGATGCTTTGATGTTAGCTCCGTGGGACGTCTGACCTCCAGGGCAGCGAGATAATAAATTCGTGCTGTTGAAGCCACTAAGTTTGTGGTAATTTGTTGCGACAGCAACAGCCACCGAATGCAGTGCCCACCCGTGTGGCTGCAAGGGGCGGGGGCTGCCGGCTACCACCCCCTGTGCCCCCTCAGTGGCATCTCAATTCCCCCGACCCCCTCAGCTACTTCAGACACTCCCGACCTCCTCAGGCCCCTCCACTGTCATCGCCATCTCCCACTCTCAGCCCCTGGCCCCCCCACCTAGGTCACCAAGACGCCTGTAGATGCTGAGCCCTCCACGCCCCGCCCCCGACACTGCAGATGAATCTGCGAGTCTGCTCCGTGGCTCATCTCTTGCCCGGCCCTTCCCGGCCCCTCCCCGTCCTGTCCAAGGCCAACCCTTCCAGCTGAGCCCTGGTCACTCCCGTCCCCTCCCTTAGAATCCTGCTCAAGTGTAGGAGCATGTTTGAGTCATTTCCATCTTAAAACAGCAAATAAGAAACCTCCCTCTCCCCTTCACCCCCTCCTGGCTCTCCCTCCGTCCCTTCCAAGCTAAGCACGTCACCAGAGGGGTCTGCACGTGCTGTGTCCCCTTCCCCGCACCCTCGTCCCTCCCAGCGCATCCCAACCTGCCTTCTTATTACCTGCCGGTTGTGCAAACCAATGGCCACTTTTCCATCGTGACCTCTGAGCACCTGAACTTACTGGCCGCTCTTGCCTCCGAGGGAGGCCCCCCGCCTGGGGGCTCCGCAAGGACAGACCCTGTGTCGTACTCATGTTAATAGCCCTAAGGTGATCAGTAAATGTTTGATGGATGAATGAATGACAATAACAGTCACAATATAATATTTCCCTAGCTCCGTCACTGCCCATCCTGCAGGAACCACGGTCACTGCCAGATTCCTCCACAGCCATTCCCAGAGTGACAGTCACGAGGGAGACGGTCACTGAGCATTTCCATGTTCCTGTGAAACTGTTACTCTCTTGGCTGAGAGACAATCACCACTGTCTTTTCACTCCGGCCCACTCAATGACAAGAAGGCTCCTGCTGCTGCCCAGGCCCTGGTGCCTCACCCCCTCGAAGTCCCATGGGACTTGTCATGAAGCCACATACGCCCCATGGTCGGTGGATGTGTCCCACAGGCATGCAAGACATCGCTGCATTTAATTTTCACTATAACCCCCTGAAGAAGATGTGATCCTCCCTCCTGAGTGAGCAAGAAAACAGGCTCAGCAAGGAACCATCGCTCATGGGGCACACAGTCAACAGCAAAGCTGGGATTCCGGGCTATGACTGTCTCTTCCAGAAAGTACATGCACTTTCCGTAGCAGCCGCATGCTCCAAACATCTGTGCTCTGGTACGCTGGCATCTCAGGCTCCACCTGTACAGCTGTTTACGTAATCTTTTTCTTCCTTTCTTTTTCTTTCTTTCTCTCTCTCTCTCTCTCTCTCTCTCTGTCTCTCTCTTTCTTTCTTTCAAGACAGACAGGGTCTCATGTCACTCAGCTGGAGTGCAGTGGTGCCATCATAGCTCACTGCAACCTCAAACTCCTGGGCTCCAGTGATCCTCCTGCCTCAGCCTCCCAAGTAGCTGGGACCAGAGGCACATGCTACCACACCAGCTAATTTTTAAATTTTTTTTATAGAGACAGGCTCTTGCTATGTTGCCCAGGCTGGTCTTGAACTCCTGGCCTCAAGTGATCCTCCCACCTCAGCCTCCCAAAGTGCTGGGATTACAGGTGTGAGACAACACTCCCAGCCAATCTTTTTGTTAAGTTGATGCTTTTTACTTTGGTCTTGCCCCAAGGAAATATTAATGGAAGCATGGTTTTGATACTTCTGATCCACATTAAAAGAAATATAAAAGTCTTAAAATAAAAAACACTTGTCCCTGTGTGGCTCTCCCAGAGGTGAACATTGCACTCTGAGAACTCTGCCCGTGGGCACAGCGCTCCTGAGGGGCTGCGTAGAGGCAGACCCAGCACGTAGGCGTCACCCGCCCGGCACTGGGGCCTGTGCCCTGCCCAGAGCTTCACTCCATGCCCCCACCCAGGGTGAGCTCTGTCCCAGGAGGCCCTGCAGCCCCTCCCAGGATGGCTTTGGCCACCTCAGTAGCTTGCAGACTCCTCAAGGCAGGGAGTGCGTCTTCCCCTGCTCTGAGGGGCAGCAGCCCGGCATGGGCCCAAGCCATGCCCCGACTTAGCTGTGACCGCAGCCCTGGCTGGCCTGTACGTACTGGGGGCTTCAGGAAGGTCTGGACACACAGGGAGAGACCGCCCCTGTGGTCAGGGCAGTCAGAAAAAGCTTCCAGGGAAAGTGGAAGCTGGGAGAGGGGAGTTGCTGAACCAGGGGACTGGGCAGCAGGGACAGGACAGAAAACATCGCAGGGTGCAGGTGACCCTCACACCTGGGGACCAGAGCCACGAGGCGCCCTCTCGCTGTGACTCCACACCGTTGTCTACTCTGCTGAATGAAGTGCTCTGTGCTTTACTAAACACACAAGGGCAGCTCTCTGGTCTGTCTTCGTAAGGACACTAATGCCACCGTGAGGGCCCCACCCTCATGACCTCACCCAAACCTAATTATCTCCCAAAGGCCCTGCCTCCAAATGCCATCACCCTGGGGGTTAGAGCTTCAACATACCAGTCTGGGGGTGGGGGGACACGATTCCATCCACAGCACCTACCAGGGGCTCGTCCCCAGTCCTGCACCAGCTCCCAGCCCACTGCCCTCAGTTGACAGGCGAGGACAGGGCAGCTTAGAGGGCCTAATGACTTGCTGGAAGCCGCACAGCTGGAGCCCAGCCGAGCAGGGATCTGGCTTCACCTTTTACCTGCTGTGTGACAAGTTCCTTCATGTCTCTGAGCCTTCATGTCCTTATCTGTAAAATGGGAGCAACAGTTGTACTCACCTCATGGATTGGTGTGATGACATGGAAAGACTTAGCCAAGCCCTGGAAGATAGTGAGCACTCACTGAAAATGAGTTGTTATTAGTATTGTTATTATTGGTGACATTGGAATCTGTGATTCCAAGGCTGGTCCCCTGAACGCTTCTCCTCTCATGGGTAGAGTCTTTCTGTAACCTGTGTCAAACTGAGGCCAGGATTTTAAAGCTCAAGGCCCTGCCCGGCGCAGGGATCTATCCCTGGTCAGGCGTCAGCCTCTTGGATCCACGCAGAAGGGCCACCTGGTGAGCCGAGCAAGAAGAGGTGGCAGAAGGCAGGCAGGGTGTGGGAGCTGGGGCCTTGGGGACCAGCCTGGGGGCAGGTGGGCGGACAGGACTTTTCACTAGTTCTCTGCTGTGTATGCGCACCCACGAGCCTCCTAATCGTCACCTGTAAATCAACCTGCTTGCTCTTTTTTACTTACACTCTTACTTTGTGAATGAAACGTACCTGGAGAATCGCTACTACCTGCCTTTAACGCAAGGCAGAACTCAAAACAGCACAAGGAAAACAGAACTGTCAAGCCCAGCTGGGTTCTCCATCCTCTTCCTGCTGCTCTTTGTTTCCAAGGGCGGTTTGTGAGCCCTAGTAAAGACTCAGTGGCCCCCAGGGGAGCTTTTCTTCCGGACCCAGCTGCAGGGCTGGAAAGAGAATTGGAAAGGAAGTCACGTTCTCCAGGTGGGGTCAGAACCGGGTAAGGCCAGGGCTGGGAACTACCTGAAATCCTCCTGCAGTTTGGGGGGTGGTGGGGGGCGGCTTGCCTGAGAGGTGGGCTCCAAAGGCTCTGGGCAGGGTCCCTGGGATGTCCCCAGGCAGGATCCTGGGTCCCCGGACCCCCAGCGTAAGAACCCACTCACCACCCTGGTGACCAGCCTGCCCAGCATGAGACAGGAAAGCTGTGTGTCCTGTGTTGCCTGGAGTCCCCTGCCCGGCCAGGCGGCATCTTGCCTCCTTCATCCCGGAGCAACAGATTCCCACACACCTGGTGTCCCTGTTGTCACCTGGTGTCACCCTCACCCCTCCCGACTCATGAATCCTCAGCTGCCACTCCACGGAGGTCTCAAGTCGCCATCTAGGGCCTTCTCGCCTTGCCCCGCCCTGGGTATTTCTGGCCCCAAGATGGGAAGAAAGCCCTGAAACCAGAGCAGAAGCTGTCCTCGGTGACACGCCTGGAGCGAGCATTAATAGAAGCCTCCCTCAGGCCCCTGACACGTCTGGGCAGCTGCTCAGCCCGCCCAGCGTCCCTCAGCCCCAAGGCCAGCCCACTCTGGCTCAGCCGGGCACACTAAACTTAGCTTCCACTCCCGGCCCGATAACCACTGTCACCGCCCCCGCTGGGCTGCCACCTGCACTAGGAGACGCTGCCACCGGACCCTGCCCAGAGCACCCACTCCCCAGCGACCACCATGTCCCAGACCAAAACACTGAAGGTCCGCGTGACCCTCTTCTGCATCCTGGTGGGCATCGTGCTGGCCATGGCGGCCGTGGTGACGGACCACTGGGCCGTGCTGAGCCCCCACCTGGAGCACCACAACACCACCTGTGAGGCGGCCCACTTCGGCCTCTGGAGGATTTGCACCAAGCGCATTCCCATGGATGACAGCAAGAGCTGCGGACCCATCACCCTGCCCGGGGGTAAGGTGCCACCCCCCTGCCCCCTCCCCGCCCCCTGCCCTTCGCAGCCCCCCTGGAAAAGTTGCCGGTGAGAAGGAAGACAGGTTTCTCTGTCTCAGAACAGAGCAGCCACCCAGCGCGTCCCACCCAGGCAAGAAGGTCTGAATTGCATGCACCAGAGCTGGGTTGTGAGGGGAGAGCATTTGTCCCCAGCTATTTCTGTCTTGCTGAGACTTGGGGCATTTCACCCAGAGCAGGGAGCTGGGCAGGTGGGACGAGAAGCTCAACAAAAGAACTGCGAGTCCACTAGACCAGGCGCTTCTGAGCCCGGCCCAACCACTGTCCCCCCTCACAGGCAGGCTGGGTGGCTCTGTGTCCTCAGGCTGAAGGGATCCACAGGGCTGGCAGGTACATTCAGCAGTCAGGCAGGAGGGCGGACAGGACTGGCTACAGAACGTGCAGGACCCCAAAAAATGAAAGGCAAGGTTCCTTGTTACAAATCACTGAGAACTTCAAGACAGCGATGGCATAGCATGAATGCCAGCGTGGGCCCCTGTGGGCCCGGGGCCTGCAGCAACTGCACGGGTCACATGTCTGTGAAGCAGGAGGTGGCTGCAGATGAGCCATCTGCCCTTTTGTCAGGACTGTCAGTCCTCGGCGCATCCTCCCTTAGCTCAGACCCCGTCGGAGTTACAAAGCCCCTCCTCACTGTCATTTAAGCGTATTCCTCCATTTCCCACCATGTGACTGAAGCACACGTCACAGGGTAAGCTCCTTGTCAAGGCACCTGGCATTAGCATGACTGAGGCTCTATTCTGCAGATGTGGAGCCTTCCGGATTCACGGTGAACAGGGAGCTTGTCAGAGGAAAGAGCCCCACATGGACAGGGGAGGCCTGGGCTCTAGTCACCTGTTTCCTGTCATCCCCCTAGATGATCACTCCCAGACGTCCCTCCAAGGTGGCAGTGGACCAGGGTGTGTGTGAGGTCCTGCCTTATTTCCAGAATTATCCCCTCTTTTATCAGACCAGGCATTCCTTGAACCTGCCCTTCAAGGACGCCAGTGTTGAGTCGCCAAAGTCCCTGCAGTCTGCATGTGGGGCAGCGAGCCCAAACCCCAGCCTCCCGTTTCTCTGCTTCCTCTTTCTTCCCCGGCTTGCTCCAGGGAGCCCCAGCCTTGCTCACCCACACTGGGCACCTCGAAGACTCATAAATAACCAGCTGTCTTAGAAACACCGAGTCCCGGCGCTGCGGGCTTTGACAGGCGTGGCCATGTGCTTGCAGGGTATCACATAGCCCAGATGCCCACGCCCCTCAGCCCTCAGCTGCTCAGCACACCCGTAAACAGATGCATCATTGAGCTGACTCCCCTGGGCAGGGCAGGGCAGGGTGGGGCAGGGCACCTTCTCCTGGGACCATATGTGAGGACGCACTGTTATAGTCCTGTCCACACGTCCTTGGAACCATCTGCCTTTTAAAGTCAGAGTGGATGAGCAGGCGGTGAGCAGGGTCCACACAAGGAAGAGACAGGCTGGCAAGAGGTAACTGGACCAGCCACAGGGGACCAGGAGGCATTGCTTGGCCTTGAGCCTGACCATGATCTATCTCTTTGCCTCCTTGTCCTTGCCAGCCGTGAATCATACCTCCCATGTTTCTGACACTGAGCACTGCCTTTCCCCTTTTCTCTGCAAGTGGATGTCTTTTTCCTTCCCCACCTTCCCTTCTTGTGCTCCCTGGGACCACTCTTTTCTGGAGGAAGGAAGAGCAGTCATACGTGTTCTCCCATTTATCATTAACAACAACGATAATAATAATGGCACACAAATGTAGCACTATGTGCCAAATACTGCTGTAAGTGCTTTACATATATTAACTTTGAATGACATCAGAAAAAAAATAACAGAGTAAGAACCTTCAAAAATCTTCTCCATGAATTCAATGAGAATGTTGGCAAAAATTGTCAAAATCAACATTTTCAGAAATCTGGAAATTGCAGCAATCCAGCAAGGGCTTATTCAAGATAAATGGGCAAATCTTAGGAGGACTAGTGAGCTTTGTGGTATTTTAACTTGCCCTATTCTCATTCCCCTTCCCCAGCTCTGTGGTAGCCTTGAAAACCAACATCCCACAGTCACAGCGAACACCAGCACCCTGCTAGCCACTGGAGGGAACAGAACAGGGTTGAATCTCTTCCAAAGCCCCATTCCCAGAGAAGTGTCATTATTGACCTGTCTAGTGATTCCTAGAAGTCCCCCATGCAAGGCTGTCTCTATTTGCCCTGACTCTGAGCTCTTCCAGGGCAAACAGTTTTCCTACCAGGGGACATTTATTGAAAACAATTAGAGAAATTGCTTAACATCATGGCTGACTGAGGCAGTACCAAACAGTTGGGACAAACAGTAGGCTAAACAAAAAGCTGGAGAATGAGATGTGCATAGGTCACTTGAAAAAGCTCCAACATACTCCTGGGACTCTAGAAGGCCATGTGCATACACAGTGCTGTGCACATGCTCAGGAAGGCTCTGCGAAGGCCCCAAGCTCTCAAGTCTGCCTTATCTTAAGGCCATATAAGCAGAAAGTGAAGGCTAAGGCAGAGATGTAGACTGTTTAGCTGAGTGTTAAAGTCACGCTCCAACATGGGCACAGAGCCCCGCAGTGAAGACCGGGAAATATTGGTTCCCAGCATTTTGGGAAATCTTTGTTAACTGGCCACTAAGCTAATTAAACAGAATTTCAGTGTTCACACTTGACAAAGAAGACAGACTTTACAAAATTAATTCAGAAAAGTCACTAAACAAACAATAGGAGGAACAAGTCCTCAAGAAGGGGGATAATCTGAGTTCTATAGTTGCCACATTATATTGTTTAAAAAATACAAGGCATGCAAAGAACTAAAATGGTATGGCCCATATATAGGGGGAAAAAGAAGTCAATAGACTCCCTAAAGAAGCCCAGATATTGGACTTACTAGACAAAGACTTTAAATCAGCTATTTTAAATATGTCTGAAGAACTAAAAGAAACCATATATAAAGAACTAAAGATGAAAATGATGGTTCACAAAATAGAGAATATCAATAAAGAGATAGAAATTATTTTTAAAGGACCAAATAGAAATTCTGGAGTTGAAAAGTACAATAACGGAAATGAAAAATTCACTAGAGGGACTCCATAATATATATGAGCAGGGAAAAGAAAGAATCAGTGGACTTGAAGATAGGTCAATTGAGATTAGCCAGCCTGACGAACAGAGAGAAAAAGAGAATGAAGATGGCTGGGCATGGTGGCTCACACCTGTAATCCCAGCACTTTGGGAGACCAAGGTGAGAGGATTGCTTGAGGCCAATAATTTGAGACTAGCCTGGGCAATATAGTGAGACCCCATGTCTAAAAAAAAATTAGCCAGGCATGGTGGTATGCACCTGTTGTTGCAGCTACTCAGGAGGCTGAGGTCGGAGGATTGCTTGAGCCCAGGAGTTTGAGGTTGCAATGAGTATGATCACACTTCACTCAAGCCTGGGCGACAGAACAAGACCCTGTCTCAAAGAAAAAAAAGACAGAGAATGAAGAAAAATGACCAGAACTTCAGAGGCTCATGGGACACCATCAAGTGTACTGACATATGCATAACGGGAGTCCCAGAAGGAGAGGGAGAGAGAGGAAGGAGCAAAAAAGGAGCATATGTGAAAAGTAATGGCCAAAACCTTCCCAGATGGTATGAAAAAACATTAATCTATGAATTCATGAAGTTCAATGAATGCCAGATAGGATAAACTCAAAGAGATCCACACCTAGACACATCATAAAAAAACTACTGAAAGGTAAAGACAGAGAATCTTGAAAACAGATAGAAACAGCTCATCACACACAAGAGTGTCTAAATAAGATAATAGCTGATTCTTCCCAAAAGCCATGAAGGCCAGAAGGTGGTGGGATGAAATACATATATTAGCTCAGCTAATTTTCACAAAAACCTCCACGAAATCTATACTACTATCGTCAGTCCATCCTACACATAAAGAAGATGAATCAGAGAGAGGTTGAGTCATTTGACCAAGGTCATACAGTTAACGAGCAGAGCAGACAGGATGCACACCCAGGCATTTGCCCCTAACATTCACCTTTTTAGTCACTGCATTATACCACTTTACAACAACCCCGTGAGTAGGTTCCCATTCCACAGGTAGGAACACTGAGGCTAAGCATGGTCTTCCCCAGGCTAACCAGCCAACAAGTAGAAGTTTATCACCCAAGTCTCACATCCAGAGCCTCACTGGTTTCCAGTTTCTTCCCACACCCTCCCCTGCACAAACACAGTTCTTAAAACTTCTGACCCAAGTTAACACAGCGTCCAGCCTTTGACATGGCATGGTTTGGGGGCAGCTAGGCCAGGAGCTCATGCAATGAAGGGGACTTCTCGAGGTCCCATTCAGCCATAGGCAGAATGCTAGAGGCTCTGAGGACAGGACTTGTCTAATCTGATTTTTCCACTGTCCCCTAAAGAGTCTTAGAAGAACTTTCATGTACAAGCTCAACATCTGAGGTCAATTCCAATGCTTCCAGAATGAGTGTAGGGGCTTCCCCAGAACACTGTGTGTCTGAAAGCCCAAGGTCATCCCCAGAGAGGTCATCCCCTGTCTTAGGCTGGTTGAAGTGTTGCTTCTTTCAGGTCTTGCCTTTTTTTTTTTTTTTTTTAGAGAGAGAGAGAAATAGGGTCTCTCTCAGGCTGAACTTTAATGGTGCGATCATAGCTCACTATAACCTCCTGGGCTCAAGCCTCTCGAAGTGCTGGGATTACAGGCATGAGACACCGTGCCCAGCCCAGACTCTGCCTCTTTAGGGCAAGGCAGCAGCCTGCCCCAGTGTCCCCTTATTCCCTAGCAGGCCACCTTCTCTCCAGTCTTGGTGCAGGGATTGGGGCTGTACGAAAGAGCCTGATGTTCCCGACCCCAAGAACTCCAGGGGCTCCCTTTGCCACCCACGTGAGCCCATGCTGGGGGCCTCGGCCCTGACTAGCCTTCTCCCCGTAGAAGAGCAGTGTTCTGAAGCTCTGGGTAGGGTCCCAGGGATTTCTCCAGCCCATTTTATAAAATTCTTCCATCAGTGGGGTGGGAGGAGACACAGGCCACAGAAACCACTGTCGGGAGCTGATAAAACTTCTTTTATCCAAAAAGTGAAGACAATCCTGGTATCAATGCAAATAAGCAGCTTCTTCTCATTCCTAAAGCACCAATTCCCTTGGTTTTGCACAAATTAACAGATTATCTTTTAATATCTTAAAGTCTCTATCCACCAGCGCTCGGTGCTAGTGACACAGTCTCGGTGGTGACCCACAGGCCCCCCCTCACTCTACGAGCTGATCCAGCTACCAAAGAAAGATCCCCGTTAACTCAAGCTCAGCTTGGAGTTGGACACGGCCCGTTCCAGTTCTCTGAAATGGGCACCTAGACATGGTTCCGAAGAGCTGTAACTTTCTCCACCAGAACACTTGGTTAGCCAGACTGCCTGTCCAGTCAAGCGAGAGCCGAGTTCACCATAGTTTTTAAGGAATAACCCATGTAACATTTTTAGATCACTGAGTCTTACAGAAATAGGAATATTTAAACCACCATAAGCCATTTGCAGAGACAAAGGAGACTGGAGGAACCCCGGAGCTCCTACCGTCCAGACTGTCATCCTGGTATCGTCCAAAGCACTTGCTCCTTCCACCCAGCCAAGGGGCTGGAGCCCGGGAATGCAAAACTGCAGGCCCCCAGCTTTGTGCAAGTGTGATGGAAACTGGGGGGCGGGGCGAGGGGACATCAGAAAGGCAGAGGCAGCCACGCCCCAACTCTACACAGGGTCTGCACAGGACTGTCACTGTCCCTGTCCTCCAAAGCCCCGCAGGGCCCATCTCAGATGTCCTTCCTTTTTAAGTTGTCCTTGATGCTCAGTTTCCCAAATACCACCCACTCAGTCAAAGGGACAGGGGCAGGGAGGGAAGGCGCTCACACCAGGGCCTGCCCATCTGAACAGGACCCTGCGCCCTTCTTGAGTGACGCTGGCAGATGCCTGGCTGGATTTGTCCTGAATGAGACCTGGGTCTGACACGCCCCCTCCCCTACGGAGGTCACCAGGGACCATTAAGAGGCTTAAATTCCCCATGTGGCCCTGAAATAGATGTTTCTCCCGGGTTCAGGGCAGCAGACAACAGCCTTCCTCCTGTGCTGAGTCCGAGAGAGGAGATGCGGATGCCCGTCCTTCCTCAGGCCCCAGGTCAGCCATGTCAGAGTGAAGCTGAGGCTTCCCGGTGCTCTGAGAAGGAATCCCACCCACCGAGTGCCCACCCCACCCCTCTCCCCCATGTGGGGGCATTTAATAGAGGGGAAAGGGGAGTGGGAACATTGTACCTGGACCACCAAAGGAAACACATGCCCCTAAAAGCGCACAGCCTGGCTCCCACAGACACGTGGCCCACCCCTGTGTGTCTGAGCTCAGACAGGTTTATGCAAGCAGCTGGCAGCAGCGGCAGTCTGTCCAGACAGAGCCCGGTGCTCGTGTGGCATGGCACTGACAACCCAAACCTGCCTGTGCAAGAGTCGCCTCGGCCACCCAGAAGGGCCAGATAGCTGTGCCCCAGCAAGGCCCCCGATGGCCCTTATCTCAATGGCCTCCGCTGGGAAAGATTTTAACTCAGAGATTGCAAGTAGCCAGGGAGGCAGCTGACCGTGAACTACACTTGAATTCAGTTGATTCTGACAACTGAAATTGGCCCTTAAAGAATGAAACAGAAGCGTTCCTTTGTCCAGAGGGAGACACGTGGAGATTTATGACATAGCACGGGCCATTTTGGAGCAGCGACTCAAGGGAACCTATAGCCAATAATCTAACAAACAGAAGAGGTTTGCGTTCTGCTCTGAAATAGCAGCGGCTCCTGTGAGAGAGGAAAGAGCTGCATCAGTTCTGACATCACCACCACAGTCAGACACCCCAGGTAGCTCGCTTCAAAAGGAAAGTGATTTAAATATAGAAGCTCGCAGAGAAGGCTGTTTACTGTGAGGAACATTTACTGCTGCTAAACCAGACCCCATCTCCAGGGGTCATTTCCTTCCCCTGCCTCAAGAGAGGCAGCCCCCTCCCCGACTTTGGGGGAGGCGGAAAGCATAGGAGCCACAGGATTAGGAGGCAAGCAGATGATTGAGGTCAGAGGGAAGGAAGCCTTCATCCCAACGCAAGTGATGACTTCGGCACCCCTGATGCTTTTGCAGAAGAAACTAGGCATCAGCTGCCTTGATCATCCAAATGTAGCCTGGAGGCAAAGAAATGAATTCACAAACTAGACACCATCGAAAGGAGAGGAAGAGACATTTCTCTATTGAGGGTCATGGACCCACAGGAGAAAGAAATCAATGAAGGGCCTCACACAAATGAAAAGCAATCTAATTGAGTTTTTAAATAAACATAAAATAATATAAAATAAACCAATCATCTAATTCCTAAATCAGGAATAAAGAATATTAAACTGTACTCAATAAGCAATAAGACCAAGCTTTGATTTTATAGTATATCTAGTTATGAGACTAAAGGAGAAGACAGAAGTGAAATTATATTTGAAATCAGTGTGAATTTCTCTGTGCTGAGCCCTTCCCCTCCCCCCATTATATCCAGGTTTTTGGTTGGACTGTCCACAGACCTTCGGTGGCTTTTGTGACCATCATGGGGGCCAGGCAGCTTTCCAGGGAGGTCTTGTCTGGGCTGGCTCTCCAACCATAGAGCTGGAGGGCCCAATGAAAGGACAAGAGGGTCACATCCAGCCTTCACGTGGAAGTCCAACCTGCACCCCAGCCCATCCAGACAGCCACTCAGAAAAGCCCTCTGCAGGGCATTGGTAGGGGCCCGGAGCAGCGGTTCCCAGCCTGCCTGAACAGCAGAATGTTCTGGAAAGCTTTGGGAAAATGCTGCTTCCCAGGTCCGAACAGTCAATCTGGGCCTGGATTCTGGTAAGAAAGACAGCCCGGGATTTTGGTTTGATCTAGGGTTTCTCAACCTCGGCACTCTTGACATTTCGGGCTGGTGAAATCTATGCTGTGGGGCCTGTCCTCTGTGTTGTAGGACGTTAGCAGCAGCCCCGGCCTCCCCCTACTGGACGCCAGGAGCATACCTCTTGCCACCACGATGTCTCCGGGCATTGCCCAATGTCCCCCCGAGGGCAGAATCGGCCTGGCTGAGGGACACTGTTTGGCCCTTTGTGGATCACGTATCCTGCACGGCCTGACACATGGCTAGAGCCTGGGCCTCAGTTACGAGGCTCGGAACCCTGTCGATTCATCCAGCCTCAGCTCCCTGATGATCTCCCAGGCCCTTAGGCAACTCCAGTATCCCACTGAGATGTTGTCCTAAGGGCCAGAGAAAGACATTTCAGCCCAGACTCAGGATCTGGGGAGAAAGCCAGCCAGAGACCCTGCGTGCCCAGCAGGATGGCACCCGCGTCCCGTCCCCCAAGCCTCTGTCCCAGCTACAGGCCCCTTCTCTCAACTCACAGGCTGTCTCCTCCTTTGCAGAGAAGAACTGTTCCTACTTCAGGCATTTCAACCCAGGCGAGAGCTCAGAGATCTTCGAATTCACCACTCAGAAGGGTGAGCTGGGATGGAAAGTGGGGCATGGGGCAAAAAGGGGTTTGTGTCACGTGCCACTGAGCCAGAAAGCCATTCAGTGCCCGGTGAGAAGCAGGTGGTCCTGGTGCATTTGAGCGGCAGCCCTGTCACCTACCCGCTCCAGAGGGCCCGGGACAGTAGCGGCCCATCTCCAGGTGCCAGAGCATCCGCTCCTCAGCACCGGGGAAGCCGGGCAAAGCAACGCTGCCTGGCAGGCGCCTGCGCAGATCCAGTAAGCCCGAGGGCAGCTGCTGTGACAGGAGCTAAGGAAGCGGAACAAGAGCTCAGGATCCTGTGATGGGGATCGGGGGGCTGCCCCATCAGGGGGCTGGTGGGGCAGAGTCTGCGGGACAGTCTGAGTCCTCCCTGGCCTAGAAATCCCTCCAGAGAACCTGGAGGGCACAGTGTGCTCTGGGGCCACCTTGGGGAGGACAGACCTGTGCCTGTGCTTGCTTGGATGGCTGCAAGCACTGTGCATGGGTGTGCACACACAGACACACACACTGACACACAGAGACACACACACGGACACACAAACACACTAACACATACACACTGACATGCTCACACACACACACACAAACACACAATCATACTAACACATACACACATTGACACCCTGACATACCCAGACACATGCACAAACACATACAGACACACACACTAACACATACACTGACACCCTAACACACACACACCCAGACACATGCACAAACACATACACACCCTGACACCCAGACGCACAGAGATACACACACTAACGCACTGACACATCTGCACACTGACGCACACTCCGACAGGGCCTCGCACGTGGGGCCCACACACGCGCGGACAAGGCTGCGTCCATCCCGGGGCAGACCACCCTCGGCCCCAGGGCCTCCTCCTGCCCTGTCGCTGGGAGGAAGGTCCCTGCTCGGGGAAGGTCTCAGGCCACGCGCCCCCAGGAAGACCCGAGAGGGGCAGAGCGAGCGCTCCAGTCTCTCGGCGGCCAGTTTTGTCCCCCGCGAGATGGGAATTTGTCGTACGGGGGTGTCGCCAACCCGGCTGAGGCGCGGGGTCCTGAGGCACTGTGTCCGCAGAGTACAGCATCTCGGCGGCCGCCATCGCCATCTTCTGCATCGGCTTCGCCATCATGGGCACCGTCGGCGTCCTCCTGTCCTGCGGGCGGAAGCGGGACTACCTGCTGCGGCCGGCGGCGATGTTCTTCGCCTTCGCAGGTAGGCCGGGCCCTCGCCGGCGGCCCCGGGCCATCCCGAGCAACCGAGCGGTCGCCCTCGACACTCGAGACTTCCCAGGGAGCAGGCGACACGGGCGGGGAGGGACAGGGACAAGCTCTGCGGCTCTCACCAGGGCCCCTCGCCAGGCAGGTGCTCCCCGCGGGGGAGGCCAGGGGTCGCAGCACGGGGTGTGAGGTTGGGGACAGCGGCGCTGAGTCCCCGCCTGTCCCCAGGTCTCTGCATCTTCGTGTCGGTGGAGGTCATGCGGCAGTCGGTGAAGCGCATGATCGACAGCGAGGACACCGTGTGGATCGAGTACTACTACTCCTGGTCCTTCGCCTGCGCCTGCGCCGCCTTCGTCCTCCTCTTCCTCGGCGGCCTGGCCCTGCTGCTCTTCTCCCTGCCCCGAATGCCCCGGAACCCCTGGGAGTCCTGCATGGACGCCGAGCCCGAGCACTAGCCCCGCGGGGCACCGGCGGCCCTAGGCCCTTCGCCCGGGAAGCCGAACCTTGGCCCAGAACCTTCCAGAGAGGCGGTGGGAGTTTGGCCCTGTCCCCGTCCACCCACCCTGCGGCAGTCGCAGGCTGCTTCCCCTCTCTGAGCTCCTCTCTGGGCTGCCACAGGCTCCTCTGAGAAGAGAGCGATGGACTGAGTCCAGAGCTGCCCAGGCCGAGGGGGTAGAGCCGGCAGGTGGCCGGGTTTGGAGAGCCCCAGCCTCCCGCTGCATCTCGAGGCGTCCCCGCTGCGCCAGTTGTCTCTGATAAGCTGGCTCCAGATGTCCTTTATAAACCTCTCAGGGACGACCTGTGCTCATTTGCCAGTTCTGAGTATTCTCCTGGGTACATAAATAGCCAGCCCCTCTCTCCTTCTGGGTGACAAGATGCACCCTCTCCGGTGAGCCCTGAGAAGCATTTTTAACTGGGTAGACTCTGACTGTGGCTTGAAATAAAAGCTCTCAGAAAACTTGTTTTTTCCTTGCACCTTGCATAGGAATTGCTTGGATTCCAGGCTGCACAGCCCAGGGGTCGGGGGGAGGGGGGGGACCCTAATGAGAAAGGAAAATGTGTTGCCTGGGTATGCTGAGGACTTTCATGGGGACAAGCAGGGAACCCACGTGACTCAGGGGTTCTGAATTCCAACTTGTATCTCTGGGTCCTGGAATTGTTTGGGCAAGAAACTAGAAACCCTCTGATTAAGTAAGGGTGTTAAAAATAGGAGGGGTTATTTCTAGAGTCCACCGGCTGGCCGTTGCCAGCTAAAGCAGCCAGCCACGGGTGTCCGATTTCTGATGCTGGATTTTTGTTGCAAAGAACATCAGGAAGCAGAGCTTAGCAGTCAGGCACTTAGGGCCACGCGGAGCGCCATAATTTGCACTCTTCTGCCTTCCAAAACCCCGCGGTGTTTAGCCTTCAGAAATGGGAGTTAGACCGTGGTTGGTGGATAGGATCCTTTATTCCCTGCCTTGGACACCAGACGTCCCATTTGCATTTTATTCTTCTAGGGCAGGGTTGGCAAATCACAGCCCAGGGGCCAAACCTGGCCCACTGCCTCTTGTGTGGCCCAGAAGCTGGGAGTGCTCTTCACAGTTTCACTGGCTTCTTAAAAATTAAATGAAGAATAATATCTCATGACACATGAAAATTATATGAAACCCCAATCTCAATGTCCACAAATAAAGTTTTATTGGACCCCAGCCACGCCCATTGTGTGGCTGCTTTCGTCACAACAGCAGCATTGAGTAGTTGCGACAGAGATCTTCCTGCCTGCAAAGCCTAAAATACCTACCTTTTGGCCCTTTATGGAAATATTTGCTGCCCCCTGTTCTGGAGTGAAATGGTCAGCCCACTTACCAACCCCAAGCTGTTCCCATCTGGAAAGTGAGGGAAAGATACTGTTCATGCTTTCAACGCGCCTAGAACAATTGAGAAGAGAAAAGCATGAGTCTGGAGTAGTTGGGCAGTAGCCATGGTTGGGTTTGTGAAGATTCTTCTCTGGTATCTTGGGGGCCTGGGCTGGACTTGGAGGGGTGGCAGAGGGGACTGTCCCAGAGATGCAAAGATGGAGTCTGGGAGCAGACTCGCTCTGGGTAAAGGAGAATGGAGCAATGGAAGTCCCAGGCAGCTGGGGAGTTGGGCCACAGTTTATGAGTAAGAGATGACTTTGTCCCATAAATAACCACTTGGGAAGTCAATCTTATTGTTTCATTATTATTTTTACTTTTAGCAGAATCAGGCTGGTGTGCATTTTATAGTTCCCCATGGATGTCTACGTGTCTGGCCCCCAAAACACTTCCGAATGGAATATCCACTGAACAGAACACACGGCTTCCCAGTGTTTGAGCCTTTTGGTAGAGACTTACGGAATCTCCATGCAGACCAAAGAGTTGGAGGTGGCTGCCGACAGCCACACATCCTGGCATCTGCCCCAGCTTCTGCAGAGAAAATGACAACATAGCAAAGCAAAATACAGCCAGATGCCAACAAACAAATCAACCAAACCAACGAGGGAAAATGTCTTTTTCCCCCCATCTCCCCAACCGCTGCTCTCCAGGAAGGATGTCTGGAGTGGGCAGGGGGTCAGCCTCGCTCCAGCTGGGTCTGGCTAAGGCCTGGAGACCCGTCCCCTGGGCCTCGCTACCAAGTCTGTCCAGGCTGCACCCTGCATGGCAGCCGCAGGCCCAACCGCAGAACAAAATGAGGTTTGCTCTGAAGCCTGAGGCCGGCCCCCCAAACCCTCGGAGACTCACTCCTTGCTTGACCATGTGTGGATGCAACAATCACCAAACCCCGATGTTCCATAACATTTTCACTTTCTCAGCATTTTTCTATCCATCCTCTTCCCTGAGTAAGGAAAGTAGCAGATACAGGGCCAGTAACTAGGACATCAAGATAAATATTTCAGTGTGATGTTTTTCAAAAATCGTGATAAAATACACATAACATAAAATTACCATCTTAACCATTTCTAAGTGTCCAGTTTAGTAGTGTTAAGTACACTGTCATTGCTATGCAACTGTCACCACTATCCATCTCCAGAACTCTTTTTGTCATCCCAAACTGAAACTCCGTACCCATGAAATATTAACTCCCCATTTCCTCCTTCCCCAGCCACCATTCTACTTTCTGTCTCTATGAATTTGCCCACTCTAGGTGCCTTGTGCAAGTGGAATCATACAGTATTTGTCTTTTTGCAACGGGCTTATTTCACTTAGCATAATGTCCTGGAGGTTCACTCGCGCTATGGCATGTGTCAGAACTGCCTTCCTTTTCACAGCTGAATACTGTCCCGTGGTGTGCACACAGCGCATTTTGTTTATCCACGCCTCCATCGATGGACACTTGGGTTGCTTCCACCTTCTGGCTGTTGGGAATAGTGCTGCTACGAATGCGAGTTCACGCTCTGAGCCTCGGGTTTCAGGACATTTGGAAATATTCTAAGTGCAATATTTTTTAAAATCAAAATTAAAGCAAAATATCCACGATGAACACCATATCAAAATTTTAAATAGAGACAGGATCCATATTACTGATTTTTTTCCTTTTGTGTCACACTCCTAGGGCTGGGTGTGGCCCTGGTGGGCAGCCATAACTATCCCTATTGTACAGAGGAGAAAACTGAAGGTCAGAGAAGGCCTTGCTTACCTGGTTAACTGGCACCAGAGCAGAAATTAGAACCAAAGCTGATGGTTTTCTTACCTGTCAGGTAGAAAACCATCTTATCAATCCTCATTTGGCCTCTGCCCAGGTTACCGGGGAGTGACCACGAGATGGCTCACTCTCTTTTTGGCCGACATGTGGCAGGGCCTGTCCAAGTGGTTTGGCTCCTAATCCCTCCTTGAAACTGAACATTTCAAGGTACCTCTCTTTTCTGCTGGCTGCCCTAAAGAAGAGGGGTTTTAATCACATCCTACTGCAATATTTTCCCGGCCAGTGACTTGCCCCTTTGTGACCAAATATTTTATTTACAGATCCATTTCTAATTTATACCCTGCCCACTTTCAGCAGAGATTGGAAGCGGAGACCAGGTGTGAACAGGCCCACGATGCAGAACGTACCTGTTCCTCCAGGGATGGGGATCCAGGCGGGGCGCGGCTGCCCCGGCCTCCCGAGCCCTCGTTCCACAGTGTCCCTGATTGCAGCCACTGAGGCCAGAAATTAATCCCCACACGAGGCATTGATCCTGCACAGTGAAGAAAGTTAATTAAGATCACTGCCATCACGAAGAGTGACATTTTCTGTTCTTTTGACTTTGCTCCTGACAAGAATTTTTGCCTGACTGTGAAAGCCCCGACTTCTTGGAAATTCTCATCATTCAGGGTTTAGACTCGCCTCTCGTGGCCCATGGAGCGGCCCTGTAACCCCACAAGGAACGGGGGGTGGGGAATTTGTCTACACAGTCACAGCCTGAGAGCTCTTGGCTCTGAGCATGAGGGGCTCAGAAAACGTATGTCCCAGGCACTGACTCAAACAGCCACCCACTCCCCACCCCAGCTGTCCAGGCAGATGCGACGGGAAGCAAATCGATGCTACGTTTCCCAGGGTCCCAGAGCAACCAAGCACTGATCCAAAGCACTAATGATGTCCATAAAAATGGGCACAGTTTACCAAGAAGCTTCCAAGAGGCAAAGAGGTGACAATGTGTAATCTCCATGTAGAGGAAGGAAAACGAGGAAAGGGAAACAAAACAGCCCAGGCCTGTGTGGCCTCAGCACGTGGCAGCCGGCAAACCCGGGACAGATGAGACCACAGAGGAGGCCAGAGTGACTCGGGAGAGGCCTGGAGGTGGAGTAGACAGTTCTAGACGAAGCCGTGAAACTTCTCTGAGCCTCGGTTTCCTCATCTGCGAACGTTCGAGCAACTCGCGCTGGGCTACAGCACGTGTCAGGCTGCTCCATGTTCAGGTCCCTCCAGCTCCACTGTTCTCTGGATCTGTTAACACAAAGAAATGGTGTAGTTGGTGGAAATGGTGTAATGATGTACATGTTCTAAAAACCACCACGAAATATGCTTGCAATAAGGTTAATGATGCCACTTAACCTGTGCCAGGCCCTGGGCTGAGCGCCTGATGTCTGTTTTCTCTCTTAAGCCTCCTGACAGCGCTGCGTGTCAGCGACTATTATTATTCCAACTTTACAGATGAAGAAACAGGCTTGGGAAGGTTATGTGTCTCACCCAAGGTCACACAGCTAGTGTGTGGCAGAGCAAAGAATCAGAACCATGTTTTTTCTGCTTCCAGAGCCGAGCTGTTGGCCCTTTTGCAGTGTAATGCGAGTTCAGTATCACCGAGTCCCGATTTTCCAGAGAGACAAGGGTTTTCAAAGGTCCCCCATGAGCGGTGCAGAGATTGGACTTCAATCTATTCCAACTGCTATGAAAACCGCCATGCACTCGTATATGCTGCACACATCATTTTGGTACATTAGAGCCCTCCAAAGAGTTAAAACCTTTGCTGTAATTTTCTTCCAAGGAGACGTTAAAACAAATCTCTTCAACCCTTTCTCTGCACACATTTCAACTCCTTGTACGTGCTTCAGAGATTAGAATTTCTGTTCTGTGCTGGTCGTTGTAAAATTCAGGCCTGTACATGTCAGCTCAGATAAAATGGTACAAGCAAGTATATTCCTGTTTATTTTTATGAATCACAATGTTTGCTTGTATTGTCCAACCAAAACCAAGTAATATCTGATTCAGATATCAGAATGTATCTGTCTTCCATAAATTCCAGTTTCAAATGTTTGTGTTCTTCAGAATATCATAATTGCTCTAAATGAATTGCTTTTGTAGAAGAAGCAGTTATAAATTTGTATTTCCTAAGTAAAGGTACAGAAGTAAAATGCCAATCTGCCTTATATATTTTAGGTTCTAATGTAAGATTTTGTTAGAGAAAAAGGACCCAGTTGCTTAAAATTTTTGAAAACCATTGACAATCATCTGATCATTAGATGATCTTTAAGATTCCTTCTAGCTATGTTCAGTGAAGCAAATCATGCAATCAAAACCTAGAAGGCTCAAAAAAGAAAGATCTTCTTAAATAAAGTTCACATTGTTTATCTTAGGGATGGCCATGGAAGGTTCCTGAGGAAGGGTCTATGAGAGGTGTCTGAAGGGGCAGAGATCACAGGCAGAGAGAGCAGCAAGAAAGCATTGGGATGGGGAGTGTCCCTGCTACATCTCCCACCTCGCCTTTCATCTTCCGTCTAGTGACAAGTGTCTGGAAGTAATTCTCCATCTCTCTTGTCACCCCTGATTTGCTTTGCATTTAGTTCTCAAGCCATGAAGTCTGTCTTCCACCCCACCACGCCACTCAAACTGCCCTTGTCATGGTCACCAACGACTTCACAAATGCCAGCCACGTCCTACCGAACCTTTCTGTAGCACTTTGTACTTTTAACCACTGTTTCCTTCAAATTCTCCAAAATTTCCCCTACACTTTCCATCGTATGATGTTGGTGCTTCTAACACCTGACCCCTCAACTGTGGTGTTTTCTTCAAAGTCCCCTCTCACAGCACAAGGTCTAAGGACTCCATTCATTTCCAGGGTGTCGGCTCCTGTGACCATGGCAGGTGTCAGATCCAGTGTGTTCCCTTGCTTTTTGCAAGAAACTTGCTCCCCAGAGTTTCCAAGGCCACCCTCAGTGCCTGAGTCCAAACTCAACCCATGACCCTTCTTAACCAAACCTCTGCCTCTTCTGTTCCCGCGTGTCAATAGCGCCCTGTATACCCGCCCACCCAAGCCAGAAGTTGCGGTAAATTCTCTGACTCCTGTCTTGCTCGCTGAGCCAAGCCTTACAGATTCTACTTGTGAAATGCCTTCCACATCCAGCCCCTCATCTTTGTCCCCTTGCCACTGCCCGGGGACTCTCCCCTCCCTCTGCCCCTGGTGAGCTCGGGCCACCCTGCAGAGCACCGTTCCTCAAACACAGGGAGCCAGTACGTGGTCCTCACACAGAGGGCATCCATGCCTATTGAGTTCGTCCATTTCCTATTGATGCTGTAACAAATAATAACACAAATTTAGTGGCTTAAACTAACACAGATTTATTCTCTTACAGTTTTAGAGGTCAGAAGTCTGAAATGAGTCTTAGGAGGCGGTCAAGGTATCCGCAGGAATGGTTCCTTCTGGAGGCTTCAGGCGAGAGTCGGCTTCCTTGCCTTTCCCAGTTTCTAGAAACTGCCGGCTTTCCTTGGTCTGTGGCTGCGTCACTCCAGTCTCTGCTTCTGCAGTGACGTCTCTACTTCTGTGGCTCTGACCCCACTGCCCACCTCTTATAGGCCCTGTGATCACCCCGGCCACCCCCACCCCTCCCCACCCCCCGATAATCCAGGATTCTCTCAAGATCCTTCTCTTAATCACACCTGCAAAGTCCCTTTTTCTATGTAAAGTAACAGGTCCCGGAATTCAGACATGGACATATAGTCACAAGCTCTGAGGTTTAGGGTGGGGACATTCTGGGAGGACCATTATTCTCTCTACCACATTATCAACAATGTGTGCTAGGCTAGGCACTGTGCTAACCTAGGAGATGAAGAGGAATCAATTATGGTCTGTTCTTCAGGAACTTCGAGTTCAATGGGAGGTGATTTTAAAGTAAAGTACTCTGAGATTTGGAAGGGTTCCTTGGAAGCACAAAGGGGCATGTGACCTGCCCCTTCTAACCTATTGAAGTCCTACTTACTCTGCTGGGCCCAGCTTGGACATCATGAGGTGACATGTTCTCCAAGCCCTCAGTGCAAAATTCATGCTTCTTTTCTCATGCCCTTGACACTCCACTCAGATTCCTAGTACTTACCTCGTTTTGGCAGAGCTCTGGGCTACACGCCTTGCTGATTATACACTCTCTAAAGGCAAGGCCCGTATTTTCTTCAGAATCATCCTAGCAGCTAGAACCTCCTCTAGACCCTAATCCTTTTTCTAAATCTTCTGCACAGTGCTCTCGGGACATACTGGTGCCTAGACGCTCTAGGCTGAGGCTCCTTTTCCTAGAGAAAGTTTTGCAGATTCAATCCTCTTAGCTTTGGAAGCAGGTTTAAAGCAAGTTGCATAACCTGGGGCAAAAGCAATGGGATTACTGGGAGGTGGGCAAGTGAATGGGTTTTATCTTGATGAATTGATTCTCAGGGACCACAGTAATTCCTTCTGGGAAGAAGTGCATTGAGTAAGTGCGTGAAGTAGAATGCTGCCAGGCGTGTGATCAGGCAGGGAAAGGCATGTAAAGATGCTACAAGGAAGAATGAGAAAGCACAGTACAAAGGGCTCTAGAAGCAGGAACGGAGCACGAAAGAGCTCATCTGAGAGCCAGTTCCCTGGCCTCAGGTGTCTGCAGTCAGGGTGGTTCGTTGCCCGGCTTGGCTTGAGTCAGATTCATGAGACTCAGCCGACTGTATTCGCCACAGCAGAGCCCACGGCTGCATCTCTCTGAGATGATAGTTTCTGAGCTAGAACACATCAGCTGACAGCCTTTAAGGAGAGATTTGCAGAGATCTTCACCAGAAGGTTAAAAAAAACATGTTTAATTACACTAGATCACGATTTCTTGCCCCCAAAACAGCTGATCTTCCACTCTGTTGAACCAGCCCAGAAGGAATTATTGTGGTCCCTGAGATTCGATTGATCAAGATAAAGCCTATTCGCTTGCCCACCTCCCAACAATCCCATTGCTTTTGTCCCAGGTTATGCAACTTGCTTTAAACCTGCTTCCAAAGCTAAGAGGATTGAATCTGCAAAACTTTCTCCAGGAAAAGGACCCTCAGCCTAGAGCGCCCACTTCTGTTTAGCTTCACAAAAACAGGCATATGCCTGAATTCTAAACTGATGAAAGACTTAACCAGCGGGTGCAGTTGAGGACTAGGTGCAAAGACAAGACCACCTACTCTTGTGACTTCAAGACTTTCCCTTTCGGCTTCCCTGTATTTTCTGCATATGAAGGAAACACAACTCAGCAGACTAATTGGAACATTTCCAAGTTTTCCTTTGCAAGGTCTCCGCTCCTACATCCAGACAGCTTGTCATCAGAGTTTCTGTTCAATTAGGGAGCAAACAACAAAACCACATTCTCCTGTGGTCCCTTTGCAGGGGGGCACCTCTGGGGAGCGAGTGGCCAGCCGGCCACGCCTACCTTCCAGAGCCCTTTCCGGGTTCCTGTGCATCATCTAACCAGCACCACTTTGTTCTTGGGGATTAGCAGCACAATTTCCTGAAACAAAGGTTCAAACCAATTTGCAGAGCAGCAGTTTTAATGAACTAAGAGTGGGATAATACCATAGGTTTTGCAAGCTGCAGCTTCTATTCAATTTAATTACCTTCCTCTGTGGATTTAAAATCAACCAGAGAGCTTCAGACAAAGGGGAATTTCAGCACATCCCCAGAACTATGCGTGTGAGGCGTGTGCCTACAGACCAGGGTATGCTAAAGTAGGCAGCATCCATCCAAACTGACGTATCCATGGTGAAGCTGTCAAGCGAAGGGTTTTAGCAGCGATACCTGTTAAGACACAAAATACGTGTGAATGCTAATGCTTTGTCACTGCTCAGAGCTGTGTGGAGTGGGTGGGACGTCACTGCACAGGACAGCTTACTCCTCCTCCACCCCAGGCCATCACTCCTGCCCAGTGTTGTCATCTGGCCACACTGTGTTGGCAAAGGACGTTGGAGCAGGGAGGGAGTCTTTATGCTCTTCTCTCCATCAAACCCCGGACCCAGTTCAGCAAGTGTTCACCCAAGGCTCGCCATGTAAAAGGTACAGGGCTGACACTGACAGTTTAGAGCTCTGAGGACATGATCTCTGCCACCCGGAAGCTCACAGACTCCCAACTGTCACAAAAACTGTGAAAAGGGAGGTATAAGTCTTAACTGCAGGCACAGAGACAAAGGGGGCTAATTTCAATTGAGGAGTATGGGAATGGAATTTATAGATTCTTACTATTAAGTAGAGCTCTGCAAAGTATCCCTGGGGGTTGGAGGTAGGGGCTGAAGGGCATGCTCCAAACGAAATAGAGAGGCAAGAAGATGAAGGGCTTGTTCGGGAAGTCATGGTTGAGTGGTCTGCTATAGCCTGGTATGTGCAAGGCTCAGAACAAGCCTTGGGGGGCCTTGATATCCAGCTAAGAAATTGAGGGTGTGATGGAGAACCACGGATGGCTTTTCAGAAAAAGACTGGCACAATCTGATGTTTCAGAAAGGTAACTGGCCGTGGTCAGGAGGATGAGCTGGAAGTGAGGCAATGAGATCGACATGGGCTCTCTGATCTTAAGAGGATTTCCATGCATTGGGAACTGATTTGTGAGGACACATCAGTGCTGTATGACTCAATCAGCAGAGTCAACTTTAGACTGAGGGCTCTTTGGCTGCTTAAAGCCAACCACAGGGGTATCTGGATGTCCCAGTGTACCAAGTGCAAACAACATACCATTCCAGCACTGCTTCTGCTGACCCGCATTTCTACCTCCCTGCACTCCACACAGAATTTTCCACCTTGCTGTTTTGAGGAAAGGCAGTGATTGTTTTATCAATTACACTTTCACACTAATACCATTCTCAGAAAAATGCTTCAAAGGGCGCCAATACAGCATAGGAATTAACACCCGAGAGAGTCAGATTTGCATTTTCCCACTGACTCCGGGGCCTTGGGTTACTTCATCTAGAACAGAGAGCAGCTCAAGGAGTCCTCTAAATCCATTTGGCTTATATGTAAGGAAGTGTTTTTCTTTCCAAAATCCAGAGAAGATTTATGTCATATCAATTCAACTCAAAGAAAGCAAGATACCTAGCTTAAAACGGATTCACTGCAATGAGTACGAATTATAAACTGTCTTTATGAAAAGCTGACTGTCCTATCTACTTCCATTTACAAATTTTAAGCACAGTATATTCAAGCTTGATTTATGGTGGCACATTAATAGGATGTTAAAAATAAAATAGCCAGGGCACACAAAGCCTTCTGTGACCTGCTAATGCTTCTGAAAATCACATCATGGCAGATGCAAAGAATTATTTCCCTAACAAAAACAAGACCCTGACTCAGGGCAATTTTCTGCACAGCCAGCCTTTTTTTTTTTTTGGATAGTTGAATTAATTGTCATATACTACTGCAAACTGCATGATTACCTATGAAATATATTGATATAAGCTAGATTTATGAGTTCTCAAATTCTGGGCTGCGCAAGCCCAGTATTAACAACGAACTGACTTGTTTAGAGTAATTCATGACAATTTTTTAAAATTCGTAAGATCCACGTTGAATGACAATTTGAAGCAGCCTCATTTTCTCACTGACCAATGGTGATCTTTTAAACTTTCAGGTAACACTTTAAGCCCTTAAGGACTATGCTACTATGCTGAAATTTGGGGATTTAAGTAAAATCACAAATTTCTGCAAACTGCAGAGTTACAACTTTACAATTGAGTTCTCAGTCACATTAGTTTTACTATTTAATATTATGAATAAAACTAAAGTGCTGTGCTTAACTTCTGATAGACCTCTGATCTTAAAAGTGAAAGCAGAGAGTTACAGTTCACACATAAAAAACAAATCTCCAAATTATTAAAAAGGCATTTTATTATAAATACATTTTAGTTGTAGCAGTAAAATACATTTTGTGTTACCATGAATCTTTTAAAACAAAAGAACTTCACTGAGACAATGATCACACTGTAGGAACTGTAGACCCCCAAAGTTGAAAACGTGTTCTATGGAACCAAAGGAGCTAAAGTAATTCCAAAACTAAGTTAGAAAAGAAAAGACAAGGAAGAAAATAAAAACCCTAGAGAGTGGCTTTGGGGTTATTTTATGGTACAAAGTCATTTTTACTTTTAAGGATTAAACTCTTTAGGTATTAGAGCCTCTTAGATGAGGTATCGTTTACTGCAAAGAAAAAAATAATTCTGTTATAATTTTGCCATAATTAATTAGATGGCTGTACAACTGGTACTTTGAAGAGATGAAAACTGACCACCTCAGTTTTACATAGGCTCCCTTAGGAAGACTTTCCAAAATAAGACCCAGTATGAATTTGCTAAGTAACCGACCCTATGAAGTTAGCTGAACAAGTTTAGATAAGAACTGCATTTATGAAGCATTAAAAAAAATCCTGTGTCACTAATAACAGGACCCTTTAATAAAATGCAAAACCCATTACCTTTATAATTTAGAGGAGACGTATTTTAATCACTGTATTTACCTAGGATACAACTATTACGTATAACCAGTACCTTCATGGGTTTTAAAGAGTCAGGTCAGATGACTGGCACAGAATCAGATACAGTACAATGTCATATACATGGATTTATAGGAAGCAGGCATGGTCTGGATATATGAAAATCCAGGTCCCTTCCTCTGTATGGGGGGAGGGTGAGAAACATTCTCAGGTGTAACTGACACATAAGGACTTTAACCCGGACAAAAGAGCCCTCTGACCTACTGAAAGATATAAAGAGGTCTTCACATACAAGGTATCGTGCAAAGCAAAGTGTAAATAAACCAAAGCTCCCAATAAGTCGGGACTGCATAAAGGAACCTGTGCTGAACTTATAAACAATCCTCACCAAAGGTCAGCAAGCCTTTTAAGTAGGAAGTACTGTTTTAAGAATTCCAAAGCTGTGCACTCTGTGATGGTCATCATGTGTACTTCTACGCCTAAGTCATTCTATATTCTATTACCTTAAAAATAGATTTTTTTTCTAGTATCTCAGTAAATTCAAAGCCAAACTAAAAACCAAAAGCAAAGCCCCAAAACCAGAAGCAGAGCCCAACACCCCTCAAGGTGCAGTACAGGGTGAATATTAAAACACCACCACCACACAAATTTAAAAATACCCAAAGACCTGTCAGGTTTATTATATTATAGGCAGCTTCTTTCTCAAAAATAACTTGCTCATACATGTGCACCTATGACTTATGAATAACTCATGCTGTGTAGATGGTAAATCCCCCTAGACTGTTTTGCAAACATATATAGATTTTTTTTAAAGGTAGCAAAGTAATCAGTGACAATTACTTATTTTCTGACATATACACTTCAGGCTCTCCCTAATACCTGCTGGCATGGCAGAGAAGCTAAAATAATTCTGTTAACCTGAGAAACACATAATTTGAAAAGCAAATCCTTTGCCCTCACCACCCCCCAAAAAATACCCCATAAGAACTAGAGAATACATTATTTGGGGATTATCTATCATTTTCGATGTTCCATGCATGTCACTGCCATCTTAGGACAGGGACTCCTGTACTTTAGTGCCTCGATAAATGCAAAGTGCATTCTCGTGACATTCTGATGGCTTCTTTCCACGATTCTCGTTTCCATGTGTATGGATCATCAAGATTGACTCTAAGCACACCAAACTAACACACAGCTTCCAGGCCAAAGCCGAGGCAGCAGCGTACACAAAACCAAACTCACCCTAGTAATAAAAGAGCTCCTTCACCCACTGTGGAAGAGCGGCACAGACCCTGGCAGGGGTGAGGAAGAGGAGGGGTGGCAGCCAATCCAAAGGGCTTGTCACTCCATAGAGATCTTTCTCCATGAATGTTCCACTCATGGCACCAGAATTATAAAAATGTCTCAAGAGCTCAGCTTTTGACACTGAGTAAATAAATGCATGGTTGAAAAGACCTTCAGACTTTGAAAGTCTCTGAGACCTTCAGACTGTGAGAACCAGATCAGTGATTCTCAAATTGTAGTTCCTGGACCAGCAACATCAGCATCACCTGGGAACTTCTTGGAAATGCAAATTATCAGGCTCCAGCCTAGAATCCAGAACTCTGGGGATGGGGTCCAGCAATCTGTATTTTAACAAGACCTTGAGGTAATTCTGATGCTCGCTAAAGTTTGAGAACCATTGCTTTATCCTGTTCACAATTCTAAAATCTTAAAACAGGACACCTATTTGTAAATAGATACTACTATGTGACTTCTACTCTGTTGAAACCTATGTCATCTGCCACATTTCCCCCTTACTTCTCAAACATTAAAAAAGTGTTAATGAAAAACAATTACTTCATAAAATCAAAAATTTCTTAAAAGGTAATATTGATTTCCCCTCCTATACATAGTTCTAAGGCAGGCAATCACATGCTAGTATGCAAAATAAAATATAGAAGAGACCTCATATATGAGGTAGAAATAGCTAAGACTTCCCAAGAACATAATGAAAATTTCATAATATTGTTTAATGAACTCATAGAATTATATAAAACTTACTATGCTTTATGCTTAATATTTGTATCAAAATAAAATCTCTCTGTTGAACAAATTGCAAATAAAGTCTGGTCTAATACTCTGATTACTGAAACTATATGAATGTCTCTGGGTTTTCTTCACACTCCAGTTTTAGAAGCTTTAGACTACCACTGTATAACTGGGTTTGGGATTTAACCACAGTTCACATTTCTAAGTCTAGATTCTTCTATCAGGTACCTCCCTTCAAAAAAACTTCAGAAACTCTGGTGACTGTTTCCTTAAAGTTCACTCCAAAGTAGATATTTTCAATCAGTTCAAAAATCTTAAGTTTTAGATTAAAATTGTTTTTAATCTGTTTCATTTCATATTCTAAAGTAATAATATAATGCCCTTTTCTGAATGTGTTTTATAAGAACATTAAACATTAGTCAGACTCCTTATAACAACGGTCTTGAAATCACTAATTAAACAGGTATGAAAGTAGCAAGTGTGAATTTAGCAGCTTCACAGTAAAGTCTCAGCAAATAAATGCCCATCCTCCATCAGATGGGACACACAAGGCGCCTTTCATAACAAGCACTTTGCAGACAAACATGCCACTCACTCTTTCCAGATACCTTGACATGTGATGGACACCACTAGGTGATATTTTGAGCCAGAAATCATAAAACATTACCCATGCTTTCTAATTTCTAGAAAGTTTGAATGTGGATCACACGGCAAAGAGGAGAGAGACAAATCAGATCCATCAAGACATTTACCTTGAGATTCAGGAAGACACAGTGTGGTGTTAGAAATGAAGGGTTTTCATATGTTAAAGGGATGGTTAGCAAGAAATAACATCTGGTAAATCAAAAAAGACAAATTACTACCCTTGAGGAACTAGAAGGAAAAAAAAAAAGGATGGCTAACCTAAAGAACATTTTAAAGCAGCAATTTGTATCTTTCAGTATACTTAAAGTTTTAACCTTGTCTTTTCATAGACTTTTTCTGGGATTCCCTTTTTTTTTTTAAAATAACTCCACTGTAAGACAATGCTATAACAGGTGTCTCTTTTTAAACAACTATTTCAGTAAAGCTAATTTTCTTAATAATAATAGCCAAAATATTAAAATTTATCTTGAAATTGTTCTTCACACCCTGACTCTTAGCCAAGGTGCATCTCTCTAACCAAGGTGCTAGACACACTTTGTTTTATGTTTATAGCTTTGCTCTTGAGATGAAAAATATTAAACACATAAAATCAACTACACTAGAGCAACATAATACTATATATTAATTATCTCCAAGTTAGGAAATTCAGTTAGTTACTCAGCAACTTCAATGCCTCCATAAACAAGGAAAATATTTTCATCAATAGGTCTTGGAGATTGCTATGTTTAATTAGGTAATGCTTATTCAATGGGAATTCTGCTTATTTGACTTGTTCTGCAATTCTTTGAAATGAAAAAATCAGTTTGTTTACACCAAACCTGAACTTATTCTAGAATCTCTGATAAAACACACACACACACACACACATGCACGCACGCACACAAAAGCAGTTTGTTATTTCACGTACACATAATGACCTGGATAGAAAGCGTATCTGTGTAAAGAAAGGAAAATTAAGGTCATGTTAGTTTAAATGATCAATGATTAACTACTGATTAATCAAAAGCAGAGCTCTGCTATAACAATTTGAAAAAGCATATGCCAAAATGATAACCAAAACCCCTTTTAAAAACACTCCAGAAAATATCCACGCTACATGGAATGAGGCTCTTCAAATCTTAACAAAAATTCATTTTTAGATCAGGAAAAAAACCTAAGCATGAATACTCCATTTTATAAACTCTACCACCCAAAAGAACTTCTGCAAGGTTAAAAAAGAAAAAAAAAAAAAAAAAAAAAAAAAACCTCCCAAGTAGCACTGAAATTAAAAAGTGAAATGAATAAAAAATAGTTCTGGCAAAAAGAAAAAGGAAACTTCAGAGACATACAAAGAACAAAGAAGTAAAAAAGACATCATATGAACAATTAATCTCACTTAGAAGAAATCTGTTCTGAAGAAAAGGAAGTTGGTAATACTTGGTATTATCCAAGAGTTGTCAAGTTTTCCAGAAAAAAAAAATTATATATATATATATAAAAGGGTTCCATCTGGGCTCTAAGCTTGAATGTAGTATATAAAATAAGTTATGTTTTATAAACCTCATTTATGGGTACTTGCTAATACTACTCAAATAATACCCAAAGAACACCAACTGTACTGATAAGCCATGCCTCATTTCAAGGGAAACTTGCAATGATCCTTAAAGAAAACTTGCTTAAAACTGCCCCAAGACACCATGCATAAATAACAGATTCCTCAAATCAAAGCACAGTTGGAAAGATGGCATTGAGTAATGCTGAGACAGAGTAAGCTTGTGAGAGGTCAAAATAAGCATTTGACCTGGACTCTAAAAACAGTATCAACATGGAAACGACACTCGAATCCTTGCCTTGCTGTAGAACAATAAGGAAATGAGGGACACTCAGACACTTACAGCAGAGCAGGGGACTAAGAAGGAACTATTGTTTTTAGTTTTTTAGAATAACTGCTTAGAATGAGGATGTCATGACAACTTAATAGCTTCCTTATCCAAAGCGTCCATCATCAATATATTTATATAAGGTGGGGGGTGTGCACATGACTCTTAACTAAACATAAATATAAATAATTTTAAAACTGGTATTTTTAAAAGATTCAAGTATGGAAAACAGAAAATTAGGTCTTAACATCATGACAAGGGGTTAAATGAAAGCCCTGACTTTACAATTCTATCTTCATATTATCAAAATGCTTTTGAACATGTATCTAGTTTGTGTTGTAGTCCTACTTACTTGGGGGCGGGGGGGAACACAGGGATCGTCACTGATGAGAAAACTATTTTTCAGAGACATTCTCACATCAAGGAGACCTAATCTTCATTTGGGCAACGTCTTGAGTTTTGTCACAGAGTTGGAAATACACAGCTATATGGCAAAACTTTTTCTTCTTTTCTTCCAACTAAAGTATGTTGAGCAAAATTTGACATGGCTAAATGTGGTGAGCTGACATCACACAGAGAAAGCATGGTGCCGTAACTTGCTGGCTCAGTTTTCCAACTGATTTATACTAACCATTAACAAGTCTGCAGTCTACAGGTCTACATCTGCCACCTTGCACAGTGACCCACAGCCTGTAATACGAAGCCACATACAAATGAACTGCACTCACTCTGAGCCGAAAGGTAGGACTGAGTAAGAGAGGCACACTTCATTTGTCCTGTAGCTTGCTAACCATTAACCAAAGGCACTCTTTTTATCCCAAATTGTCTGAGGATTATAGAGGGGTTGGAGCTGGCCAATATAAACTAAACTCCAATCATATAAGAGATGTAAGTAATTTCTCCTTATTCTTCCCACTTTCAACCCAGCTTTTAAAACGTACTTTGAATATCGGATGGCCTATCAAAAGTAGTCTTCCAAAAAACTATTTTTGAATGGATCATCATGAAGGTTGGGTTCATCTGAAATGTTCCCCAGTCTCATTTTTAAAAAAAGTTTATATTGTCGTTTCAAGATATCTCTGAAATATAAAAGTAGTACTACTAGATCAGGAAAATGGTAAGGACATGCATTGTTATGAATGTGTGACGCGACCACAAGTTTTAAGAGGGTAAACATTTTCCTTTCGATTTTACCAAAGTTCATTCAAAACAATTTTTAGACTGTAGAATATTTAAAATTGCTATTTAAATTTTATATTTTTGTACAAGTTCAATAGGGATATTTTAGAAGAATCAAAAGACATGAAAAACAAGGGTAGTTTTCTGCCCCAGATTTTGATGAATTTTGATACATTTCTGACAAACATATTTCTTGTTTAATGATGTTCCTCAAACAAAACAGCTAGCAAAATAATTGAATTGCCATGTATAATGTCACATTTTAATGTAAACATCAAATAAGGTACCAAAATTTTTACTGGAAGGAAAAAAAAACCCAAACCTTAAAGCGGCACAATTCTTTATACCACTGGAGAAAGGGAAAGCCAGGTTACAAACATTTACACATGCATAGTGAGAAAAAAGGATTTTACTAAATTCACGCATTTTTAAAATAGTTATCAAGTCTACTAAGCACCAACAATCCTAAAAATTTTTCAGCTTCATGATTTGTTAAAAAAAAAAAAAAAACACTATCAAATTAACATTAAAACCAAGCTTGAAGTATAGCTTGTCCAAAAAATAACTAGGTATGCCAATGCTTTTTCACATTTCAAAAAACAGTGGCATACAAAATACAACTGCAAAGAATGCCTTTAACTCTATCCTACGGTGGATGGAGATTACAACAGCACATCATACATTGTCTAAAACTATAAAAGTTTTAGAATGCAGCATCATGTCACCAAAAAAAAAGCTGATAAAACTTAAAGTATTTAGAAGATGCTGCCCCTTTATTTTAAAAAATTTTAAATGAATTTAAGCAAAAATAACATACATTTGTACATCAACTGGCCATTTCTGGTACAGAAACCCAGCATATGGTAATATTATTGAATAAATGTAAATGCTACTTACAATTTTTGTTCTTTTTAAATACATTTTAGACAATTTTTTTTCTTTTTTTATAGTTGCACAATTAACCTCTTAGCTGCTAGCTTGATGCAAACATATGTAATACACAAATTTAAAAATATTTTTTTATTCTACATAAAAGCTGTCAAAATTCTGACTCACATCAAAAATGCAAAATAATGGAATATACTTTTAAAAAATTAGTTGCAAGTCTAGCAGCAAAGCAATTAAGTGAGAACATATTTAATATTAAAACAAAGGGAACTGTGCATCTATAGATGAAGTCCAACTACCTTAATTCTATTAATACAAACAGAAATTAAAACATTCTCCCTTGAGGAAAAAAAAGTGATTATTTAAAATAGGAGTAAAAGCCATTGCTGCCCGATGAGCTTCCCAGGCTAAGTTCCTGGAACAGAGACAGAGGGTCGCTACTCTTCTTGGCCTGCTCAGGAGGGGGCCTGGGCTTGGGAGGGGCCCTCAGAGCACTGGCATAGGACATGGCAGGCTTGCCCCCACCAGAGCTCTGCAGGCTACTGCTGTTGGCCGACTCCGCGATCTGCTTGTTGGGCATGAGGGGTGGGAACTGGCCGAGATGCTGCAGCACACTGTAGTTGAAGGAACTGGACACGTCGAGGTTTTCCGACTTCAGCTGATCCTCAGGGGGTTTGACAGTCTTGGGTGGAGCTAAAAACAAAGAAGAGCAACACTGATTTTAGGGCGAGCCCAGCAACGTTCGTGCATCTCATTCATTCAGTGTCATAACTGACTCTCATCTCCAGGAAGTCAGGGACAGTACAGCCACAAGGACAGACAATTTCTGCCACAGAATGCTGAAATCACAACATATCCAACCAAACTTTTCTATCTTACAAACACATGAAACAACTATGTGAACTGGAAGAGCTGACATATAAAACCTAAAGTTCAAATGTGAAGGCTTGCTGAGAAATAAAAAGCTAGTTTGTACAATTGTACACTTCTATATTTATTACAGTAACTGTTCGTAGTTTGTAAATAGGCACATTTTTTTCTTAAATAAAAGTCAGCTGTATATCCATGCTCCTGGTCAAAGAGCTTTTATTATCAACCTAAGCAATAGTACCATCAGATTCCATTTGTTTAAAATGCTACCCTATCATATGTTGAGTATGATATATGTGGAATGGGGAGGAGGTGCTGGGAGAACAGCTGTAAACTACTTCCCATTTCCTATAATCCATCTGTCAAGATCCTTTAAAATCTGACTCCATCCTTCCTAACCAATTTTATTGCTCACTAAACCATAGCTTGTTTTCAAATATTGCTTTAGTTCTCAATCTTTTAAAAATTTAACATTGTCTTAGATTATAAACATAATACATATTCACTGAAGATAATTTAGAAATTACAGAAAAGTCCAAAAAATAAGAAATTTATATTTCCAAATGCTAGAGATAAGCCTTAACTTGTTGGTGTATTTTTTTCTAAGGACTTCACTTAATACAGAATAGTTTACAACTTAATTTAAGTAATCTCTCATTTTTAGAAATTTTCTTTATAGCCAAGTTTTCACTTTTATAAATTGTGATAAATCTTTTTTTTTTTTTTTTTTTAAGAGACAAAGTCTTGCTCTATCACCAGGCTGGAGTACAGCGGCCCAATCACTGTAACTCTGAACTCCTGGGCTCAAGTGATTCTCCTGCCTCAGCCTTCCGAGTAGCTAGGATTAGAGGCACATATCACCATGCCTGGCTAATTTTTTTTTTATTTTTTGTGGAGACAGGGTCTTGATATGTTGCCCAGACTGGTCTCAAACTCCTGTCCTCAAGCAGTCCTTCTGCCTTGGCCTCATAAAGCACTAGGATTATAGGAATGAGCCACCATGCCCAGCCAAATATTTCCAAATATTCATGACTATTTCTTTAGGATAAATTCCTGGGAGTATGTGGCTGGGTCATATGGTATATACACAATTAAAGCTTTTGATAACTATGTCCAAACTGCCCTGCAGGAAGATACTGCCCACTAATACTCAGCCAACAATGTTTGCCTGTTTCTCTATCTAATCATAACACTGGTGTTATTGTTTTTTTAAATCTTAGCCTACTTACAAGTAAATAATTATCTTTTTGTAGTTACAATTTGCATTTCTTTTGACTTTGTGAAGCAAAGCTACTCAGATAGCCTGGATCAGCCAGCCAATTTGGTGAGAGAAAAATAAATTTCTATCTTATTTAAGCCACTTTATTTTGGGATCTCTGACAATGGCTTAGCCTTTACCCTAACTGATATAGGTAGAAAAACTATAAAGGTAAAGACACCAAAACAAGAATGGGAAGCATTATTTCAGAAGTGTACTCTGAACAAGGTAGGAGGTTAGTGTTAGACAACAGAGGGAGAGAACATTAGAGAGGTGAGTTAGACCCCCTTGTACAAAGCTTTCTCCTAACCACTCCAGCATGTTTAAGGGTACAGTGTCATCTTTAAAGGTACGCTGCATGTTTAGCACTTGATTTTATGTCATTTAATACAGACTATTATTGATGACCCAATGGTCAGTGGGCTATATACATTGTCAAAGATTGTTTCTTCCCTCCCTGTGTATATGTCTTAAAGAAAGTGTTCCACTCACAACATTGGACCACACTTGATCTAAACTGGACCAAGACTACAAAGATTCCTTGTCCCAGAAATTTGTGTATGACAGAGAGAGAGAGAGAGAGAGAGAGAGAGAGACAGACAGACAGACAGACAGACAGACAGACAGAAACAGAGAAATTGAGACCTTTAGCTAGATTAAGTGGAGTCAAGGTACTGTGGGAACCCAAAGCCACTTAAAAATACATAGGCAGAACCATCAGAAGACTAATCTATACAGAAAGGCAGAAGAAAGGAGCAAGTACACAGAGGAAGGCACAGGGCCCTGGAGAGAGATGTTATTATATGATCATCACATCTAGTAGTTGCGTATTGCTTATGGGTCCAGGCACTTTGTGCTATGTACCTTACACAGATTATATATAGATAACAGAAAACTACACAGTTCCCCTCATGAATCCAACTGGCTATCCTGTACCTTATTTCCAGTGAAACTCTTTTGACTTGAGCTAGTGTGGGTCAGTTTCTGATTCTTGCAATCAGCTATAGCTTAAGATAATCACCAAATAGAGGGAACTCAGACACAGTATTTCCCTCTTTTGATCTTCAGATATTTAGCAAAGTTGCTTTATCCTTGAGTTTAAAATAAGTAAAAACTAGAAACCATAAGAAATCCTGCTAATATTTCTTTTTGAAACCCAAACTACAATGATTCATTGCCTCTAAAACACACTGGTGATGCTTAAATGGAAGCTATGTCACATCCAGTATGACAAAGTTTTAAAAGCATTTTAACATCAGCAACACAGTTGCTCAGTATAACATAAAACTAGAATTCAGAGGTTAAGGTGAAAATATTTCATGTTTTAGTCTTATTAGTTCATTTATTCAATGTGCTAATTTTATAGTACTATTTTAGAACTTTAAAAATTCATAAAATTGTTCAAAATTATTTTAAAGCATTTAACGTCTTTACAGAACACTTATCACTTTTCCCTGTAAATGTCTCTGATTTTGTGAATAAAATGATTGCTTTTAAGAACATTAGTTTAACAAATATTTCAATATAAAAGTGGCCTACACTGTCTAAAATAATATGTAAAATAACATGGTTCTGGTTAAGAACTTACTATTTTTATTTATTAAGATTTATTTAACCATGTTCTCATTTTCATAAGAGTTTAAAATATTTTCAGTTAAATAATACTTAGAAAACGATATTTTAGACGCAGTTTAACCTAATGCCTGCATTCTTATCTAACCACGAATGTAAGATCTCTATTAATTTGATTTATCATAAATATTCTCAATAAAAGAAACCATTCTCTAAAGCCATGAATTTTACTGATCTTAGGACTAATCCTGTTTTACATAATACACATCTCTATCTAATCTCAGTGCAACTGGATCACCCCCTTGATTGCACAGAATCTAGTTTCATTATCTCCTTATTCAGCAAGAATTTTCCAAGAGCCTCAAATGTATTCAGTGACAAAATGGGAAACTCAAAGTTCAAAAAGGTCAAAGATACGGTCTCTGTTTTCAAGCTTATAATTTAATCGTGGAGAAAGCACATCCATATCAAACACAATGGTCTCTTTTAAATTTCAAACCAATATAATTAATATAAAAAGTTTTCTTCAAGCTGAAGATATAAATCTCAAACTTCGGTAAGAAGTCTGTTATGTGATGATGGTCCTCTGATGCACCCCTACCACATTTCTCTAAAAGAAAATACTAAGAGAGGTTGTGCCTCAGGACATTAGTGATTTTGAATTAACTGTTTAATACGTAACTGTTACTTTCAACTAAAAAATGTTACAATTTGTCCAAGCAATGAAGAAAATAATCATTTTACATTTGTGGAAAAGATACCACAAATGACATGAGCTTTGGGCATTTGTTCAAGAACTTTCTACTTTATCATCTCAGGTCAGATTTTTATTGATTTTGGCCAAAAGCTATTCTAAAACTTTGGTTAATAGAAAAAAAGAGGAGAAATGATATTATCTTAAAAAGAAATTATAATAAACAAAACCACCAAAAAAGTAACAAATTATCATCACTGATTTATACTTTAGACGTTTCTCAGGAAGTTCAAGTATGCTAACTTGAGTGCATTTATGTCAGACCTTAAAAATGACAAAGCAGCCCCAAGCAAAATAAAGTAGCTTACACACAGCAGGTACTAAAGAATGTTTAAAGGTTAAAATGACAATGTCTCTTACCAGGAAACAAAAGCAAAATCTTTTGAATGTTTTTTTGCCCTACTATGTCTATTGTTCTAAAAATATGCTTGTATGGCCCATACTCAAAAATGGGTCAGTTACATAAACAATAGATTCATATTCTAAAGATGAACAAAATTAATTTCAAATACAAAGGTTGATGCTGCCAGGCAGAAATTTGCCACACAAACATCTCAGACTTGTTCACAGAGATCAATGTCTAGCCTACAAAGAGAAGGAATTAGAGAACCCAAATAGTATAATTAATTTCTTCACATTCAATATAAAAAAGAGAGAGAATAAAGGAAAGAAGTGCATTGCTGTTCAAGGATTTAGACTTTCCAACACACAGTACAAGTTTAGAGTACCCTGTTCATTCCTAACCCTCTCTATGCCTTTTGAGTTCTTTAGCCATGGAGTTCCCAGTTTATTAGAATATACGTAATAAACAAAGGACTTCTAAATGCCAAAATGTTAAACTCTGATGATCTTTCTCATAGCTATACTCTATTAAATAGCAAATTGTCAATGCATTATTGATAACAAATCCTTGAAAAATGATACTGACCTAACCAGCTCCCTGAAGAAAAAACCAAAAAACAGAAAACAAACTTTTCCCAAGCAAAGGTATTTCTATCTATTTAGAAATATATTTTAAGTTCCATTTCTTCTTTCGTTCACTCACAAGTCAAAATGATCAATTTCCCAATACAGATATATCTACTAACCTTCCAGACCATAAATATGGAATCAATATAGTCCTGACTTAATAAGTATGCCTGAGGCACACTTACGAGCTATGAGCATTAAATATTGTTCAAAGATAATAATGCAAATGAGGCAGTGATAGAAGAAAAATTCCATAAATATCCAGGAGCTGAGGAGTTAAAATTACAGAGCTTGGGCCACCAACTCCATCTTACCTATCAATTCTCTGGGTTGAGCTGTCCTGCTGGATCCATTGCACGGAATGTTCTGGTAGGGAGTAGATGAGGTGGTGTTTACCCAGGACTCCGGGGACGAGAAGTTGAAAGAAGATTGGCTACTGTGGTCCTGAAGCTCCTTACACTGGGCCAGACTCTCCTGAGGAGCGCTTACTTCTTCAGAACAAGGCTGAACTGAGCTAGATGAGATTCTTCTTTGGTACAAGGGCCGACCAGGTCCTCTGGGCTCATACTACACAAAGAAAAACGACATTTCATACATCAGTGCATCCTATAAATCAGTGCATCCTAGTCACAGCCTTCTCCCTTTTAGCTCCCTAGCAATCTCATTGTATTAGGTAGACCTTCTCAAGCATATTCTCTTCTGTGACTGTGAAGCCCTCCTTCCCTTATTCCACTGCCACCAAAAAAAAAAAAAAAAAATGCTCTAGACACAGTATCAGGAGACCTGGGTTCAAAATTCAGTTCTGCCCCTTACTGCATAGTTCTATGAAACACACATGTGATTTCTGGTTCTGCTTTCTTGTCAGTAAACTATGGGAGTTGAATTAGTTGTCTTCAGTTCTAAAATTCCACTGGCATTTTAGATAACAGTAGATTAAGTATGAAGGAGCAGATCTGCTGAAAGTTAAATGGGCAAAGTATAGTCACAAGTCAACTGAATCACAGCGATCTTGAACACAGTCATCCATTCTAGACTTATCTCTTGGGCCCTATCTCTCATAACTTCTCGAGTTATTTCTCCTTAGACCTGACAGCAAGATACGACCCCTCTCGTACAACAGAAGTCCTGACTGGACTTCACTGTATTTCTTTTGGTCAATCTTCAACTAACACAGAATACTCATTAATTTCTTCAAAAAATCTTTTATTTGTTTAAAACCCAATTACTTACTCTTTATATTTTCTTTTCCCTGAAATCCCTAAATTTACACAATCCAAATTCCTTTAACCCTCCTGACAAGATTTGGCAGCCATTTCAAGATTTTTCAATTGTTACCTCAGTGCTCTTCAGTTTGTCCTTGTCAGATTCTTTTGACAAATATTAAGTGTCAGTTCTAATGGCAAGGCAGTGTAGCGTAGTGGTTAGGTATCCAGCCTCCATCTAGAGCTAGATAATCTAGGTTAGACTTCAGGCTCTGCCTTTTACCAGCACTGTCACCTTGGACACCTGGACTTAACCTCTTGGGAACTTCATCTGTAAAATGAATTACCCATAGTCCCCACCTCTTAGGACTGTTGGGAGAATTAAATGAGTTTAGTATGCATAGCATTCAGAACAGTTCCTGGCACAAAGGAAGGGCTCGTTGTTATATCATTGTTTTAATGTAACATATAAAGATAAGATTCTATCTTCAGTCTCAAATGACAGAATGGAATGAGACTGGCTTTTTTTGACCTTTTCTGGTTTCCCCAAATAATAACAATTTCGCTATTCAGTTTGTGGTCAATTATGATTCTGGGAAATCTTTCTTTTACCATTGTTATTAGCAATAACTGGAAATCAGGAACTAGAGTCTGGATTGAAAAGAAAAGGGAGAGATGAACTGGCATAGTACTAAGATGTTTTCTTTGAAATATTATATAAAAGAATAAAAGCGGACGTCATCAGATCAATTAAATGGGGGAAATTGTGGGAATAAACATTGAGAATATATGGTCAAAACAGATGAAACCACTAGGATATAAACCAGTGAAGGGATTGGATCTGGACTGGCTGCCCTTGTGCAGAGAGGCAGAGAAGGGTAGGAGGAGGGCAATTCTCTCACTATCAGCTATGAGCATCCAGCCTGTTTCTGCATTTCCAAAGTCTTAGCTACTAGATGAGGAAGGCAAGACGTGATTACTACCATCTAGTTAATTTCTTTTCTCATATATTTTCATAGTTCTTCTGTCTCTAAATATAATATCTAAATTCATCTTAAATTTTACTCTGCTTTAAAGGTAATTGTTTTAGACAGTCAAATCATTCTGAATTTGATTCTGGTTTTCTAGAATATTAACTACCTTAATTAATTTAGTATCAACTAAAAATTTAATCAGCTTTTGAAACATTTGAAACTTCTTTGCCTAGGTCATTAAATTAAGGCATTAAGTAGAATAACCAACCTTTCTAAACTGTTTTATGTTCTCTATGCCTAGACAACCCCTGAATGATAGATGGATCACGCTGGCTTGTACAGTGTGTCTTTTTTTTTTTATCAGAGTTTGTAATGAAGACAATTAGTTCTTAAAATTGAAGTGATGTGTTTCTTTTTACTACCAGCCCCTGAGTGTTTAGCCCAGTTACAATCTGCAGGGGATCACATTCTAAAGTCTTTATGTGTGAACACTAAAGCACAAAACTAATGTCGGTGATGGCCTCAGAAAGAGTAGGTTATAACAATCAAGTCTCCTGGTGATACAGAACACTCAATATACTCATACGAATTTCAGGCATAACTTTATAAAACCGTTTTCTTTAAATAATGAACATGCATAAACCAGTAGCATAAACAAATACCTTTTTGCAATGAAAAGACATATGAACCACAAAGCTTAAATGAGCAAAACTAAAAATCGGAAAGAAATGGAAAGCTGATATAAGAGGAGACAATATTCAATTAAACTTTATAGAAAATGTGTATCATCTGTATCTTCCAAACTGAAATAAGAAAAATTACTCAGCTGACATGCACAGCAGGATCTGGGAAAGTACAGTCTAACATATCTACAACAGTTTCTAAGCAACTGTTGACAGAGATGAATCACATTATGAATATGACCCATCCTTTATGTTAGAAAAAGAGAACCAAAACTTGAAATTGTTCTAATGTTTTTAGAATTAGATAGATGTATTGAAGACAACATATATAAAAAAAAGATCTACTGGTACCTCTATTTCATACAACATAGATGAAGATAAATGCATGAAAAAATGATTTGCTACTTTCAATCCTGTCCTCAAATATAATTTGAAACCCTGATAGCAAATGAATAAAATGGTTTATATACCAAATAAATTGCATTTTAGCTATTTTGTAGTTTTCAGCATACAGATCCTGTACACAGGTTTTATCAGATTTACCCTTAAGCATTTCATTTTTCTTTGTGCTATTATTATATAAATGGTATCGGCTTTCACATTCTGGTTTCCAACTGTACATTGCCAGTATATAGAAATGTGATTGATTTTTCTGTGTTGACCTTATATCCTGCGACCTTGCTAAATTCACATTAGTTATAGGATTTTTGTTGTTTGTTTTTTGGGAGATTCCTTGTTTTTTTCCTATATTGACAATCATGTCATCTACGAATGAGGACAGTTTTATGTCTTACTTCCCAATCCCTATGCCTTTTATTTCCTTGCCTTATTGCACTGGCTAACACCTCTAGCACAATGCTGAATGGAAGTGTTGAAAGTGACCACCTTGCCTCATTCCTAATCTTAAAAGCATTCAATCTCTCAGTATGAAATGTGATGGTAGCTGCAGGATTTTTATAGATGCCCTTTAACAGATTAAGGAAGGTTCCCTTCTGTTTCTATTTTGCCAAGAGCTTTCATCATGAGTAGATACTGCATTTTGTCAAATGTGTTGGGGCTTTTTTTCTATATCTATTGATATGATGGTATCATTTTTCTCCTTAGACTGTTAGTATGGTAGATTACATCGATTTATTTTCAAATACCACACCAGCCTTGCATTCTTTGGATAAGCCCCACATGGTCATGGTATGTTATCCTTTTCATATGTTGCTGAATTAGCTGGTTAATGTTTTCTTGAGGATATTGACATTGATGTTCATGGAAATTAGTCTGTGGTTTTCTCTTTTTTGTACTGTCTTTAGTTTTGGTATCAATGAGCACCTGCTGTTGGAAAAATGGCACCAATAAATTTGTTCGATACAGGATTGCCACAAATCTTCAATTTGTAAAACAAAAATGAACTATCTGTTAAGCACAATAAAGCAACGTACAATAAAAACAAGGCTATCTGTGCACTAAAATGAATATGACTTTGCAGCAAAGTGCATTAAAATCAGTTTAGGTCTAAACAAAGAAAAATACTATTTGAAGCATCTCACAGGCAAAGGCACTTATAATTTACAAATAGTATTTCCTACCAAGCAGTATTTTCCTACATCCAAACACAAGGTAATAGAGGAGACACTAGAATGAATGCAATAAAATACCTAAGAGAAAAATGTCAGACTCACTTCTGTGACATCTCGGGCTACCTTGAATCTACTGGCTGCTGTTTACTCTTCTTGAATATGAAACAGTTAAGTCAATTATAGAGCATGACACCTCTTATAATGAGAAAATGTCAGTTTGGGTAGGAAATAAAATAGCTCACCATAAAAGTTTACTCTTCAACTCATAACTATTTCTGAAGAATCATAATTATTAAAACTAAATACATTTTACACCTTTGAAAAAATGTAATACTGGAGAATTTTTGTTTTATTCTTAAAGAATATTGAGAAATTAAGTACATAGCTAATAGTTAATTTTCTGATATTTGAGATCTCTAAATTAATCATTTCAGCAGTTGAAAATTTAGCAGCTAGAACTACATATATTTCCCCAAAATCAACAGTTCTAAAATGAACCATGTCCCTTTCTCACCACTACCCAGAAAAAAAGGGGGACATTTTATACAACTGAAGATTTAACTCTTTGTTCCCAAGAACATAATCTTGTTTTCCCCCCACATCTAGTTCTGTGTAATTACAATCATTTCTCTATTTCCAGAATAAACCTTATTCATGGTATAAAGATCTGAAGAACAGTACAATGCTCCACAAAGAGCATGTGACTGAAGTCAGGAGTCTCAGCTCCACTGTAAGTAATCACTGCTTCAGTTGTAAGTCCTTTAACGTATTTGTGCCTCAGTTGCCTTACCAAAAGGAGGGGCTTAAATGATCTTTAAGGTCCCGACTAGTTCCAAAGTTTCAAGATTTATTTTAAAGTCTTAAATAAAGCAAAGTCTTTGTCAATGAGAATATATTTCAACTTTGCATTAAAATGTTCAAATATAATCTATTGACTTTAACAACCATCAACAATTTGATATATTTGCTAAATTATTACAAGTATGATGACAAATCCAAGCCTATTTAAGTGATTTAAATTCAGAAAACTAGAGCATGCTAACAGATTGCAATGAAATGCAATCTGGGCAACAAGTTTAAAATTTCCCATTCCCCACCCCTCTCCCCCATCAGGGAACTTTTTATGCAGTAAGTTGAAAGATCAGGACCCCCAAACAAAAATTTTAGAAAAAGATCCCTAGCCTGCAAAAGAAAAATATTTCTGAGAAAGCACTTCATATTTCCATCAACAATTCAGTCTTGTGGGCCCATAGGCTTGTTTAAATAAACTAATATAACCTACACTTTTCTTCTCTTTTTTTCTTATTTCTTGAGCTTTTTTTGTTTCCTGTTGCTTTTGCCCTGTTCTCAGTTTTCATGAAGAGACTACTCCTACATACATCTCTGGCCAGACGGTTCCTTTACTTTCAGATGGCAACCTTATCAACGACTGACACTCAGGCTTAATCGTAGAGTCTTCAGGTCTTAAATAATTTCATTATTATTGCTTAAATGCTCATTCTATTCTGTCAGAGAATCTACAGAGATTCTGGGTTCGGTATCAATTCCATACATGTTTGTCTGTTTATACTTTTCGTGTTGAACTGTAAAATCATTATGGTATCATTATTTATTTCAAACATATCATTATTTTCAAATTCTACTGCTAATACTTCTTTCTAAATACCAAAATGTAATGCTAACATTCCAAAAGCCATTCAATATATGAAATCTAAGTAAGAGGAAAAAAACTAAATTACTAAACTCTTATATAAATTTCTACTGTTAAAGGTAGTTGTCAGTTTAGATAAGAATTCCTACTTTGCTTACCACTGCCTTATAAGATATATCTCTAATGTATGAGGTTTAGCAAGCCATTTCACATCTATGTGTATAAATAAATAACTGGGGTAAAGGTCAGCAACTTAATTAATTAGGGTTCTGTTTATAATTATGCTATCAAAGCTAATCACCAAGGAAGAGCTAAATACTTTAGTGGAAATTCCAAGTCTCATTAACTATGGTGCCAGAAACTTTAATTAAAATAGAACATCTCATTTAAATGATTAGCTTTGATAATTTAAGCATGAACAGAGGTCTAATTTATTAATTTGTTGATCACTGTCTCTGTTATATGCATTAGATGGCTTATTAGATACCATACATTAACAATCTCTCTGAGAAGACATACGTCAGAGAAGATAGCAATATTTCTACCTGGTTAAACAAGTAAGACACAAACTACCATCATCCACTTCTAAAGCGAGAATAGCCAGAATATATCAATAATCAACCAAGATTATCATCTTCAAGCTACATTTGTACAATACTTTGCTCCGTAAAAGGGAACTTAATGGGAGGAGGTGGAGATGATTAGACAACCGTATTGAAATCAAAACTATCAACTAACTTCAAAACTAGAGTTGTTTGAAGAATGAAAATGAATAGATGGTTCAAAAGTGTCTTTGTTCAAAAGCCAACACATAGAAGAAGAAATATTTCAAAGCAGATATATCAAAGAAGCATATATGTCATCTCTAAGATAGAGGAAGTAAATGTTGATTTACTGAAAATTGATCAAAAAGAGTGACTTGCAATAATAGCACCACTGCAACACAAAAATGTGTAGCTTCATAAACTAACTCTGGGACTTTTACAGAGATGCTCTCAAAAAGAATTTTCCATTTATTACTGATGACACTTTTAATCAAACTATTCCATTGTGAAGCACATTCTAAATGGCAAAAGCTCTGCTTTGTACCAGCATCAGCATCACTGATTCTATTGTAAATAGAAGTTTTTTAAGTTGGCAAAAGTATGCCCATTTAGGAGAAATGAAGATTTGTCTCTCAAAATAAAATGACTGAAATGTATAATGGGAAAAAAGGTCCCATTCCTAACTAAAAAACAAAACAAGAAAAAGTCACCCTAAGAGTATCAGAAATACTCAAGACTTAAATGGAGACACCACAGAATTTGAAGAGGAATGTTCAAAAAACAAACAAGAAGGGGAGGGGGGAGCAAGGCAGAAGAGAGAGTGAGGGAGGAAGGAAATAAATTAATTAAAACATTGAAGATGTGCCATTTCCTAAATGAGAAGTTTAAAGTATTTGTAAAGACAAAATTTTCCTCAATTTAAACTATACATTTAATGTAATTCAGATAAAAACCTAAGAAGGATTTGTAGAGGTGGGGGAGGAGGAGGAAAGAGTCCATAAAAGTATTTTAAACTTCTTTAAGTAGGAAAACTATAGAATGACCCTCCTTCCCTGCCCACCGTACCCACCCCCCCCCCTTGTAGAAACTGGAAGGAAAAAAAATAATAAGGGAGACTTTAAACTATTGGGTTAGAATACTACAAAACCTCAAAAATTCAAAGTGTAATTCTGGTATAGAAATACATAGATAAATGAAAAGAAACAAACACAAAGTCCAGAAACAGATCTCAGTATATACTGAAGAAATGCATCTTACTCAGAGGTTAAATTCTCGAGTTATCCTAATACACTGAAAATGTCAAAAATCTGCAAAGTGAAAAATCCCATACAGATAAAGATTACCTTTGAAAAATCCTTAATCATGTCAAAATTACCAGAAACCAAACTCATGGAATCTCAGAAGCCAAGAATTAACTCATACGAGTTCTCTCTGCATTTCATCTTTCACTACCACCCCTCCAACAGCAGTTAGTTGAAATGCAAGTATGATACAGTCCTATTGTAGAGAATTCAGTATTTGATAAGAAAGCTACTTTTACAGTATTTAGTGAGAATGCAATAACTTAATAAAGGCATGAAGATGACTGGCTAAATATTTGAAAAAAAATTAAATCATAACCCCAAACTTACACTGGCATTTAAAATCAAACTGGAATAATTTATCAATCTATCACCAATCAGGAATGGTCTGCAGGCTGGTCCAGAAGGGGATGGCACTTTTGCCTTTTGTTGTCCTCCTTACCTCACCACACCGGTAAAGTAGTAGAAGCGGGAGAGGATGCAGGCGCGACTGCCAGACCACAGTGCCCCAGCCTCATCCAAGAAGCCTAGGGCCATGACTTTCACTGCATTTGAGGTAAGGAAGGAAAACCCATGGACTTGAGCCTCAATTATCTAAAAGAGAATACTCCAAAGTAGCAAAAAATGTTATATAATAGAACCCATGTGGGCCACCTCAACCTAGTGGAAATACAGGTTTGATGGGGTGACACAGGTGGGCACAGCAATTGGGGGAAAATCTGTTTCAAGTTTCCCCAACGAGTAATTCCCCTTCATTAACTGATCATAACATTCATATCTCTAAGTGCTAGGAAAAGTTAAATGTTACAGTAACTATCTGTGTATAGTGAAATTATAAATCACTTCTCTAACTTCTACATTTTCCATGTTGACCATGTATTTCATTTGTCAAAAGAAAATCAAAACTACTATAAAAAGAAAAAAAAACTAGTGAAATATAATATGAAAAACCATCTCCATTCAAGTTAACTGTTAAACTATCAGGTATTGTCCCATAAGATTAATCTATCAAGGTTTCTGACAATAAAAGAATCCACAGCAGGGAGGGAAATAAGACATTTTCCTGTGTTGTTAATGTTAAAGAAATTATTTTAAAAGGCTGGAAATAAACAGCAAGCACATAAAAACTATTCATTCTGTGAGATGATTCATGCAAAATCATTTTGAACACATAAAAGTTACCCTAATATACTGAAAATATCAAAATCTGCAATGTGTTACAAATAATATTCTCCTCATCAAAAGAATTTTTCAGTGTTGCAAGTTAGTCATCATTTGTTGAATCTCATGCATCAAAATAAAGGTGATCAATGTTTTTGCAAAAGTAATTTCACTCTAAGAACGCACTGACAATTGAAGGTACTTATTCACACTCTCACAGCTAAACAGAAATATCAAATATTAACAGCACTAGGATATAAAGAACTTAAATTTCAAAATTAAGGACCATTTAAAAAGATCAATGATTAAAGTAGATTATTCAGTATGAAGTATTATTTAGTAAAATATAAAAAATTTTGGAACACAGTTTTCCCCACATATTATGAACTTATTTGGCAGGTTAAATCAAAATATCATGAGTATGACATCAGCAAAAATGGCAAAGTGAGAAACTCCAAAGTCCATCCCTCCATAAAAGCAATGAAAAAACTGGCAAAAAGCTGTTACAATCAACTTTTTGGAAACCTAGAAAACAAAAAGTTTGTAGCAACCAGGAGAACACTTAATCAAGAATTAGGCCACGAAGAAAAGGGGGGGGCATCCAGATTGGAAAGCAAAGATAAACCTATCTCTACTTGTAGATGTCACTGTCTTCTATATAAAAAAATCCTAAGATAGCCACAAAAATGTATTAGAGCTAATAAAGAGTTCAACAAGGTTGCAGATACACAATTATATTTCTAAACACTAGCAATGAACAATCTAAAAATGAAATCAAGAAAGCAATTCCATATATGATAATATGAAAAAGAATAAAATACTTAGGACAAATTTAACAAAAGACTTATACTTGGAAAATTGCAAAATGTTGTTAAGAGAAATTTTAAAAGACCAAAATAAACAGAAAGATGTCCCATGTTCAGGTACTTGAAGAGTTAATATTGCTAAGATGGCAATACTCCCAAAATTGATCTACAGATTTAAAGCAATTCTTTTTAAAAATCTTAGCTGGCCTTTTTTTTTACAGAAATTGGCAAACTGATCCTAAAACTCATATGGAAATCCAAGGAACCCAGAAAAGCCAAAACAATCCTGAAAGAGAAGACCAAAGTATAAAGACTCACACTTTCAATTCCAAAACTTAACTACAATGCTATAGTATACAAGATAATGTGGTACTGGCATACAAATAAACATATAGATCAATGGAAGAGAATTAAGAATCCAGAAATAAACCCAACATCTATGGTTCAATTGATTTTTGACAACATTGACAAGATGGTTCAATGGGGAAAGAAGAGTCCTTTCAACAAATGGTGCTGAGAAAACTGGATAGCCACGCGCAAAATTTGATACCCACCTCACACAATATAAAAAATTAACCCAAAATGGATTAAAAAAAAATAAAAACTAAGTGTAACAAATAAAACTATAAAACTCTTAGAAGGAAATGCAGAAGTAAATCTTTGTGACCTTGGATTAGGCAACAGTAACTTAGTTATGACACTAAAAGCACAAGTAACCAAAGAAAAAATAAATTGTACTTTACCCAGATTTAAAACTTTCGTGCATCAAAGGACACCATCAAGGTGAAAAGACAACCCAGAGTGAGAGAAATAACTGCAAATCATATATGAGAGTAAGACTCTAGTATACAAAAAAATATATTAAAACAAACTCTTACAATTCTGTAACAAAAGGACAACCATTTTTTTAAAATGGCTGCAGCATGTGAATACACATTTCTGCAAAGAAGATACACAAATGGCCAATAAGCACATGAAAATATGCTCAACATCATTAGTAATTAGGGAAATGTGGCTCAAACCCACAATGAGGTATGACTTCACATCCACTAGGATGGCTATAATCTAAAAAAAAAAAAAAAAAAAAAAAAGCGAGTATGTGAGAAACTGGAATCCTCATATATTGGTGGTAGGAATATAAAATGGTGAAGAAAACTGTGGAAAACAGTTGGGCAGTTCCTCAAAATGTTAAACACACAGTCACCGTATCACCCAGGAATTCCATTCCAACTGAAAATATACTTTCACACATAAACTTGTTCTAGAATGGTCATAGCAACATTATTCATAACAGACAAATGGAAACAACCCAAATGCCCACCAACTGATGAAGAGATAAACAAATTGTGGCATATCTCATATAATGGAATATTATTCCACCAAAAAAAGGAATAAGATATTGATAAATGCTACAGTGTGGATGCATTTCAAATGTCAGATACAAACGTCCACATAATTTATGACTCCATTTTTATGAAATGTCTCCAAAGAGACAGAAAGTAGAGTAGTGGTTGCTGGGGGCTGAAAGTGGGGCTACTGGGGAGTAACTTCTTACTGGTTATGGGGTTTCTTTAAAGGGTGATGAAATATTCTGGAGTTAGTGGTGATGGCTGTGCAATATTGTGAATATATTAAAATCCACTAAATGGTACACTTTCAAATGGCTAAAATGGTAAATTTTATTTTATGTGAATTTTATCATAAATAGGTAGTAGATAAAACGTCACTTATCTGAAAATTACATTACTGCTCAGTTGCAATTTGAAATAATGTCAGATATGTGTCAAATCTTCATAAAAGTAAGGCTCCAAAATTCTAGATCCTCATGATACATATATACCGATACCAGTGCATTCATTTATTATGCTTACAACTTACTTTAGGAGCCTAAAATAGCAATTAAGTTGTTTTAATGACAGTTATTATACAGAATGAGCCAATTAATGAATATTGAAACAATTTGAACAAATTACCTCTAAAACCCTACAAATAACATAAAGCTGTCCCTATGAAGCCTGACTTTTTTTCTCTTTTTTTTAAGACAGAGTCTTGCTCTGTTGCCTAAGCTAGAGTACTGTGGCGTCAGCCTAGCTCACAGCAACCTCAAACTCGTGGGCTCAAGTGATCCTACTGCCTCAGCCTCCTGAGTAGCTGGAACTACAGGTGTGAGCTACCATACCTGGCTAATTTTTTTCTATTTTTAGTAGGGACAGGGTCGGAGCTCAAGCAATCCTCCCACCTCAGCCTCCCAGAGTGCTAGGATTACAAGTGTTAGCCACCACGCCCGGCTGAAACCTGACTTTTAATCAGCATCTATAGCAGAGAATTTATAAAACCTGAATCAATTATTTCTAAGGGCCTTTAGAAATCATTTAGAAACTGCCGAAATAAATCTAACATCAAAAATAGTTTTCATATATCAAAATTAGAAATGTTTATCTTGTTTTAAGAAGACATCTGTAATTGATAAGGATCACAACCAGTGTTACACATTCTTATCTTTGATCACTGCAAACTTAATGGGATCAGCTAGGCATTTTTTATAGTCTACATCAAATGGTATAGTTTTGGAAGTTTTATAACCTAGAATCACTAAGTTTTTCATATCAATAAAGGTCCAAAAAGATGCTCTGTGGAAATATCTAAGAATATTAAGATAAAAATTCAGTTTACCTGAATCAATTTTAGTTTAGCAGAGTAAACTCTATGTTAAACACCTGCAAATTCTCACATCTAGGAATCAGAATCTCACTATATATCAATGCCAGGATGAGCGACAGGGGAAAGAGCCCAGCAGTTGGAACTGGCCACTGGCTGGAAAAGCCAACATCTCTGGAAAGCTCTAGTTAACAAATTTGTGATTAACACATGCAACTTAAAGCAAAAAGATGAATCACTAGCAACCATTTCCTCAGATTAGAAAAGACAAAGCTGCTTGAATAAATAGAGTCCTCAGATGTTCAATATCCCAAACAGTAATAAAAGACTCTTAAGGGGCTTCATGTTACAATGATAGTGACCATTCTACGAAATCTGAAATACCACAATAAGAGGGTAGAAATTAAAATAATTTCCAAGAAAGGATTATTTTTAAAAGACTATTAAATTCAATAAGCTCTATTTCTATTATCAAATCAATAAATATTAATATTTCCCACAATCAACTAATCCCAAAATGAAAAAAGGAAAATAAAAAGAAAGACATTTACCTCTTCTAAGCTAGGGAGCGAAGAAGAAGATACTGTTCGAGATGACAATGGGTGAAATGGCTCTTGACCAATAGCATGTTGATGATTCTGTATTTGTACAAAAGGGTTTTGTGGTGGCCTGTGAGGCAATGGAGGTAGGCCATAGGGAAAGCCAGGCCCCATTAGGTGATTCTGTTGCAAGTTAGCAAAAGTCCATGCTCCATCAGGTGCCAGGTATTTCAGGGGAGGAGGGGCAAGGTGTTCAGATGGCAACGAGAAAGGAGAGCTAAATATCTGGGGTGGGAGGCGCTGCGGAAACGGTGGGTTGTTGGCTACTTCAATGTCTCTGCTGCTGTCATTAAAATTAGAAAAGTGGCTACTGTGGTCTGTACCAGATGGGGGAGACGGGACTGCTGGTGGACTCCTAGTCTGCACTTGTCTGTATTGCAAAAGTCTTGATTGAGGTGGTGGCATTTCAGCTAGTTCCCGTGTTTCACTTTGATCACGATGAGATAGTTCTCTGAGTAAGTCTTGAAACCTACATGAAAATGATCAAATATGAGGAAAAAAACAAAAGAAAGGCTCCATCACATTAAGGAGAGCTTAGCCAACTACACATGTGATTTCTGCAAACAAAATCATAATACTAATAAGAACTAGCATTAATTAATCTCAAATGTAAGCATTAACACTCAATAGATGCTGAATCGAAGACATTAAATATCATAAGCCACCTGATTTCTTCTTTTTCCCTTTGTATTAAAAACACCTGTCTTTGTCTCTGCACTCCTTTGAAAACTGGAAGTTAAAAAAGGTAACCATGATGGTGGACCTTATTCAGAAAGGATTAGGAAACATTTCATGGTATTCACATGACACTGGCCATAAAAACAAGCTTAGAGTTAGGACTAAACACTCACAAGTAGCTGTAATTATAAGAAGGTAGAATTCTGCTCAACTAGAAAAAAAAATTAATCATAAATCTATAATTTTTAACTTTAAATCACTAGCTTACTTTTGTCCTTATTCATCCTTTATAATTATTATTACTAAATATGAACAAAACACCCATACTGAACCTATGATTCTCTTGCAGAAGAGACCACAAAGCAAGGGGCCAAGTTAATTTACAAACCAAAGTAGATCACCCACGGCCTAGATTTTTACAAGAGTTACTTCTAAACAAATTCTCTGTATTTTAGAATAAATCAAGGAAACTCTGTAGCATGGGCCTGGAAGGTCTATATCTAATTTCTTAGAGGCAATATTCCAACTTGAAGCTAAAAGGACTACCTTCAAGGAAAAAAAATAGTGTGGGGTCATGTTCTAGAGGCCATTTTCAGTCTGCTGGAATACCTTGAATATGTTGTTTCTGCTTCATCTTCGGCATTGCTGGTGAGCTTCCAGTCTGCCCTCACTGGTGGCTGATGTAACCCGAGGGGTGGCTGAGGAAGATGCTGGGGGTGGGGGTGGTGATGGTGCGGGTAAGGAATACTGCCCTGACTGAGATAGGCGTGATGTTCGTTCCACTGCTGTAACCGTGCTTGCTGCTGCCTTAATGATTCCAGAGCTACACTCCCATGTATACGATCTGCAAAAATATTTGTGAAAAATTTAAGTTGTTATGCATTTGGGGTTTTACGTTAATTTTTCCAAGAGTTTTTACAAACAGATTTTCTCCACAAAGACAAAGAAATAGCTACAATCTGGTTTTGGTAGAAAGTAAATATTTTCTAAATTTGCCAAAAACCAGAGTTGTGATAATAATTATTCTTACATAAATAATGATGAACCTGACATCAACTGAATACTTCCTATTATACAGCATTTGGAACTAGAATCGGATTATTACACTACATGGTTGATTTTTGCTGGCATTGTTTGAAGAAATGAATCAATTCTGACGCAAATTAATATTGTGTAATGCATGTCATTTTAAGTAAATAATCTGAATTTTTCACATCTAGCAGTAATAGGAAAACTTACCTAAAGCCTCCCCTATAGGTAATCCTGGTGGGTTCTCATCAATGAAGTTATTCAGATGTGAAGGAAGAACAGGGCCGGGCTGTGCAATGGCTCTCAGAGGGCTGTGGCCTTCTTGCAGCATGGGAGGGGGCTGCTGCTCAGGAATCACAGCCTCTGCAGGAGGAGACTGTGGTCGATGAGAAACTGCATTATTAAAAAAAGCGCTGTTGGGCCCTGCCTGATATGCAGGGGAAAGCTGAGGTGGCGGCTGCGGAGGCTGCTGGCTCAGCTGGTTCTGCTGCTGGACTACCTGATTTGGTTGAGGTGGCATTTGATTTGGTTGTTCAGGCAAATTATTCTGCTGCTGATTTAACAAGGTGTGCTGCTGCGGCATTGGGAACGGTGGTCTTGGTAGCTGGGGAAGGGGATGGAAATGGCGATTAGGGATTGCATACTGTGCATGGGGAGCAGGGAGAGGAAGATTTATGTGTCTTGGGTTGAGATTATCTTTGCGAGGAAATTTGGTATTAGGATAAATAACACCAGGACGTGATTCAGGGCTTCTGTTCTGTGGATTTGATTCCAAATCAACCTAGAAAAAAATAAGAAGGCTTTTTTAACTGCAGAAAGTCTGAGTTCAGTGGCTCTCCACCTTTTCCCAACCCTAACACATCTAAAGGATAGGATACGTTCTTATCAGTAATAGCAGGAGTGCTGGGTGCCCACTCATTCACTTTCTCTCAATCAAATAACGGAATATTTTTTAAATTAAAAAAGATGACATAGAAAAAAACCAGCATATTAAATTTCAGTCATTATTAAATTTGAGTGGATTATTACCATATCCACTTTAATTCCTTTAAGAACATTATTTCTAATTTCACACTTTCTTCCTTAGAAATATAGCCATTTATTTCCTTCTGACATAAATCATTAAAATGTGTTCTTCCTTCTGATTTTATTGTTTTTATACATCTAAAACTATTTTCTCAAACTTATCTATATTAATAAAAAGATGTGTCTCTATTAAAACAACTTTGAAATGAACAAACTATACTATATCACCTTTGTATAACCTGGTTGGTTGTCAGTTTGTGCCATTACATATTGACATTCTTTCCTTTAACATTTATCGTGATCCTGTCAAGGACATTGTGCCTGGTGCTGACGATTAAAAAAGCAATAAGAAAACTCGGCCTGTACCTTCAAGAGCCTAGAGAGTGGTCTGCAAACTATGGCCCCCCCATACCATTTCCAACCCACCAGATAAAAAATAAAAATTTTTTTAAATAAAGTTTTCTCAGAAAACTCACTCGTTTACATATTGTCTCAGCCACACTCACTCGTTTACATATTGTCTATGGCCGCTTTGCACTACAATGACAGAGTTGAACAGCTGTGACAGAGACCATATGGTCTACAAATCCTAAGATTTACTAACTGGCTCTTTACAGAAAAACTTACTAACCCCTGGCTTAGAGTCCAGTAGGAGATATCAGCAAGCAAACATATAATTAGAAGTACTATAAGAGGATATGATCGCAGTAAATTAAAGAGCCCTCACGAAGGCTATGGCATTTGAATTAAATCTTACAGAAAGAGCTACAATATTCCAGGGAGGGAAGGACATTCCAGGTAAATGTATACAGCTTATGCCAAGGTTGGGAGAGGGGCAAAGTATGGCAGATTTGGGGAGCATGAGAAGTTTTGTAAACACAGAGCTATAACTTCACTTGTTTATATGTTAGTTTTCCCTTCTCGACATAAGATGAAACTATAAGAGCCCAATTACACAAAACCCTGAATGATAATAATACTGAGTATAAACACTGTTTTTAATTCCATAAATGGTGGTAAACTACCAAAGGTTTTTAAGCTAGGGAGTGTTGTCATTCTTCTAAAATGTAAATTTGATCTTAAGTGATGCAAATGTGAAAAATGAAATATAAGGTAGAAAGAGGCAATTTTTCTTTCCAGCTCTGTCAAAACATTCATTTGAGCTGCTGTGGCATCTCAATCTCCTCACAAATTTCAACGTTGAAATAGTCACTGAGGATTGCACAGTACTTGACTCACCCAAGGCTCTCCAGTTAGCCATGGAACTCACCACTCCCAAGAAAACAGAACAAGTAGCTTGTTCCTGAATTGCACTTGGGGTACAATTGGTGACCAAGTTGTTGCAACAAATGGCTCCGATACCAGTTGTTCCCCAAGTGCATCCTCATCTCTAATCACCTAGCTCAAATGGACTTCCAGTAAATTTGGCCAATTTCAGGCCTTTAAGATTACTGGGTGTAGGCCGGGCGCGGTGGCTCACGCCTGTAATCCTAGCACTCTGGGAGGCTGAGGCGGGTGGATCGCTCGAGGTCAAGAGTTCGAGACCAGCCTGAGCAAGAGTGAGACCCTGTCTCTACTAAAAAGAGAAAGAAATTATCTGGCCAACTAAAATATATATAGAAAAAAAATTAGCCGGGCATGGTGGCTCATGCCTGTAGTCCCAGCTACTCAGGAGGCTGAGGCAGTAGGATCGCTTGAGCCCAGGAGTTTGAGGTTGCTGTGAGCTAGGCTGACGCCACGGCACTCACTCTAGCCAGGGCAACAAAGCGACACTCTATCTCAAAAAAAAAAAAAAAAATTACTGGGTGTATATAAATTATCTAAGAAAAGCAAGAAGGATGACAACTATATCCAAGTTTTCCCAAGCAGCTGCAATGCCTGCTCTTCAGATGCCTCAGAACCGGATGAAGGTTCTTTATAAACAAATATTTTCACCATAAACCTCCATCTTTTTAATGATTGACGTTACATTCATCTGGGATATACTTTTTTCCAGAAGATATTATCAACATGCATACTCTGATCACATGAGGAACACCATGATTAGATGTCAAGGTTGTTTGTGCAGAGACTTAAAAAAATAAAAATTAAAAAACAAAAACAAAAACAAAAATATAGCAAAGAAACCTAGCTTCCATCCCTGTCCCTTCCATCTTATTCCCTCCCTACCCCCATAAATAAATTTAAAACATTTTATGGTTTATCTACTTAAAAATATAAACAAATGTTACGTGTATACATACTTCATTTTGAGATAAATAGTAGTATACAATAAAAAAAGCTGTTTGTGAATAAACTGTCATCTTGATTGTCTCCATCATTTCTGACTTTGACATAGGAAGCTAGGTCTGTGTCTCAGAAATTTAGATCAGGACTATGCTACTCTATGATACTACAATGTGCTCGCAAAGCAGGACAGAGGACTGCAAGGTCTGTAGAAACCTGTGTCTACTACTATCAGAATTAGGTCAGAATTAGATTCTCTTCTATCATTTTTCTCTTAATACTGAGTCAAAGAGAGTTAAGAGTTCTTTCTTCATTTTTCCTGGGGTTCAAGACAAAGCATCAGGGTGGGTAAGAAATGAAACATGCTTTTCAGATTGCCAAGTCCTTTAACAGAGAAGAACCATAACAGAAATTTAAAAACAGGGACATGAGGGACACTTAGCTATCTTGGTCTCAGTTGCTCCAATAGCACCTAAGACTCCTGTGATTGGTTTTGTCCCAAGCTGCCTGCCTCTGACTGCATTTGCTGCTGGTGCTGGAGCCCTGTCCTGACGGGCCATTGGTTCCCTCCCTGCACCCCTTCCCAAACACACACCACTCCTTTCACTGTAGGCCCCCTCTTATCTATCAACAGGTGGCCTCATTCATACTGCAGCTCCTCTGGTGGGTACTGAATCCTTCCAGATGTAAAACTGTGAGTCAGAGATGCTTATGGAACATAAGTAACTGCATATAGACAATAACAGTTGCTTAAAGCTAGGCTGAGTTTGGAGATACAGATTTGGAAGTCATTATCATGAAATGGGTAGTTAAAATCATGGATTGGACTTACTTAAAAAACCATAGAATGCAAAGAGAAGTGGGACAATGGCAGAACTCTAGGAAATCCCAACTTAAGGACTAAGGACAGATGAGGAAGAGGAATTTATAAAAGAGACAGGTGGTCATTTTATAGAGAGTTGTGAAAAGTAGAAATGTATCAAAGAAAACAAAAGAAATAAGATGGTCAAAGACAGAAGTAGAAAATAGTGCCAAATACCAACAAAAGTCAAGACTACATTTGAAGTGTGTTCATAAGATGTGGTCATGTGGAACTCAACATTTTCAGGGAAACGTTGAGGCCGACTACCATGTGTGTTAAGGAACAAACAAGAGATGAGGGAGAAAGGAGATCCTAGGCAGTAGCTGTAAAGGAGATGAAGGTGAATGAAAGTCTCTTTTTAAAAAAGTCTATCTATTAATTTACTTACTTTAGGACAGAAGAGATATAAATATCTTATAGGCTAAGGAGGAAGAACCAGTAGCTGGAAAGGATCTAAAGATAAATGAGGGGAAGGGACAAGGTCTATGAGGTGACCAGAAGAGGAGAAATTAGTCTTCATAGGAACTCTTCCTCAGAGACTGCTGGTAAGAAAATAAGGATAATCAAGGCTATAGAAAAAGTGATAAGCTTAAGGTTATACATGAACAGGATAAAATCCTGATGACGTAAGTCTAAGGCAAAGTCACCTCCTGATATTAACAGTAATTGAAGGTGGAAGATGATCAGCTTGAGAAGAGCCACTGAAAAAACTGGGCAAAAGGAGACAGGTACATGTGAAAGAAATGCAGGAAAGCCCCTGGGTTCCACTGAGATGAGAAAACATGAATTTCCAGTGGCACTGATTCAGCCAACGACTTGGTTTCCTCTAACTGGTTCACAAGTGCATGGAAGCACAGAAAGTAGGTGAATGGACAGATAATGAGTTAAGGATTTACACAGAGGTGTGATGAGAGAATAAGGTGAGGGACTTGAGGCAGTTAAGCCTTCCTTCTTCACTGTAACAGTCCTTCCCAGTCTGAGACAGTTTTCAGTGACACATTTATAGCTCTGTCTTCATTTACTACCTTATCATGGAGAGTCTCTAAATTCAAGTCTATCACTGACTAATGGAATGTGAGAAAGGTATACTGATAAATGCAGTAACACAGCCAAAGAGAAGGTGAGGGAGAGGGCAACATGACCCACTAGACAATAAACATAAGACATTAATGTGAAAAGGGAGATACTTTTCTTTAAAACATCAAGATTCCAAGATGATCAATCTGACTCAGTCCACTAGAATGACGCATTCTCTAAACATAAGCAGCGTACCTGTTTTGGTTCTGTAGGCTTTTTCTCTGGTGTTCGAATCTTATTAATTTCAGGTCCAGGATTATTTGTATCACTTTTACCTAAGAAAATATTTAAAAATCCTTATAAGGTTTCTCCAGTGGATATGACATTTCCAATGACTATTCAATATTAGACAAAGCAGCAGAATACTTTAAACATTTTTCAACCATTACTATTGATTTATATTACTACTTGGGTTTTGTTCTTAAATTTTCAGAGTTGTAGTTTCTCTGCAAGTAAGAAAATTTATAAATGAAGCAAACCTCATCAACAAGGGAAAGCATAATAAGGGAATAATGTTAAAACATCAAATAATCCCAAAGGAAATTGCCCAATCTCCAGGAGTTTGCAGCTTCATTGTCTTAAAACTAGATATATTAAAGGCCTTGGCATTCTTACCTATTTATGAAGGCTTAATTCATTGGTTGTTTACAAATGCAATTAAGCGAAAATCCAAATAATGTGTCAGTCTAATTTAGTAAAGAAATCTAAACATAATAAAGATATTTGGAAAGCAATATAGTCATACTGTTTAAAAATAATAGCGATCAAACTAAATAGAAGTAGGTGATAATTAGTACAGGAAGCAAAATTAAGGTTTAAAAAAAAAGCACAGTTATAATAGACAAATAATTTCACACATGTGAAAGGATTTTAATCTACATGAATTAACCATTGGATAGTTTAATTCCTTGAAGGAATTCTTGATTTCGGTTCTTGTTCAAAAACATTCTTTTAGGAATGCCACTGGAACTTTGTAAAATGA